>NW_022436946.1:19524393-19813390 GCF_009761245.1 Sapajus apella | reverse complement strand
TTTTGAGATGGAGTCTTACTCTGTCACCCAGGCTGGAGTGCAATGGTACAATCTCAGCTCACTGCAACCTCCACCTCCCAGGTTCAAGTGATTCTTGTGTCTCAACCTCCCAGATAACTGGGACTACAGGTGTGTACCATCATGCCCAGCGAATTTTTGCATTTTTTAGTAGAGGTGAGGTTTCACCATGTTGGCCAGGCTAATTTCAAACTCCTGACCTCATATGATCCACCCATCTCGGCCTCCAAAAGCACTGGGATTACAGGCATGAGCCACTGTGCTCAGCTCAAGATTTATTAATTCTATACCAAATTCATTCCATGCTGTTATCATTACATCTTGCTGAATTTTGTCAAATGCTTTTTCTGCATTTAGTAAGATGATTGTGTGTTTTTTGTTCTTTATTTTTTTACATGGTGAATCACATTTATTGATTTGTGTATGTTGAAACATCTTTGCCTCCCAGAGGTAAATCCCACTTGATCATGGCAAATGATTATTTTAGTGTGTTGAATTCAGTTTACCAGTGTTTTGTTGAAGGTTTTTGCATCTAAGGTCATCAAGGATATTGGCCTGTAGTTTTCTTTTCTTGTGATGGCTTTGTCTGGCTTTGGCATCAAGGTAATTGTGGCATCATAAAAAAGTTTTAAAGTATTCCCTCCTCTTTGACTTTTTGGAAGATTTTTGAAGAATTGGTATTAGTTCGTCTTTAAATGTTTGGTAGAATTCATTTTTAAACATTTTATGGAGGTGCACAGTTGTTTGAGATCTTTTTTGATGTAGATTATCATTGCTTATAATCATTGCTTAAAGCTTTCCTCTTAGAACTGTGTTTGCGACATTTCAAGAGTTTTAATACGTTGTGTTTCCGTGTTTGTCTCAAGACATTGTTTCAATTTCTTTTTAAATTTCTTCATTGACCCATTTGTTGCTCAGGAGAATGTTTAATTTCCACGTATTTGTAAACTTTCCACACTTCTTCCTGTTACTGACTTCTAGTTTCATGCCATTGTGAGCAGAAAATGGTACTTGATATGATTTCAGTTTTCTTAACTTTGCTAAGAGTTGTCTTGTGGCCTAACATATCACCTATTCTGAAGAATGTTCTATGTGTGCTTAGAAAGAATGCATATTCTGTTGCTGTTAAACGTAATGTTCTGTAACATCAGTTAGTTCCATTGATCTAAAACATTGTTTGAATCCAATGTTTCCTTATTGATTTTCTGTCTGGATGATCTGCCCATTGTTGATAATAGGGTGTTGAAGCCCCCTACTATTATTATATGCAATCTATTTCTTTTTTCAGATTCTTTGACATTGGCCTTACTTATTTACATGCTCAAATATTGTGTGCATAGATATTTACAATTTTTTATATCCTCTTGATGAATTGATCCCTTGTCTACAGTTTTAAATTTAAAGTATATTTTATCTAAGAATAGCTACCCTTGTTTTCTTTTGGTTTCTTTATGTGAAATATCTTTTTCCCTACTTTTACTTTTAATATGTATTCTATTTTTTAAAATACTCCTTTTGAGAGATAAAGAGAAATTCTTACTACATGGTCCAGGCTTGTCCTGAACTCCTGAGCTCAAGCGGTCCTCCCAACTCAGCCTCCCAAAGTGCTGGGATTACAGGTGTAAGCCACCACGCCTGACCCTAGTCTTTAGTCTTCAAAGTTAAGTTAGTCTCTTGTCTGCAACATATAGTTGGGTCTCGCCTTTTTTCTAAAACAAACAAAAAACCATTCTGTCATTCTATGTTTCTTTCTTGGGTAATTTAATCCATTTACATTCAAAGTAATTATTGATAAACAAAAAATTGCTAACACCATTTCATTACTTGTTTTCTGGTTGTTTTGTAGGTATTTTGATTCTTTTTTCCTTGGTTGCTGTCTTCCTTTGTGGTTTGATGTTTTTTTCTAGTGGTATGCTTTGACATTTTTCTATTTTTGTTGTATTTATCTACTATAGATTTTTGCCATTTTGAGATCATGAGAACAAGCGAAAGCATCAAATATACAAACATGCACACTGGAAAGGTAGAAAGGGTTTGGACTCTTGATTTCATTGATGATCTGCTTAATTAATTGTGTAACTCTAGGCTTCTTGTATTTTAGCACAAGTCAAGTATGAGATTGTTATCTCAGATTCTCTTCTGCAACTAGGATTTTTATAACAGAATAATTTGCTATTTTACCTATTTATGTGCCCTTTCTACTGGAATCTAAGACAACCACTTGTAATTGTACTCCAAGGAGCTTTCAAGACCAGTGACCATATGCACTAAATCTTGGCTATTTTCTGCCATGTAAAAATAAAATACTTTTAAAAATTCATAACCATTATCGTTCTTTGTAGAACATTTCCTTAACTGCTATGATTTTTCTTGGAAACTTTTTTCTTCTTTTGCTCAGAGGTCTCTCTAATTTGTATTGCTGCACATCATTCCATTTTTTAGCTAGAAGAGTCTTTGTCCTCTTACTTGTCTGTTTATGATTGCATGCTTTGTTGTTACGCAGGCCTATCCCAATGCTCATGGGAACAGATGTTGTTGCCTAAGCTTTTTCCCCAATAAAAGAAATGAAACAAAATTGACATAAAAAACAAAACATTTTCGGGTTTCAAACTTATTTTAAATATCAAACCCAGATGTTCAAGCTTAACCAGTTATCATTAAAGGGATGAGTTTAATTCTCTATCACTTTGTGAGACATTTTATTTAGCTTTCTGAAATGGCATGAATGAGGGTTATTTTACAAGTAACCCCAAATCACTATATAGCTATCTCAGATTATTTTGGAAATAGTTGCTTTGTAAGTAACTCTCTAAAGATATATTCTTTGTCCTTGCTATGGACCGAATTATGTTCCCTACTCCAAATTAATATGTAGAGGTCTTAATCCCCAATGTGACTATTATCTGGAGACAAGATGGTTAAGAGGCAATTAAGCCTTAATAAAGTCAAAGGTTGTGGCCCTAATCTGATAAGACTGTTGACTTATAACAAGGGAAGATCTCTCTCATTCTTTCTCTCTGTCTTTCTCTGTGTGTGTGTGTGTGTCTCTCTTTCTCTCCTTATGAGGACAGAGCAATAAGGAAGCCATCTGCAAGACAGAAACAGAGCCCTCATCAGAAACTGAATTGGCCAGGACCTTGATCTTGGACTTATCAGCCTTCAGAATTGTCAGAAAATAAAATTCTGTATTTAAGTTACCCAGCCTTATATTTTGTTATAGTAGACCAAAAAGACTAAGACAGTCCTGGTGTACAGGTCATTTAGTCTCATGACCATACTGACCTGATTTAAGGCATTTTACTAATAACAGAAAAATTGGTTTCATGTAGTAGTTGTCATTCCTTTACTTTATTTTTAAAATTAGCAGAATAATTTCACTGCTGACAGATTAAGAAAAACTGTAAGTTGGAGACCATTAATTCCCTGTCCCTCAATTACTTTCTGAATACCTCTCAATGCCAACTCTTCACTCTAGATCAAACTTTCTGGTACTTGTTCATATCTAATTTACTCAAAATCTTATAGAAATATTAAGTTTTAATTTAAAAAATATTGACTTAAAAATTTTTAATTGAAATTATAATGTACATACAGCAAAATCTATGAATTTCAAGTGTATAACTTGATGAATTTAATATAAATAGATAAACCCAGCAAATAAACAATCAGATGAGGTTATAGAACATTTCTAGCTATCTAGGAAATTCCTTTCTGCCCCTTGCTGCTGGTACTCTGGAAGTAAACACTATCCTGTCTTGTATTTCCATGGATTAGTTTTGTCTCTTTTTAAGGCAAAAAATGGAATTATACAATCCATACACTTATATCTATGACATTCATGAGCGATCAGCCTCCATTACCCAAACATCTCCCATAGGCCCCACCTTCAACATTGGGGGAATAAAATTTCAGCATGAGGTTTGGAAGGGACAAACATCCTAACCATAGCAGCATATAAATGATCAAAAGAAACGGAGAATAGAAACAGGCCCTTTACCATTGTCTCAGTACCTGATTTAGAATAAAAGATCTGCCAGGCCAGAGGAGCACAAAACCTGGACTCAATGTACATACTGTATTAAATTAAACTTTTTTTTTTGAGATAATTATACACTCATGGTGTAGTTATAGGAAGTAGCACAGAGAAAGTCTGCCTATCCTTTACTTAGATTCTTCTAGTGATAACATCTCACAAAACTTTAGTACTATGTTAAAAACAAGATATTGACATTAACTGAATCCACTGATGTTGTTCAAATTTTTCTGTTTCACTTGTGCCCATTTGTGTGCTGTATTTAGTTTTGTGCAGTTTTATCATGTGTGGGTCCAGGTATCTACCACAGTCAAGAGAAGAACAGTTCCAGCACTTTGGGAGGCTGAGGCGGGTGGATCACGAGGTCAAGAGATCGAGACCATCCTGGTCAACATAGTGAAACCCCATCTCTACTAAAAATACAAAAAATTAGCTGGGCATGGTGGTGCGTGCCTGTAATCCCAGCTACTCAGGAGGCTGAGGCAGGAGAATTGCCTGAACCCAGGAGGCGGAGGTTGCGGTGAGCCGAGATTGCGTCATTGCACTCCTGCCTGGGTAACAAGAGTGAAAATCCTCCTCAAAAAAAAAAAAAAAAAAGAAAAAAAAAAAAGAACAGTTACATCATCACAAGGATTCTTCATATTGTCCTTTTTTAACTGCACTCACTTTGCCTCTCTCCCCACCCACCTCTCCTCTGTTTGTAACCCCTGAAAACCATTAATCTTTTCTCTATATTTTTTTCATTTCAAAATGTGAAATAAATAAAATTATAAATGAAATTATATATTCATCCAAGTTGTTTCACGTATCAATAGTTGATTCCTTTTCATTGCTGAATAATATTCCATGCTATGGAGATACTACAGTTTGTTTCATCCTTACTTGCTCAAGAACATCTGTGTTGTTTCTAGTTTAAGGAAATTATAAATAAAGCTGCTATGAATAATTGCATACAGATTTTTGTGTGAATATCAATTTCTATTTTTCTGGGATAAAGTGCAATTGTTGGATATATAGTAATTGCATGCCAAACTGTTTTCCAGATTAGCTGTACTATTTTACATTCTTACCAGCAATGTGTGACTCATCTAGTATCTTCACATCATCACCAACATTTAATACATGTTTTTTTTTAAATTAGCCATTATGATATATGTGTAATGATAGTTCATTGTTGTTTCATTTGTATTTCCCTAATGGCTACTGAAGTGAAATGTCTTCTCATATGCTTACCTGCTATCAGTATATCCTCTTTGTTGAAATGTCTGTTCTTTTGTCCATTTTCTAATTCAATCTGTTTCACTATTGAGTTCCTAGAGTCCTTTCTATATCATAGATACAGTCACATGCTGCATAATAATGTTTTGTTCAACAATGGACTACATATAGCATGGCAGTCCCATAAGATAATAATGAAGCAGAAAAATTTCTATCATATAGTGACATTGTGACCATCATAATATCATAGCACAATGTATAGCTCACATTTGTGGTGATGCTGGTGTAAACAAACCTACTATGCTTCCAGTCCTGTCAGCATATAACATATATAATTATGTACAGTACATACTTGCTAATATCATAACTCATTTTACTAGTTTATATATTAACTATACTATACTTTTTATGCTTATTTTAGAATGTACTCTCTCTACTTAAAAAATGTAAAATAGCGCCAGGCAGGTCCTTCAAGAGGTATTCCAGAAAACAAGCATTGTTGTCAAAGGAGATGACAGCTTCATGCACATTACTGCCCCTGCAGACCTTCCAATGGGAAAAAATGTAGAGTGGATACACAGTGATATTGATGATCCTGGCTCTGTGTAAGCCTAGGAAAATGTGCATGTTTGTGTCTTAGTTTTTAACAAAAAGTAAAATATAAAAATAAAACATTAAAATAGAAAAAAGTTTACAGACTAAGGATACAAGAAAGAAAATACTTTTGTATAGCTAGGCAGTGTGTTTGTATTTTAATCTAAGTGTTACTACAAAGGATCACAAAACTTTTGAAACATGAGAGAACCTATAGAGTAAAAAGTTAGAGCAAGCTAAGGCTAATTTATTGTTGAAAGAAATCCTTTAAAAAATGATTTTAATATAGCCTAAGTGTACAGTGTTTGTTTATAAAATCTACAGTAGTGTACAATAATGTCCTAGGCCTTCATATTCACTCACCACTCACTCACTCACCCACACACTCACACAGAGCAACTACTAGCCTTGCAAGCACCAGTTATGGTAGGTGTCCTATACAGATGTATCATTTTTTGTTGTTTATACCATATTTTTACTGCACTTTTTCTATGTTTAGATACATACTTACCATTGTGTTACAGTTGCTGATAGCATTCAGTTTAGTTATGTTTTGTACAGGTTTGTAGCTTAGGAGCAATAAGCTATCCCACACAGCCTAGGTGTGTGGTAGGCTATACCACCTAGGCTTGTTTAAGTCACTCTGTGATGTTCACACAATGACAAAACCACCTAAAGGCACATTTCTCAGAATGTATCTCTGTCATTAAATGATGCATGGCTGTACTATCTCTTTGTCGGATATGTGGTTTTCCCAATAGTTCTACTACACTGTAGCTTGCCTTTTTATCCTCTTAATAAGATATTTTGCACAGTAAAAGTTTTAAATTCACATGAGGTTCTATTTATCAATATTTTATTTTCCTTTCATGGATTATGCTTTTGGTGTCAGGTCTGAGAATTTTTTGCCTAGCCCTAAGTCCTGAAGTTTTACTCCTTTTTAAATTCTTAAATTCTTACACTCTTACCTTTAAGTCCGTGATCCATTTTGAGTTAAATTTTGTATAAGGTGTGAAGTTTAGGCTGAGGTTCAATTGCTCCAGCACCATTTGTTGCAAAGGCTTTCCTTTCTCCATTGAATGACGTTTTGTACTTTGTCAAAATTTGTTGGGTATATTTCTAGGTTCTTTCTGGATATTTTTTTAGAGGGTTTTTAAAATATGACTTCAATTTCTGTCATGGTTATGGGACTACTCAGATTATCTATTTCATCGTGGTTTTATTTCAGTTTGTGATTTTTGACAATTTAGTCAATTTCTCCTAAGTTGTTGAATTTATGAAGATAAAGTTGTTTGTAGCATTTCCTTATGATCCCTTTAATGGCTGACGGATTGGTAGTAATATCCCTAGTTTCCATCCTGATATTGGTAATTTATGTCTTCTTTCTTTTTCTTTTTGTCAGTCTTGTTAGAAGTTTATCAATTTTATTGATTTTTGTCAAAGAACCAGCACTTTGTTTCAATGACTTTCTCTATTGTGTCCTTTTCGGTTTAAATGATTTCTGTTCTTAACACTATTATATCCTTCCTTCTGCTTGCATTGGGTTTATTTTACTCCTCTTTTTCTACTTGATTCAGGTAGCAACACTTTTTGTTTATTTGAGGTCTTTCCGCAGTCTAAGGACTTAGTGGTATAAGCTTCCTGACCAGGCTTGCTTTAGTAGTATGTCACGTATTTTCTAATTTCTACTGTCATTCCTTCTTTGATCCATGGATTATTTGGAAGTGTGTTGCTGAACATTTTCTAGTTCTCTTTCTGTTACTGATTTTCATTTTAATTTCATTGTGGTCAGAATGCAAACTATGCATGATTTCACTCCTCTACAATCATAATTATAGAATTTTTAAGGCTATGGAAATTCTTTTTTGAGACAAAGTGTGACAGAGTGTCACTCTGTTGCCCAGGCTGCAGTGCAGTGGCATGATCTCAGCTCGTTGCAACCTCTGCCTTCCAGGTTCAAGTGATTTTTGTGCCTTAGTCTCCAGAGTAATATGTGCCATCAGGTCCCAGATAACTTTTGTATTTTTAGTAGAAATGGTTTTACCTTATTGGCCAGGCTAGTCTCAAACTCCTGGCCTCAAGTGATTCACCCACCTCAGCTTCCTTAGTAGTTCCTCAGATTTCTTAATAGTTCACACGAAACTGTGACTCAAACATGTAGGTTAGCTCCAGATCTCATGATGTTTCCTAAGACTTCATTGACCTAAAGCAATCACAGTCTCCTCTTTCTGTTTCAACTTCAGCACCCCTTCCTGGGATTTTAAATAAAAGGGTAAACAAGCAAGAATTTGCCTATGTAGTTAAACCTAAACAAAAATGTTCTCACTTATAAATATAAACTATGAATGGCCTAAACATCACTTTTTCAGAAATTAACCTCCCCAGAATATTTTCATGTGGCCCTCATATGTTCTTACAGATACATGAACAAATAGACCTATTTTATTCATTTTAATAACTATAAAATATTCCATTGTATGAATAAATAATTTGTTTAGCCACTCTTTTACTCACAGATTTTAAGATAATACTAGGGTGTTTTTTTTAGTTGTAAATAACACTGCAGGAAACATTTATGTACATATTTGAGCATCTGTATGAATATATCTGTGGAAAATTCTTAGAAGTGAAATTCCTAATTCAAACGATGTATACATTTTAAATATTGGTAGATACTGCCAAATTGCCTTCCACAGAATTTGTATCCAATCTTTTTTTTTTCCTTAGCGTCTTACTCTGTTGCTCAGGCTGAAGTGCACTGTGGCGCCATCTCAGTTCACTGCAACCTCCACCTCCCGGGGTCAAGTGATTCTCTTGCCTTGGCCTCCCGAGTAGCTGGGACTACAGGAGCACCACACCATAGCTGGCTAATTTTTGTATTTTCTGTGAGATAGGGTTTCACCATGTTGCCCAGGTTGGTCTGGAACTCCTGAGCTCAAGCAATCCACCTGCCTCAGCCTCCCAAAGTGCTGGGATTACAAACATGAGCCACTGTGCAGACCTCTTGTCAACAATCTCTGAGAATTCGTTTCCCTTCAATTTCCCTATCCCTGTGTACTACGAAACTATTTGATGCTTACAAATTTGATTGTGTTAAATTGTTTTCTCACTGTGATTTTTATTAGCATTTTTAAGATTGTGTATGACCATCTTTTCTTACCTTTCTAAAGACTTTATTATATTTATTTCCTTTGCCCATAATCTATCCAGTGTATTTTTTAATTACTTGATTTGTAAATATTCTTTATATATTTGGAAAACAATATTTTGTTGGCCATATGTATTGCAAACATACTTGCACAGTTTTTGTTATTTGTGTTTGACTTTCTTTGTTTTCTTTTTCCCTCAGCAGATTTTACATAGGCAAATATATCCATTTTATTAGTGTGTTCTCATGCTGTTAATAAAGTTATACCGATACTGGATAATTAATAAAGGAAATAAGTTTAATGAACTCACAGTTTCACATGGCTGTGGAGGCCTCACAATCATGGTGGAAAATGAAGGAAGAGCAAAGGGACATCTTACATGGCAGCAAGGCAAGAGCATGTGCAGGGGAACTCCCATTTATAAAACCATCAGATCTCGGGAGACTTATTCACTATCAAGAGAACACTAAAGGAAAGACACATCCCCATGATTCAATTACCTCCCACTGGGTCTCTCCCATGATACTTGGGGATTATTACAATTCAAGGTGAGATTTGAGTGGGCACACAGCCAAATCATATCATCCATTTTTTAATTTGTAGTTTATTGAGTTTAGTGTTTGGCCTTAAAAGGTCTTATATCTTCCAGGATTATAAATAATTCTCTTATGTTGTTATGTTTAAAGATTTTTTTTTTTTTTTTGAGATCAAGTCTCACTCTGTCACTAGGCTAGAGTGTAGTGGCATGATCTTGGCTGACTGCAACCTCTGCCTCCCAGGTTCAAGCAATTCTCCTGCCTCAGCCTCCTGAGTAGCTGGGACTACAGGCATGCACCACTACACCCAGCTAATTTTCATATTTTTAGTACAGATGGGTTTCACCATGTTGGGAGGATGGTCTCAATCTCTTGACCCCATGATCTGCCGCCTACCTCAGACTTCCAAAGTGCTGGGATTACAGGTGTGAGCCACAACTCCCAGCCATGTTTAAAATTTTGATTCCCTTGTAAGTTATTTTTGTGAAAAGAGTAAAGGAAACATCCAGTTATATTTGTTTTTCAAATGGCTGACCATTATCCCACCTCAATTTATTAAATAATTCATCTTTTCTCTGTTTTGAAATGCCATCTTTACTGTATACTTAATTCATGTATAAGGATTTGTCAGTCTTTATTAAATGAATTGAATTCAGGAATAGCTAAAATCAATTACTTTTTCAAGGTTGTCTTAGAACCTGGGATCAGCTAGTATCTAATGTATTTATTTATTATTTTAAATTATTTCACATCTAAGTCATAGCTTTATAGCATCCTAAACAGCCACCTCCTCTAAAATAGGTCCAATACTTCTGATTTACATAAACAATGAGGAAATAACTAGAGAACCAGGAAAATGTTCCCTTGAAATACCAGGAGGATTAACTGGCTAGTGATGAGATAATAAATCTCCAACTGATCATTAAATATGATTGTGCTTTGTGGAAATATGGAATAATTCTATGTAAGGTGAGATTAGTTTTTATTGCTTTAGTTGGTATACAACACTGAATCTCAACTTTTTAATTTTTATTTTATTTTATTTGATGTGAAATCTTGCTATGTTACCCAGGCTGGTCTCAAGTACTTGGGTTTAGTGATCCTCCCAGCTCAGCCTCCCAAGTAGCTGGGATTCCTGGCATGTGCCACCTTGATTAGGTAGATGTGAACTTTTAACATGGTCCACTCATTTATAGTAGATTGGAAGACAAGAATGACTGGAATCTATAGGAAAACTTAGACTGCTAGACACAGATTTTAGCATACTCATCCTCAGATATCATAGACAGTTGGAATTTTTTTATTTATTTGGTTTATAGTGTTGTTCAAGTCTGCTTTTTTAAAATTGATTTTTTTATGTTGGGGTATTGAAGTTTTTTCTTTTTTTTTTTTAATTTTCTTTCTCTGACACTGGCTCTGAAGTGACATGAAGCTTTTTATTATTATTGTATTTCTGTTCATTTCTCTTTTTAGTTCCTTTAATATTTGCTTTATATATTTAAAAATGATGTTGGGTGCATATATATTTATTATTGTTATATCTTCCTGATGAAGTGTCCTTTTATCATAATATAATGTATTTCTTTGTCTCATGAATTTTTTAACTTAAAGTCTCTTTTGTTTGATAGACGTATAGTCATCTCTGCTCTCATTTGGTTACTATTTGTATGGAATATTTTTTTCTATCCCTTCACTTTTACCCTATGTATATCCTTAAATCTAAAATGAGTCTCTTGTAGATAACATATAGTTGGGTCTTTTAAAATTAAGCATTTAATGACTTTATGTCTTTTGATTGGGAACTTTAATCCATTTATGTTTAAAGTAATTATTGGTAGCGAAGAACTTACAATTTCCATTTTGTTAATTGTTTCCTGTTTTGTAGTTTCTTTTGTTCCTTTTCTTTTGATGCTTTTCTTGTCATTTTATTGATTTTTTTTGTGGGTATGTCTTTGTTTCCTTTCTCTTTTCTTTTTTGTATCTTCTGTATGTATTTTTGTATGTGGTTACCATAAGGCATACATAAACATTTTATTACTATAACCATCTATTTTAAGCTGAGAACAACTTAGAAGTACTAAGTATACTTTAATTGCATGTAAATATCTCTATACTTTTATTCCCCACTACACAATTTATATTATTGATGTCACAAGTTATATCTTTTTATACTGTGACTTCATTAACAAGGATTTGTGGTGTCATTTATTTGTTTTTTTTTTTAATCCTGTATTTCCTGTAGACAGAAGTTATCTTGATACCAGTAGCTCTCAACTTTGACTATGAAGACTTACTTGCTGATTTATTTTGCTTCTTGGGTCCCATTATTAGCATTATATATTTTATTGACATAATGATAAGCCATATTAAATAATCAAAAGAGATTTTACCTTTTTACCATGTCAATTCTGTGTTTAAGGTCTTTCAGAAATACTCAGATAAAGCCCAAACAGTTCAGAAATCTCTCTCTCTTAATTCCCAGGCAGGCTGAATTGCACTGAACTTTGGAGGAATAATAAGTATATATTTAATTTATAATAACCACTATATAATTTAACTAGAGTACACAGTTAAAGCACAGTGGTATATGGCAATCTATTTATGATATAAATTTGAGTTTATTAATTTACCAATACCTTCCTCAACTAGTGATATGGGGAGAAAAATCAGTTCTTAGTATATTATGATTATCACCTATTTGGTCTTGATTCAAATTTTTATTTTTCTGATCTTCAAGTCTTACCCTCCTCTTCTCTGTAAGTTACATTCTCTTCATCTTTGTGTATCATGTTCTTTTTATTATTTACTTTTACAATCCATTTCAGTATGGTTGTGTTCTTATTTTAAAACTTTTTCTCCCCTTCTCACTCTCTCATTATGACCTTGCTCAGACTTCTTTTAAGTATTGTGGTAGGCTGGATAATGGCCTTCCAAGGATGTTCACATTCTAATACCCAGAACTGTGAATATGTTGCCTTATATGGTGGAAGGAACTTTGAAGATATAATTAAGGATTTTGAGAAGGAATATATTTTCTTGGACTATCTAGGTGGGCTTAACATAATACAGGGTCCTTATAACAGGGAAACAGGAGGGTCAGAGAGAAGACAGAAGCAAAAGTTGGAATTATGCACTTTGGAAAATAGAAGGAGAGGCCATAAACCAACGAATGTATGTGGCCTTTAGAAGAGAGAAAAATTAAGGAAACAGATTCTCTCCTAGAATCTACAGAAGGAACTTATGATTCCTTGATTTTAGCTCAGAAAAACTCTGATTCCAGAGTTCTGACTTTCAGAACAGTAAGAAAATAAATTGGCTAAATAATGGTTTTAAGGTATTATCACTGTGTTAATAAATTATACCAGGAATAGGAAACTAGTACAAGTATAAAGCTTTTATCAGTTTACTAATTTTAGGTCTTAATACTTTTCTGCAAGAATTTCATGTATCATGAAAGCAGAATAAGTAACACAGAGTAAAAACCTATATTTATATATACATTTACATTATAATAAAGGTATAATTCTCCACAATGGGTTCTTCCTACACACTGCCCAAACAAAACCAATTCACTGAGACAGCAGTATTGCAGTAGAGTTTAATTAATGCAGGGTTAGCCAAGTGGAAGACAGAAATTCATTACTCATATCAGCCTCCCTGAGAACTCTGAGGCTAGGGTTTTTATGGATAATAGGATGGGTAGAAGGCTAGGGAATGGGTGCTGCTGACTGGTTGGGGATGAAATCATAGGGGTGTGGAAAATGATTCTCATGTGCTGAGTCGGCCTCTGGGTGGGGGCCATGGGACTGGTTCAATTATGAAGCACAGGTCCAAGAGGAAGCAGTTGGTCACCAGAATGCAAAAGTTGGAAAAACATCTCAAAAGACCAATTGTGGGTTCTACAATAGTGTTATCTGTAAAAGCAATTGAGAAAGTCACAAATCTTGTGACTTATGGCGGCATGATTCCTGAGCAGTAAGGGATTATAGAAAAGTAAGTTATGAAACAATGGCTTGTTATCATTTAACTCTGCCTACATCTTAGTACAATTTAGGCCTCTATCAAAATCCTAATCTTGTGGCCTTTCGTTAGTTTTACACAGACAGTTTCAGTCCCCAAACAAGGAGTGGGTCTGTTTTAGGGAGGGACTATTGTCATTCTTGTTTCAAAGTTAAACTATTAACTAAACTCCTCCCATGGTAAGCTTGGCTTACACTCAGGAACGAGCAAGGACAGCCAGCCTGTGAAGCTAGAAGCAAGATGGAGTCAGCCATGCTAGACTTCTTTTGCTGTTATAATCTTTGCAGAGGCAATTTCAAAGTCAGTGCTCATTGACACTAATTGATGTGCCATGCTCTTCTTTGAACATACCATCTTGTTCTTCTGAACATTCATAAATGGTGTACAGTCTACTGGTTCCTCTTTTTCTATTTTTCTCCTTCTTTTGCTTATGTAACTCCTGTTCATCCTTAGGAATAACCTAGCAGTCACTTCTTCCAAG
Organism: Sapajus apella; assembly: GCF_009761245.1. NCBI lineage: Eukaryota > Metazoa > Chordata > Mammalia > Primates > Cebidae > Sapajus > Sapajus apella. Next base: position 19,799,341 of record NW_022436946.1, on the reverse strand, counting down.
GATCTTTTTATGAATGCCCCAGGTACAGATTGGATGTTCTCCCTTGGTTCTCTGAGGCACAGGCTTGGTTTACAATGTGGTAACAAATAATCCTCTAATATTAGATATTTTGAAATCACCATTGTAAAATTGTAACTGAGATAGTGACAGAGATCTGACCTAACCAACTCCATCTAATTTCGAATCTCCAAGCTGTCCGTGTTCATTCCTGGGTGTAGGCTGGATTATCTTTGGGAGGAACTTAGTTTATAGTTTGAAACAAAGATGATAATAGCTCTTTCCTGGTACAAACCCCCTTCTTGCCTGGACGAGATTGCCTTTGTAGGATTAACAAAGCAGCCGCAAGATTAGACATTATGGTTTAGGAGTCATGCAGCTGGAAGCTACAAGATTCTGACTTTCCCCAAATTCCTGCTGGAGATAACATCACTATTGCAAAACCTAACAGCAGTGCTTGAGATATTCTGCAGACCTCGCACTTGATGGATCACTTGGTACCACTCGGATTGTTAAACTGGCTCATCCAATCTTGTGGCCCCCACCCAGGAACTGACTTAGCTCAAGAAGACAGCTTCAACCCCCTTTGATTTCATCTCTGACCTGACCAATCCACACTCCCAACTCACTGGCCCCACAATCTACCAAATTATCCTTAAAAACTCTGATCCTTGGATGCTTAGGGAGACTGGGGTTGAGTAATAAAACTCGTCTCCTACATGGCCAGCTCTGTGTAAATTTCTGTTTCTCTATTGGAACTCACCTGTCTTGATAAATCATCTCTGTCTAGGCAGTGGGCAAGGTGAACCCATTGGGCAATTGCAAATTAACACAATAAAAGAATGTTTCTCATTTATACAATGTCCATTTCAGAGTTGTTTTGTACTCTTCATAATTGTTTTCCTCCATATTATGACTCATTAATCTAGACTGTTTCAGTCTTTTAGTGCTGTCAAAATTGAATTGACATGGCTCAATTCAAGGCCTCCCTACAACTGGCACAGTGGAGGAAGGGCGAAATTGGAAAATAAAGCTTTTCATTGCCTCAGTCCAGAAGTGGCATCTGACTTTTGCTCACATTTCACTGGCTTGAACTACTCATATTTTCCTGCACAACAAGGAGCTGGAGGTTCACTCTTCTGTGTACCTGAAAAGAAGGAGAACTAGATAGTGGTAAGGCATAATAATGCCTACTCTACACTCTGACCTTAGCATAAACATATGACTTACTGCAGCTTGCTATAGTTACAGAGATGGTGGAGAAACACAGATGTGGTTAGACATTTTGCAATTCTATCAAATAGTCTCCTGTGCTAGGGTCAACCTAGTACAGGAGTTAGAGGATGAAACTGAGAATCAAGTTGGATCTTAATTTAATTCTCAGCCCCACCACTTAACTTTACTGTATGATATTGGCAAGTTATTTCACCACTGTGAGTCTCAGTTTCCTAAATCATAAAATGAGCTTAACAATATCTATCTAATAGTATTATTGTAAGATTATATAATTTAATGGATATAAAGTTCCTGGCATTCTACCTGATATGGTTTGGCTGTGTCCCCACCTAAATCTCATCTTAAATTGCCATCCTTATTATCCCTACATGTCGTGAGAGGGACCCAGTGGGAGGTATGTGAATTATGGGTGCGGTTTTCCCCATGCAATTCTTGTGATAGTGACTGAGCTCTCATGAGGTCTGATGATTTTATAAGCATCTAGCATTTTCGTGCTGGCACTCATTCTGTCCTCTGCCGCCCTGTAAAGAGGTGCCTTCTGCCATGATTGTTAAGTTTCCTGAAGCCTACCCAGCCGTGCAGAACTGTGAACCAACTAACCCTCTTTTTTTTTTTTTTTTTTTTTTTGAGTTGGAGTTTTGTTCTTGTTACCTAGGCTGGAGTGCAGTGGCACAGTCTCACTGCAACCTCCACCTCCCAGGTTCAAGTGATTCTCCTGCCTCAGCTCCTTGAGAAGCTGGGAGTACAGGTGTCTGCCAACACACCTGGCTAATTTTTGTATTTTTAATAAAGACAGGGTTTCATCATGTTGGCCAGGTTTGTCTTGAACTCCTGACCTCAGGTGATCCACCATCCTCAGCCTCCCAAAGTGCTGGGATTACAGGTGTGAGCTACTACACTTTGCCTAAACCCTTTTCTTTGTAAATTACCCAGTCTTGTGTATGTCTTCATAGTATCATGAGAAACAGATGAATACACCACCTGACATTATGTAGGAGCTACATAAAATGCAGTCGCAAATAATAATTATTTTTCCTAAGCTAAAAATGAAAGCAAATCACTTAAAACACACTAAAATCTTGCATTAGGCTATTTTTCCATTTCCCTCTTTCTTATCACCAAACTCAAACATTTGTTTTGTGTTATGTTGTTTTTCACTAGCTACTTCTATTTTTTTGTTTGTTTGTTTGAATTTTTAAACTATTTTTAATAAAAGATAATATTTAAACATAAAATGTTAGAAAGCTTAAAAGCAATGGGATAAAAATATATCATGCAAATATTAAGTAGAGATAGCTTAGGGAGTAATACTCATACTGGACAACACAGTTTTTTTTTTAAGTTTTCATTTATTATTCATTTATTCAAAATTTTTTCCCATTAATTATTTTATTGCATTTTAGGTTTTGGGGACATGCAAGATTGTTGTATAGGTACACACGTAGCAGTGTGATTTTCTGCCTTCCTCTCCATCACCTACATCTGGCATCTCTCCCCTTGCTATCTCTCCTCAACTCCCCACACCCCACCATCCCTCCCCTATTTCCCCCCAACTGACCCCAGTGTGTAGTGCTTCCCTCCCTGTGTCCATGTGTTCTCATTGTTCAACACCCGCCTATGAGTGAAAACATGCAGTGTTTGATCTTCTGCTCTTCTGTCAGTTGCTGAGAATGATGGTTTCCAGGTTCATCCATGTCCCTACAAAGGACAAAAACTCATCGTTTTTGATGGCTGCATAATATTCCATGGTGTATATGTGCCACATTTTCCCTGTCCAGTCTATCATCGATGGGCATTTGGGTTGGTTCCAGGTCTTTGCTATTGTAAACAGTGCTGCAATGGATATTCATGTGCACGTGTCCGTATAGTAGAACGATTTGTAATCCTTTGGACATATACCCAGTAATGGGATTGCTGGGTCAAATGGAATTTCTATTTCTAGGTCCTTGAGGAATTGCCACACTGTCTTCCACAATGGTTAAACTAATTTACCCTCCCACCAACAGTGTAAAAGTGTTCCTATTTCTCCACATCCTCTCCAGCATCTGTTGTCTCCAGATTTTTTAATGATCGCCATTTTAACTGGCGTGAGATGGTATCTCAATGTAGTTTTGATTTGCATTTCTCTGATGACCAGTGATGATGAGCATTTTTTCATAAGTTTGTTGGCCTCATGTATGTCTTCTTTTGTAAAGTATCTGTTCATATCCTTTGCCCACTTTTGAATGGGCTTGTTAGTTTTTTTCTTGTAAATCTGTTTTAATTCTTTGTAAATTCTGGATATCAGCCCTTTGTCAGATGGGTAAACTGCAAAAATTTTCCATTCTATTGGTTGCTGATTCACTCTAATGACTGTTTCTTTTGCCGTGCAGAAGCTGTGGAGTTTGATTAGGTCCCATTTGTCTATTTTGGCTTTTGTTGTCAATGCTTTTGGTGTTTTGGTCATGAAGTCCTTGCCTACACCTATGTCCTGAATGGTTTTGCCTAGATTTTCTTCTAGGGTCTTTATGGTGCTAGGTCTTATGTTTAAGTCTTTAATCCATCTGGAGTTTATCGTCTCAGCCCAAAAGCTCCTGAAACTGATGAGCAATTTCAGCAAAGTCTCAGGATACAAAATCAATGTGCAAAAATCACATGCATTCCTATACACCAATAACAGACTTAAAGAGAGCCAAATCAAGAACGAACTGCCATTCACAATTGCCACAAAGAGAATACAATACCTAGGAATACAACTAACAAGGAACGTAAAGGACCTCTTCAAGGAGAACTACAAGCTACTGCTCAACGAAATAAGAGAGGACACAAACAGATGGAGAAACATTCCATGTTCATGGTTAGGAAGAATCAATGACATGAAAATGGCCATACTGCCCAAAGTAATTTACAGATTCAACGCTATCCCCATCAAGCTACCAATGACCTTCTTCACAGAACTGGAAAAAAACCACCTTAAATTTCATATGGAACCGAATGAGCCCGCATAGCCAAGTCAATTCTAAGCAAAAAGAACAAAGTGGGAGGCATCACACTACCAGACTTCAAACTATACTACAAGGCTACGGTAATCAAAACAGCATGGCACTGGTACCAAAACAGAGATATAGACCAATGGAACAGAACAGAGGTCTCGGAGGCAACACAGCATATCTACAACCATCTGATCTTTGACAAACCAGACAAAAACAAGCAATGGGGAAAGGATTCCCTGTTTAATAAATGGTGATGGGAAAACTGGCTAGCCATGTGCAGAAAGCAGAAACTGGACCCCTTCCTGACACCTTACACTAAAATTAGCTACTTCTATTTTTGCAAGTTCCCATTCACTGCTCAGCTCATCATAATCTTCATTTTCCTATTGACTGAAGCTATTCTCTTGCAGCTTACAACCAGCCTCCTCATCACAAAGTTATTAAACTTCACAAGCATTTCACCTTGCAGGTCTTTCTTGTGGTTTGACATTCCAATTTTTTTTTTTTGTCCTTGAGAATGGAATATATTCACATATATCTTCCTATTTTCACCATTCCTAAACCTTCTTTCTGATTCAATTTATTTACATGTCCACTCCAGGAGGGTCTCCAGAAAGTTCATTTTTGGCTGTCTTCTCTTCTCTTACATGCCTCCCCTTGGCACTCACATTTCCTCCCAAAGCTTGAAAACATCACCTCTAGACAGGCATCTTCCCTGTCTAGCCTCTCCTCTGATCTCTCTTCTAGCTTCCCAATTGCCTAATCAAATTTTCACATGATTTTTGTTCCTACACTCAAATTTGTTGTGTCCCAATTGGATTCTGTACCCATCTGGCCATTGTTTGTGGTTCTATTTCAGCATGTACACATAGCATCCCATATTATAGTTATTTGGAACATTGTATTGTGGATTGCAAACTCCTTGGGACAGGAGTTATCTAAAGATAGTCTTTATCTTCTTGCCTCCCCTCTTTTTACTTATGAGACAGAGTTTTGCTTTTGTTGCTCAGGCTGGAGTACAATGGCACAATCTCAGCTCACTGCAATTCCCAGGCTCAAGCGATTCTCCTGCCTAAGCCTCCCAAGTAGCTGAGATTACAGGCGCCTGTCACCACACCCAGCTAATTTTTTTTGGTATTTTTAGTGGAGATGGGGTTTCTTCATGTTGGCCAGGCTGGTCTTGGACTCCTGATCTCAGGTGATCCAACCACCTTGGCCTTCCAAAGTGCTGGGATTACAGGTATGAGCCACTATGCCTGTCTGCCTCCCCTCTTTATTTTCATATTAAAATGTGGTAGTCATTCATCTCTATCACCATCAGGATAATTATAATGTGCTAATTATGATATGTGCAGTATATACTTCAAAATAAATGTTTATATTAAAAATGTGTTATAGTATTTCACATACTCAGAGGATACATTCCAAGCATTCCAGTGGATGCCTGAAATCATGGATAGTATTGAACTCCCTAAATACTTTTTGTTCCTATAATACTTGCTTATAATAAAGTCTAATTTATAAATTAGGCATGCTAAGAGATTAACAACAATAATAATAAAATAGAACAATTACGACAATGTACTGTAATGAAAGTTATGTTAATGTGGCTCTCTCTCTATCCCTCTCAAAATATCCTATTGTGCTGTCCTCCCTGATTTTGGATTGTGGCTAATGGCAGGTAACTGAAATCATGGAAAGCAATACTGTGTATAAGAGAAAAGTGCTGATTAGTGTGACTGAGCGTAGTAGGAATCACCACATGTCAAACTGACAGAAAAATGGAAAGTCTCTTGCTTATTGGTTTTATAACATAAAGTTATTATTTCCTCTTTATTTACATTTTGGGGCCATCAAATGTGTACCACTGGGGATATTAAATTAGGATTAGAGATGCACCATTGTCAAGATGAAGAAGACAGAGCCTACATTTTCCAAAAGAACATGAAAGCTTGATAATAGCAGTCACTTTGCTAGAAGATAACCAGTTATAGCCCATCATCTGGGAGAAAGTGAGTTTTGCTTTAAATTTGGAACACTACATCGTCATGCTGTTTCTCTCCCTTTGGTGTAGAAATAGTGATAAACACCTGCCAGGGATCTAGAGGTTTCCTGGATTTCTCTTACAAAGAAAATGGGGAATCAAGGCATCCCAGGTTGCTTCTTTTGGCAAGAACATTGCCTCTTTGCCCTGTATGATTGGTATATGTCCGTATCTCTAAAGATACAGCTATAGCTACATTAAAGAATTATTTTTCTTCAGTTGAAGCAGTGTGATATATCATTTACATATCATTGTTTGCTTAGCTTTTTTTGTTGTTGTCAATTGCATTTAAAAGTAAATTTTTAGTAATACTCGTGGATCAAATAGACTCAATCAGAAAGGCAGTAAAAATAAACAATAGGCACACCTATCTGTTATGTGAATGAGTGAAAACAGACATATCTAAAAGCTTAACAATTACTGGCCACAGTGCACCATAACTGATAGCATGAAACTTTTATCCCTGTTTCTCCCCTTTTATGTAGGTTGATCTGCATTTTCTGGTCCAGATATCTTGACTCCATAACCAGACTTGGATACTGGCCTCAATTCAGTTTTGGCCATGAGAACTTCAGACCCTCTGATCACTTTGGTTTTTATGCACTTAGTTTCAGGTATCCAGCCATGGAAATTTTTCTCTGCATCTGCAACCCACCTTGACATTATCTGCCCCCAAATTACCCTTTATAGCATGGAGAATCAAATATGTGAATTAATGCAATGGCCTTTTATCTCCCTGTATCTGTTCTTCATTTTTGTACTCTCTCTATAGAGGAAATCTAATCATGTCACTCTTCTGCTTGAAATTCTTCAAGAGCTTTCAGTGATCTTTGGGATAAAATATAAGCTTCTTAGAATGGAACTCAAATGGATTGCAGCTGGGCATAGTGGCTCACACCTGTAATCCCAGCACTTTGGGAGGCTGAGGTGGGAGGATCACCTGAGGTCAGGAGTTGAAGACCAGCCTGGGCAACACGGAGAAACCCTGTCTCTACTAAAAATACAAAAATTAGCCGGGCGTGGTGCCACTTGCCTGTAGTTCTAGCTACTCCGCAGGCTGAGGCAGGAGAATTGCTTGAAGCCAGGAGGCGGAGGTTGCAGTGAGCCACGACTACTTCACTGTCCTCCAGCCAGGGCAACAGAGTGAGACTCCATATCAAATAAATAAATAGATAGAGGAATGAAGAAAGGAAGGAAGGGAGGGAGGGAAGAAAAGAAAAGAAAAAAGAAAAGAAAAGAGATTTCCATTATTCAGTCCTTGACTTTGGCTATTTCCCCATGTTAAGCTTATTCTACAGTGGAATGGACCAACTCACAGATCTTCAAACAATCCAGGTTCTCTTAAACCTTTCAGCATTTGCACATGCCATACTCTCTACAATAGGCATCCACTGCATCTATAGTAAATTCTTTTTCCTTCAGGACATGACAGAGCTCCTCAGGAAATTCTTCCCTGGCTGAGGCCTCGCTTTACATACTTAACATATTCACCCAAGCCACACACACACACACACACATCCCCTCCAACACATGCACACATAGGGTGGAGTGGGGTGGAGAAGAGAGAGAATGATAGAGAGAGAGAGAGAGAGAGAGAGAGAGAGAGAGAGAGAGAGAAAGGTTTGGACTTATTCTTTGCATTAAATTGGCTTGTTTAACTAGGGAAATGGCCTCATGTTCTAGATCTAAAGAGATGGTAGTCTTAAAAAGATAACAAACAGAAGATAATGAGAAGCAGAAAATTCTACTACCAATACCTATGAAGTATATGTTAAATATATTATACACAAAGGCAACTATAAATGCACAATTGAGCATACAAGGAAGAATAGAGCCTCCCCTGGTGTCAAATTGAAGTGTTTGGGATCACGAGCTGCTGTGATTGCCCTGAAGTAGTCTTGGTCTCAATAGTACAGAGGCTCAGTGTTAAAAATCCTCAGGAGACAGAAACTGAAGCCTGTATTCAGAAGAAGAGGGGGATTGAAATGGAGACTGCTGAATAAATATGGGACTTTCAAAACTACTGAACTTCAGGGAAATCCTCAGAGAAAGAGTGTCCTAAAAAAAAAATCTACCCACGGATACAGAAAAGACAAGGATGTTAAAGGTACCAGCTGAAACAAAAGAGAATTTTCTGAGAATTCAAATTCCAAACTTGTGTTTCATGCAGGTTCAAGATGCAAAATAATAACTTGTCACAAAGTCTGGAAACCTTGAAAGAAAGAGATTTTTATAAAAATTGGACCCAGCGTGGTGGTTCTCTTGGAGCACGTAAAAGAAGCAAATATAAAACCTTCAGGGAGGCACGCCCTTGACACATGCTATTCATCAACAATTTATAAGTCAACAGACACAGCAATGGGAATGATTGGAACCCTAAGGATTTCCGCTCCTAGAGCACTGGTCTAGCCTATAAAATTGGTTTGTCCAAAATGAATAAAAAATAAAATGTGGAATTTAAATCCTAAGAAAAAAAGACGCTACAAAAATGGCACATTTGAAAAAGAATGAAATATAATTTCTAGAAATAAAAAGCCAGTAGACTAAATTGAAGGTAAGATACAACTAAAGGATTTGCAAACAGAGAGTTGGAATGAAGACTATTACTCAGAATATAACACTGAGAGATAAAGAATTAGAAAACAGGTAGGAGAAATTAGCAGATATGAAGGTTAGAATGAGAGTATCAGTCTGGTAGAAGTTGTAGAAGGTGGTGTTTGAGAGAAAAGGGAGAAGTATATGTTAAGGTAGTGGCTGAGAGTTTTCCAGAATGTATGAAAGGTATGAATCTTTAGATTAAGGCCACATTATGAATTATAAGCAGGCCAAATAAAAATAAATCACATATAGAACCTTATAGTGAAGACATCAAACACCAAAGACAAAAAGAGGATCTACAAGGCAATCAGAGAGAAAAGACAGATTACCTAAAAAGAAACAAAAATTATGCTGGTATATGCTTTTAATAGCAAGAATAAAGGCTAAATAAAAAAATGGTATATTTTATTGTATTTCTTCAAATTACTAAGGGAAAATAACTGCTAATCTAGAATAAATTATCCAAACTGTCATTTGGGAAGGAGAGTTAACAATAATTTTTTGACAAAACTATTTACCACTTTCAGATCTATGATGATTAAAGACTTTTAAATGATATAAGTAAGGAAAAAGCCAGAAGGAAGAATAGGCTTCAAGTAGTAATGGTAAGCAAAGAAATTAGGAAACATGTGGGTCAATATAAAGAAGCTGTTTTTTTTTTGAGACAGGGTCTTGTCCTGTCATGCAGCCTGGAGGGCACTGGTGCTATCTTGGCTCACCACAACCTCTGCCTCCCAGGTTCAAGTGATTCTCCTTCCTCAGCCTTCCAAGTAGCTGGGATAACATTCGTGTGCTATCACACCAGACTAATTCTTGTCGTTTTAGTAGAGGCTGGGTTTTACCATGTTGGCCAGGCTGGTCTCAAACTCCTAACTTCAAGGGATCTGCCCGCCTCAGCCTCTCAAAGTCCTGGAATTACAGGTGTAAGCCACCATGCCCAGCCTAAGAAGCATTTCTTACACAGAACATAGTTATTAATTTTGATAATAATATATCAAGATGTAATAATATTCCAAACATCTATAACACTTAATAAGAAAAATGAGTCATTTTTGTTAGAAGAACATTAGCATTATTGATTAATTTTAGTTCCTGTTTAATCAAGTATATATGTTAACAATTTCAACATAATCACTTAAAAACAGAAACAGAAGCCCCCAGGAAGTTCGAACTGGGCGGAGCCCACTGCAGCTTGGCAAAGCCACTGTAACAAGACTGCCTGTCAACATTCCTTCTCTCTGGGAAGGGCATCTCTAAAAAAAAGGCAGCAGCCCCAGTCAGGGATGTATAGATCAAACTCCCATCTCCCTGGGACAGAGCACCTTGGGTAAGGGACGGCTGTGGGTGCAGCTTCAGCAGACTTAAACGTTCCTGCCTGCCAGCTCTGAAGAGAGAAGTGGATCTCCCAGCACAGCGCTAGAGCTCTGCTAAGGGACAGACTGCCTCCTCAAGTGGATCCCTGACCCCCATGCCTCCTGACTGGGAGAAACCTTCCAACAGGAGTTGACAGACACCTCATACAGGAGAGCTCTGGCTGATATTTGGCAGGTGCCCCTCTGGGATGAAGCTTCCAGAGGAAGGAACAGGCAACAATGTTTGCTGTTATGCAGCCTCCACTGGTGATACCCAGGCAAACAGGATCTGGAGTGGACCTCCAGCAAACTCCAGCAGACCTGCAGCAGAGGGTCCTGACTGTCAGAAGGGAAAATACAAACAGACAGGAATACCATCAACATCAACCAAAAGGATGTCCACACAGAAACTCCATCTGAAGCTCCCTAACATCAAAGACCAAAGGTAGAGAAATCCATGAAGATGAGAAAAAAATAGTGCAAAAAGTCTAAAAATTCCAAAAATCAGAAAGCCCGTTCTTCTCCAAAGGATCACAACTTCTTGCCAGCAAGGGAACAAAACTGGACGGAGAAAGAGTTTGACGAATTGACAGAAGTAGGCTTCAGAAGGTGGGCAATACAAACTCCTTCAAGCTAAAGGGGCATGTTCTAATGCAGTGCAAGGAAGCTAATAACCTTGAAAAAAGGTTAGAGGAATTGCTAACTAGAATAACTGGTTTAGATAAGAATATAAATGACCTGATGGAGCTGAAAAACACAGCACTAGAACTTCATGAAGCATACACAAGTATCAGTAGCTGAATCAATCAAGCAGAAGAAAGGATATCAGCTTAATGAAATAAAGCATGAAGACAAGATTAGAGAAAAGGGAATGAAAAGAAACAAACAAAGCCTCCAAGAAATATGGGATTACGTAAAAAGACCAGACGTCTGTTTGATTAGCGTACTTGAAAATAATGGAGAGAATGAAACCACGTTGGAAAACACACTTCAGGATATTATCCATGAAAACTTCCCCAACCTAGCAAGACAGGCTAACATTCAGACTCAGGAAACACAGAGAACACCATAAAGATACTCTTTAAGAAGAGCAACCCCAAGGCACATAGTCATCAGATTCACCAAGGGTGAAATGAAGGAAAAAATGTTAAGGGCAACCAGAGAGAAAGGTCAGGTTACCCATAAAGGGAAGCCCATCAGATTAACAGTGGATCTCTCTGCAGAAACCCTACAAACCAGAAGAGAGTAGGAGCCAATATTCAACATTTTTAAAGAATTTTCAACCCAGAATTTCATATCCAGCCAAACTAAGCTGCATAAGCAAAGGAGAAATAAAATCCTTTACAGACAAGCAAATGCTGAGGGATTTTTGCCACCATTAGGCCTGCCTTACAGGAGCTCCTGAAGGAAGCATTAAATATGGAAAGGAAAAACCGAACTAGCCACTGCAAAAACATACCAAAATTTAAAGGCCTTTGACACTGTGAAGAAACTGCATCAACGAATAGGCAAAATAGCCAACTGGCATAACGACAAGATCAAATTCACATGTAACAATATTAACCTTAAACATAAATCGGCCAAAGGCCCCAATTAAAAGACACAGACTGGCAAATTGGATAGAGTCAGGAGCCATCATTGTGCTGTATTCAGGAGACCCATCTCATGTGCAAAGACTAATATAGGCTCAAGATAAAGAGATGGAGGAATATTTAGCAAGCAAATGGAAAAAAAAAAAAAAAGCAGGGGTTGCTTACCTAGTCCCTGATAAAAAAGACTTTAAACCAACAAAGATAAAAAAAAAAAGACAATTTCTAAACTATCCCAAGTCAAGGACATAGCTAAACTGAAACTTATTTATACATTTTGTTAGTATTCAGTAGTTAAAAATGGACTAGATCTCATGGATAAGATTGGTAATTCTATCTGATCATTCCAGCATTATCATTCCATAAAACTGAATGACAAAAAAGTTGCAAAATGTTACATAGACACCAAGTGAAGATATGAATTGGATATATAAACATGGAGCTTGAAGAGATGTGGCTGAAAGACACATTTGGCAGTTATCCAAATCCAGTTTTTGAAAGCGTGAGTATTCATAGTCATAAGGAGAGTTAGTAGTCAAGAAAACCCAATTTAGAACGCTGGGGCTCCCAACAATTACAGATCAAATTGAGAGAAGGAGAATCAAGCAGAGAAAGTCCAGAAAAGCAGCCTCACTAGCAAAGTAAGGAGAGAGAGAGGGCAATAACGAGAGCGCTCATGTTGCTTGTCTTCATTGATTCCTGTTTAAATATGTTCATGTGAGGTCTTGATGCCCAAAGCCACATCAGCCAGTTGGAAGTATGAGGGAGCACGTTTGAGGATTAAAAACCAATATGCTAAGGGCGGAGAATTAGGAGAGAAAGAACCTGACATTGTAGAGTCAACTGATCCAGAAACTCACTATAATCCAGAAACTTACTATGTCTATAATTCTGTTATACACGATAAGGATTTATTTTGTAACGTCATTGCTAGTTGTATTTTCTGTTGCTTGAAGTCAATAGCATCTTATTTTGCCTTAGGGACAATTTAACAAGTCCATCTTTTTCCCAGTTAAGGAAATGTGTGTTGAATAAATGGTACCAAGTGTTTAATTGGGGTTGCAAAGATAACTGAGACAAGTCCCAGCCCAAGAGCTCATAGTTTAGGAGAGAGAAATTGACATTGAAAGAGGTAAGAGATGGTAGGGCCTTGAAGACTTTTGATCATAGATATGAGATAATAAAGGTTAAGAAACACTAGTTTGATGTCATAATAAAAATGATTATGTACCTTGGGTACATATATCTGTCTATTTAGCATTATTTGATTTCATTTGAACCTCCTAACAAATCAGTAAGGAAGGTATTGCCCACGCTTTATAGACGAAGAAACAGGTTTATGAACTCAAACAATTTGCTTAAGATCAGATAGTGATAAGATTGAAACTAAGGTTGTTTAGTATCGGAAGCCAGACTCTTACCTGCTTTGTTTCCTGCTACGCTGTCCCTCCTCTGGCACCAGCTGCCCTTATCTCACAGGCGTCATTGACCCAACACAGGATGGTCTGAAGGGAGGAAAATCGAGTGTCAAGGAGACCCAGTAAAGTAGGAGAGAGGTAGTGTAGCAAGGGGAAAGGGAAGATCAGGATGGTCGGCGTTTCCGAGAGGAACAGTGAGCCTTAATGAGAGATTGGAAACATGGCGGGGAGAATGCTGAAGCGTCAAATAGATGTCAAGGTTACTTCACAGTTCCTTTTTTTTGAAAAAAAATCTGGTATTTATTGCCTCCACTCCTTCATGTGCGCTTAACATATGATAATCTAGTTTTTGCTTCACATTTTCTTTTCTTCGTGGAAACTGTTCTCTGTGTGTGTGCCCTTGGCTTACTTATTGAAAATTACATAGATATAGATATCCGTATATTTTTTCTATTTTCCCTGATGCTTCCGCATTTTCTTTAAATTTTCTCCTTCATTACCTTCTCCAAAATTAGATTTATCCCTAGAGAAACTCATTCTCTATTTATTTATTTATTTTGAGATGGAGTCTCACTTTGTCACCCAGGCTGGAGTGCAGTGGCGAGATCTCCGCTCATTGCAACCTCCACCCTTCTGGTTCAAGTGATTCTCCTACCTCAGCCTCCTGTGTAGCCATGATTACAGGTGCACACAACCACACCTGGCTAATTTTTGTACAGACAAGGTTTCACCATGTTGCTCAGGCTGGTCTCAAACTCTTGACCTCAAAGGACTTGCCCACTTTGGCCTCCCAAAGTGCTGGCATTACAGGTATGAACCACTGCGCCCAGCCTTGTTCTCTGTTCAAAATCTCTCCTTCCCCTAATCTTTTGCCAACCTCCAGAATTACTTTTGGATGCCATACTTCTTACATATTTTTTTGCTTGGCTCCAATTGTTTTCTTCTGTTTTCTAAATGAGCTTATACGGTATGTACTTTGCTGTAATGATCTTTACTTAAGTTTAGTCTCCTTATAGAAATTTTCCAAGCAATTCTCATCCTTTGATGTGCCATCCTTCTACCTCATTGCCTATGGCAATCACATGACGTTTTATACATATGCTTATTTGTACCAATATATGCCTTATTTGTTTGTTTAAGGAGTAATTTTCATGTGTCTTGATAGTCCCGATAGTGCCTAGCATTCTTGCATTTAGTGACAATTATTCATTCATTTCTTTATTCATTCAACAAATACTTGAATGGGAGGCACAGAAAGGGGAAAAGCAGAATAAATGACTATAAAAAGTCCAAAACAGGAAAAATAAATAAGGTGTTAATTTGAGGAAGATGTAAAAATCTATATCCTATTTTATGTTATTTTTTAACCTGTTTGCCTTGGACTTGTTTAAAATCCAATGAGAGGTAAAACACAGGGAGAGAAGTAAGCAAAGGGTTATGAAGGGATCCTCTAGAGGGATTCTGCAGCTACGAGTTACAGGTGTGCTGAAGTCTTGCTGTCCTCTGCTACAGGTGGCAGGAGCTTCCAGCTATGAGCAGCCAGTGTGTTATGCAAATTTGTTTTTAAGTAGACCGTTTTGTGAAAAATACTAGGAAGCTCTTGTGTGAGGTTCCCAAGAAAGTAGAAGAGGATGTGTACTAGTCAGAGTACTCCAGATAAATAGAACCAGATATATCTATATAGAGAAAAGCAGATGAAGAAAGGAGATTGATTTTAAGGAGTTGGCTTGCCATATTGTGGGGGCTGGCAAGTCTGAAATTTGTAGGGCAGGATGCCGGCAGGCTGGAACTTCTGGCAGCAGTCAGTGTTGCAGTCTTGAGTTTGAAGGCAGAATTTCTTCCTCTTCTGGGTATCTCAGTCTTTTCCCTTAAAGCCTTCAACTTATTGAATGAAGTCCACCTACATTATGGAGAGTAATTTGTTTACTCAAAGTCTACTGATTTAAATGTTAATCACATCTGAAAAAAATAGCTTCACAGCAACAGCGAGACTTGTGTTTGATCAAAAAACTGGGTACCATAGCCTAGCCGAGGTAAATACATCAAAGTAACCATCACAAGATGGAAGCCAAAGAGGTAGGTAAAAGTTTGGCTTTGGGTAGGAGGAGGGTCAGTTCTTTCAAGGTAAAAGGAGAAACAAGGATGGGTACTGATGTGGATGTTTAGGTAACTCCAAATCTATGGCTTCTATTTTCTCTGTGAAACTGGGATGAGAGGAGGAAATCAATGGTTTAAAGATAGTGATAGGTTTGCAAAATATACTTAGGTGAGTGGGAGAGTAGTTGCCAAGTGAAATAGATTGAGATTGCTGAGAAGAGCTAATGATTGGTGGTTGCAGTCTTATGAGGGGTGTAGTCTCTAATAAATGCTCACTACACAGCTATTTCACTTTATTTAAGATGATATCTTTTAAAGTATTTACACAGTATTGATCTTTACTGTCTGCTGTCAAATGCCACTCTTCAGTTAACTTCTATGCACTCTACTATAATCTCTTATTCCATGGATTAGACCTACGTAGTGTTAGTCGTGGTAACACTTGTCTGGGACCTTATTATTGATTGCCTTGTAAAACTACACATCTAATAAATAATACAATCCGTGGTGGTGCACAGGTGACATGGTAAATTAGCTTAAGGAGAAGGATGTTGCTGTTGAGGCTACTTTAAATGCTAGAAGCTGTAGGCTTTTAGCATAGACCCACTGCTCTGTGACTCAATAAGAACACACTTGTTTTGCCACCATTCAAAAGACAAGTGTACACACTGTGCAACAGGAACTCCATAGATATTTAAAAAAAACAAAGGAAAATGTTGGTTTTCTTGACACTATTTTCTACATCTTTGCCGATTTGCATATTGTGTTAGCTCCGAAAATGTTTAGAAGGCAGAATTTTTCCACAATTTCGAATTCAGCGTTCTCTTCTTCCTATGATTCTTTATAAGTGGCACTTATTTATTTGAGAGGTAGTAAAATGTAAAGAAAATATTTTTGTTTTTGGAGGAGAGGAAATCATTGAAAGGACAAGGTTGGGTAGAGAAAATACTTTGTTTTGGGATAAGAATTAATTTGATTTTTGAGGTCTGAAATGAATTAAAAATATTAGAGGAGACATTTTTCTTTTCATAAAATGTCCTTATTTTTTATGTATTTATTTATTTTTTTGAGAGGGAGTCTCATTCTGCTGCCCAGGCTAGAGTGCAGTGGCATGATCTTGGCCCACTGCAACCTCTGCCTCCCAGATTCAAGCAATTCTCCTGCCTCAGCCTCCTGAATAGCTGGGATTACAGGCTCCTGCCACTACGCCCAGTTAATTTTTGTATTTTGTAGAGATGGGATTTCACCGTGTTGGTCAGGCTGGTCTCGAACTCCTGACCTCAAGCCATCTGCCTGCCTCGGCCTCCCAAAGTGCTGGGATTACAGGTGTGAGCCACCCGTTCCTAGCCCAAGAAAAGCTTTTTAAACCATGTAGTCAGAAGACCTAGATAGGTGATGGGAAACTCATATCCTTATAGAAATATATAACACATTTGCTGTAGCCAAACTAACACATGTGCTGGCAGATCCTGTAATCTTGGACCTATGTTTTAGTTCAGGCTTTATCACATACTAGAGCTATGATTTCGATAGTCTGCCTTCATTTCATTTATCTGTAAAATGTTAATAACGCTTGTTTTACCTAGGGCATAGGATTATGATAAAGGTTATGTAATATAATGTTATATAATAGAAACTTCAGAGCTACAAATATACATGTATTAGGGTTCTTCATCGAAGCAAAACCAATATGATGTGTGTGTGTGTGTGTGTGTATTTATTTTAAGAGGGAATTTATTTTAAGGAAGTGGTTCATGTGATTATGGGGCTGGCAAGTCTGAAATCTGTAAACAGGTGAGCAGGTTGAAAATTCAAGCAAGAGTTGGTATTGCAGTATTGAGTCCCATACTTGCTGGCTGGAAATTGAGTCAGGATTTCTATGTTACACTCTTGAGTTAGAATTACTTCTTCTTTAGGAAACCTCAGTCTTTGCTCTTAATGCCTTTGATTTATTAGATGAGCGTGACCCATATGATGAAGGTAATCTGCTTTACTCAAAGTCTACTGTTTAAATGGTAACTGTATATGAAAAGCGCCTTCACAGAAACATCTAGACTAGAGTTTGACCAAACAACTGGGATACAATTGCCTAGCCTAGTTGACATGTAAAACTAAGCCCCACAATACAGCATTATGATGAATACTTCGGATCTTGATTTAGGTTACCTGAATTTAATTCTATCTCTACCTTTGGGAGCTAAGAGTCTTTGAGCAAATATTGCATTCTTTCTGTGATTCCGTTTTCTCATCTGTTAAACCACCTTACAGAGTTGTTGTGAAATTAAAAACAGAACACCCATGCAGTGTGTTCAGAATAGGATAGTATAGAGTAAATATGCAGTAAATTATGGCTACTATTAAATATATGCCATTATTACTGTTATTAAATCTGAAAATATAACAATATAAAATTTTACATGAAAAACAAATTTTTCTGTTAGTCCTATGGTTTTCCCTTTCCCCTGGGTTTGAGTACAAGGACAGTAATCAATTGTCCTGGATTTACTGGAACAGTCACAATTCCAGTATTCTGCCATAATTATTATTCCCATTCACATACTCTATTTGTCAGACCTTTCATTCTGATGTTTGGTTCACGAAATGTGCATGCCATAAATGATGATGACAATTGGCCTTTTTCTGAGATGAAGTCTTGCCCTGTCACTCAGGCTGGAGTGCAGTGGCACGATCTTGGGCATTGCAACCTCCTCCTCCTGGGTTCAAGCGACTCTCCTGCCTCAGCCTCTCAAGTAGCTGGGATTACAGGTGACTGCCACCACATCTAATTTTTTTTTTTGTATTTTTAGTAGAGACAGGTTTTTGCCATGTTGGCCAGGCTGGTCTCGAACTCCTGACCTCAGGTGATCCAACTGCCTCGGCCTCTCAAAGTGCTAGGTTTACAGGTGTGAGCCACCACACCTGGCCTACAATTGACCTTTTAAAGATGGTAGCTGAGCCTTACAACTCAGGCTCATGGCTGGCTCTGTAGTTTGATAGAGAATAGCAAATTAGCCATCCGTCAGCTAAAAAGCCTTGCTGCTTTGTGAGTGGTATATTGGTGCTGGATTCTTAATATCATGTGAAGTTATTCATTAATTCTTTGCCATCATCTCAGATGGTTAGAGTATATTTATTTCTCCACATCTGAACATACCAGCATC
Organism: Sapajus apella; assembly: GCF_009761245.1. NCBI lineage: Eukaryota > Metazoa > Chordata > Mammalia > Primates > Cebidae > Sapajus > Sapajus apella. The sequence goes on along the minus strand of NW_022436946.1, from coordinate 19,780,877 downwards.
ATCTGAAGCAATTTGTTGATATATAATGTTATTTGCTAATAATCATGTGTTTTTGTCATTTTTAACCTAATTTCTCAGAATTAATTAACTGTGGTTTTCCTTTAGTGATATAAGTGTATATTTAATAATTCCACAATTTCGGAATTACTTGATTAACTATGGTTCTCCATAGTCAGTGATATAAGTGTGGATTTAATAATTTCCCAATTTCATTAGAGCCACTGTATGTGGGCAGATCTGTCGGTACTTAATGTGTCTTTATATATTATGTCTAAGTGTTCAGATAAAAAATAATCTAGCTCAGAAAAAGAAAATAGAAATTAAAAAGGAATTAAAAATTTAGCAGGTCAGTTATGTGACCTTTATTATTAAACTAATCTAATAATCTATTTTTGAAACTGTGAATTTACTAAATTATGAATGAATAAGAAGTCAATTTTTGCTGCACTCACTGAGACGAGATGAAGAGCTGGCCCCCAAGGAAGACTCTCACAGGTTAGCAGTAAGTTGGCAGAGCCAGTGACCCAGGATGCAGATCCTAGATTTTCACAACTTCAACTTGACTTTCATCAGGGCCTTAGGTGATTTAGTTCTCAGGAACAGCTCTTAAGTGTCAAACTCAGAAATGATTGTTGTGTATGTAATTCACAATGTCAGTTTATTGAGTTACAATGGAAGCTGTTTCTATCCAAAGATTAATCTAGGTTACTGTTTTCTCCTTGAATCAAAGTCCTTATCCTCAATTAGTGTTTAAAATTATGTTTCAAGAGTTCACAGTTCGGTTAAAGGGAGCTTGACATTTGCATCTATCCTAGAGAAGCATTTTGGTTTTATGTTACGAACCAACTCCATTTGCTTGAGGTGCTGGGTTGCAAAGTATTTTAAAATGACTTTTGAGGCCAGTGAAAAGGAATGCCATGATTGAATGACAGTGTCTTACACCTGCCCAAGTATGAGCTGAGCTTGCTGTGTGTTTGCCGTCTTTGACTGAGGCGATTGATGGAAAGCTCACAAGTAACCTTGATCCACAATATATTACAACATTCTGGTCACCTCACTCTAGTAATTAGAAAACAGGTGTCTTCTGGCTACATTGCCCCTTTCCTTTAGATGAAGATTGAAATAATATTATCTAAAAAATTACTCCCTTCCACAGATTACCACCTTTCTGTGGCCATGTTTTTCTGAGGTAGGTGACAACATCCTTAAGTAGGAAATTGCTTTCTTTAGTTATTTTATAGTCCTAAGAATAGCCCCAGTGATACTTCCACAGTTTCCATAAACAGTTTTAAAAGCTAGTCCTGAAGGATGTAGGGTTAATATTTGATGTTGACATATGATGAATTCAATGAGGACTGACTTCATTTTATTGCCAGAAGTGAGTTGGTTGTGTCACCAGGTTTAGGGGCACTCCACACCACTTTATGCTGAAAACTTGTTTTTAGTGCTCCACACTGCCAAAGACTTCATAGTTTGTCTCATAAGTCTCTAAACTTTTCTAGATAGGGACTGACTTTTGATATTGTGGAAGTCTTATGCTATATGGGTAAGGAAAGACACACGGGCTTTATGCACACAGCATCTTAGCAGTGGGAGCAGAGCAGGCTTCAAGGCTGACCAGAAGAGGGCAGACAACCTCTTGGATTGCCTTGATTTAAATGATTGCCTGTCCTCTGTAAAGAACAGAGATACCCCTCCCAAGACATTTCTTTCGGTGTGACAGTAGGGACTACGAATTTGAAGAGTTTGAAGAGCTGGTAAGCAAGAATACATTATTAATTTTTAAATCATAGTTTCATATTTTTAAAAGGAGATTGCTCACTTATTAGGATAACTATTTTTCTTCTTTAATTTCAATTTGGGTGAGCCTAAGGATGTTATGCCATATATATGATACCAGACTTCAAAAGGGTTTGCTTAAAGCAAAACAAGCCTAAAATCTACACAACTCTGAAAATCACTTCAGAGAGTCGTGAATAAGCTTTTCTTCAGGGTATTTCAGACTAATCTAAGAAAATCTTTGCTTGAACACTGCGTGTGTTTTTTAAAAGGAATTCTATTCAGCCCCCAGTTATTAATGCTTATCTTATTTGTGAAGTTCTTTAGACTCTTCAGAAAAGAGGAGTAATGATTAAGAACGAAGGTAAAACGTTATTTCTTTTTTATTCTTATATTTCATTCAACTGAAAAAGATCTTAATCATTAGCATGACATATTTATTAATGTTTCTAATTTTAAGGATTAATTTTTACTTTTGTAAGGATTCATTTTTTTTTCAATATGACTATTAGAATGACCTCAAATTTATATAACTCCCTGCCTGTTGGTTATGTAGAAATTTGTACATGATTGAGTATTCTGAATGTCTCGAATACCTCCAGGGTCATTTTACCCTTCAGCATCCAACAACTACAGTTTCTTGCATATGCTGAATATCCGTAGGCAATTCATTTTTTGTTATTGTATTTCCTTCCTGTAATATTTTTGAACTCCAGCCTGAACGTCTAATTTTTCCATAAATTTGTCTGATTATTCTTTATCAGTCTGTATCAGTTACAATGTTTTCAGCTTCAACTAGCATAAACTTGACCCAAGTTAGGCTTAACTATTAAAGAAATTCTTAACTCACATGAAGGCCCTATAGAGGTAAGGCATGCCTCAGACGTGGTGGTTTGATGAGATGGACTTGGGTTCTCTTTGTCTTTCTGCAACTACATCCACTAGATAAATTTCATCCTAAATTTCTCTTGTGGTCATAGGATGGCAGTCAGTAGCATTTGGGAATTCAGCCTTTTATTTTCAAGTCTGACAAGAAAGAACTTGACTTCCTGTAACTTTCTCTTAAGCGTTAAGATATTTCTTTCCCAGGAGACTACAGCAAAACTCTCCTCATCTCTCACTGGCGTAAATGAGCTTAGGTCTTTCCACTGACAACCTCCAGCAAGGAGAATAGGATTATCATAATTGGCCCATATTAATCAGTGATCCTTGTCCTCCATTCCCCAAGACCCAGATGAGGTAGAAAATGGATATTAGGTAGTCAGTCATTCCATATCATGCTGCTATGGACTGATATTCTGGGCTTTTCTATTTGTTGCTTCTTACTGGATTTTACCTGCTTTCTAGGCTGCAACCACTTCCCTGCCCTTCTTGACCCTATTATCTCTAGGCATAGACATAATAGCAAGAATAGCAAGTTTAGTTTTCCCAAACCTCGACACATCAGTGAAGACACTTGGAGATCACAATATAGGAAATAAGAATGTAGTACTGAGTACTGAGGTCTTCCCTTGTCTCTTTCTTCTGCCTTGCCTTCTCCTGCTTCCTGTCACCCTCTTCTTCCCTTCTTCATTTCCTGAAGCCTCCTCAACTCCTGATGCAAATCAGTATCCAGATGGCCCATGGGGGTTAAAGACCATGTTGGTGAATGAAAAGAGAATGCCAAGAAGGTAAATGGGAGGATCTGGTGATAAAAGCAGATGGCTGAACTAAAGATATCAGACGCCAGTTCTCCACAGAAAGATCAAAGTTACTGGTGAATAGACAAGTTCTGCATGGAAAGCTGAGAGAAGAGAACCAGGATCTGTTGGAGTGCCTATGGGAAGAAGCTAAGGTATGAAAAAGGAAAGTAGCAAGAGTCTGGTAAAGATCAACCTAGGAAACTCAGAGTCCATGGAAAGGGTAGGTGGGAGTGCCTATCTGCTCATCTCACACGTCTGATGATCTGCTGACTGCCAAACTGTTGGAGAGCCCCTTTGACATCATGACTCAGGGTGATGCTATTGGTGGCAATCTGGGAACTTCTCAAGGACAGAGAGGTGGGTAACCAGCTTTCACAGCCATGTCTGTACTCCTCTTAGACCTAAACTGAAGTGGTGGGTGCTATACTCGTTGTGTACCTGTGGTGAGCTACTGTCCAACCAGGGGATTCTCTACCCTTGAGTCACCGCCCCACCAAATCCCCTGCAAACATACCCCAGAATCTGCTTTCACTTTGGCAAGCACAGAGGACCCGTGGGTCCCCAGAGAGCTGTGCGACCCCTGTGGGTCTAGCCCTCAGTGTGGACCTCTCATGGTGGGAGAAGCCCTACAAAAGCCCCCTCAAGACAAAGGAAATGACAGCACAACACCAAGAGAGCAGCACTGGCTTCTAGGATCAGATGTGGAGGAGTATCATCTCTGCCCTCCTCCATAAAATGTTGATGATGCAACTTCCCACCAGTGGTCAGAGCGCATGCACTTGGAGAAAGTGTTTTCCATACTTTTTGTGGTGGCTTCATCCTCGCTGAAAGTGAGTCCATGCTGTTTGAGCTTGTACAAAGCCCAGATCCCTGTCCCTAGCCCCTCTACAGAGCAGTAGCATCCAGCAATGGAGGAGGGATGGGCCATAGAGTTGCCTGCTCTGGACTGGGGGAAGAGAGTCTGCTCTGAGCCAATTTTGGGGTAGCTCTCAGAGGAGTGTATCTAGGACCTGCAGCCACACTGTGGTGAGGAGCCAAAGGTCAAAGTCTTTATAAAATAAGGGTCATGGGCCCCATGACAGGGATGTGATAGGGAAGTGGATCACATTTCTGCCAACTCAGGATGAGGAGTTGGTACACACCCCAACCCCTTCCCCAGACACTTCAGTCCACCCCAACACGATCTCTTCCTACCAAGCATCCTTCAGGGCAGGTGTTTCCACTCATCATTAATCCACCAGAGGGCAACCCAGATTTTACACTTAAGCACCATCTATTGGATTGCAGCCTGAACTGCACCACCGAATAAAAAGCCTGCTGCCAGACAGGCTAAGTGCTAGTGCATGGGACAAGCTTTCTGAGACATCAGAACCCTCAGTCAGTCCTGCAGAAGATAGTTTGTTGGCTTATACACCCAATGCCTCACTACAACAAGCAACATCTAAGAAAGCCACTACACAGAAGCTGTCCACAACCAAAGAAACCCATATAGAGTCTTGGCCCCCTGAAAACCCAGAAATGGAGCCAAATGACCATATGCAGTATACACTTTATTCATGCCCTCAAGAGAAAAAGGAATTTACAAATAAAAATGTCCCATCCAAACAATAGAAAATTCAATAATAAGAAGCACCAGCTCACTCAGATGAGATGGAATCAGCACAAGAACTCTGGATGTACTAAAAGCCAGGGTCCCTGATTCTGCCAAAGGATTACACTATCTCTCTAGCAATGGATCATTATCAAATTGAAAAATTTGAAATGACAGAAAAGGAATTCAAAATATAAATTGCAAGGAAACTCAATGAGATCCAAGAGAAAGCTAAAATCCAATAAGAAGGAGCCAGAAAAATGATTCAGGATATAAAAGACAAGATAGCTATATTAAGAAAAAAAAAGCCCAGAACTTCTGGAATGGAAACATTCCCTAAAGGATTCAAAAACACAGTTGGAATCTTTAATAATAGGCTAGGAAAAGCAGAAGAAAGAATTTCAGAGCTTGAATGCTGATGTTTTGAATTAACCCAGTCAGACAAAAATCAAGAGAAAAGAATTTTAAAAAATAAACAAAGTCTTAGAGAAATATAGGATTATGCAAAGTGACCAAATCTACTACCATTGGCATTCCTGAGTAAAAAGAAGAAAAAGCAAGCAACTTGGAAAACATACTTTGGAAAAAAATTCAGGAAAATTTCCCTAATCTTGTTAGAGAGGTCAACATCCAGATACAAAAAATTCAGAGAACACCTGCAAGACTCTACACAATATGACCATTCCTGAGGTATAGTCATCAGACTAGCCAAACAGTGTGAAAGTTAAAAATCTTAAAGGCAACTAGAGAAAGATCCAAAATTAGCTGTAAAGGAAATCCCATCAGACTAATAGTAGACTTCTCAGCAGAAACATTACAAGCCAAAAGAGATTAAGGACCTATTTTTAGCCTTCCTAAAAAATGCCACCAAGAATTTCATATCCTGCAAAACAAGCTTCATAAATGAAGAAGTAAAGTCATTCGCAGAGAAGCAAATGCTAAGGGAATTTGTCATTCCCAGATCAGTCCTAAAAGAAATACTCAGAAGAGCTCTACACGTGGAAACCAAAGAATGACACTTGCTTCCATAAAAGCACACATAAGTACACAGATCATATAAGGCAATTATATAATTGAGACTACACTATTTATCACTTAGCAACAGTATGACAGGAACAAACATCACATATCAATATTAACCTTGAATGTAAATGGCTTAAATGCTCCACTTAAAAGACATAGAACGGCACATTGGACAAAACAAGACCTGAGCTCCCACTGCCTTCAAGAGACCTATCTCATGTGTAAGAACACCCATAGACTCTAAATAAACGGATGGAGAAAGATGGATCACACAAATGGAAAACAAAAAAGAGCAGAGGTTGCTATTTTTATATCAGATAAAACAGACTTTAAACGAACAACAGTAAGAAAAGACAAAGAAAGGCATTATATAATGGTAAAGGGTTCAAATCAACAGGATTGAATTATCCTAACTATGTATGCACTGAATATCAGCACACTCATGTTCATAAAACAAATTCTACTAGATATAAAGAGAAAGATGGGCAGCCATCCAATAACAGTGGGTGACTTTAACACTCCATTGACAACACTAGTTAGATCGCTGAGGCAGAAAACTAACAAAAAAACCTCTGACTTAAATTGGACTTTTGACCAAATGAAACGAATAGACTTTTACAGAACATTCCACCCAACAAACAAGGAATATAATTTTTCTAATCTGTGCTATGTAATGTCTCTAAAATTGACCATACACTTGGTATTATAGAGAATCTCAGTACAATTTAAAAAACTGAAATCATATCATATCAAGCATCTCCTCAGACCACAGTGAAGTAAAATTAGAAATCAATACCCAGAAGAACACTCAAAACAACAGATGAAAGTGGAAACTAAACAATTTGCTTCTGAATAACTTTTGGGTAAAAAACAAAACTAAGGCAGAAATAAAGAAATATTTTATAACAAATAAAAATAGACACACCAAAATCTCTGAGATATAGCAAAAGCAATATTAAGAGGAAAGTGTATAGCGCTAAATGCCTACATCACAAAGATAGAGAGATCTCAAATTAACAACCTAACATTGCACCTAAAGGAACTAAATAAACAAAAGCAAACCAAACACAAAACTAACAGAAGAAAAGCAATTACAAAGGTTTGTAAAAACTAAATGAAATTGAGACCAAACAACCAGACAAAGGATCAACAAAACGAGAAGCTGGTTTTTTGAAAAGATAAAATTGATGGATTGCCCCATGTTAACCAAGAAAACAAGATTGTGCAAATAAGTACAATCAAAAGTGACAGAAGTGGCATTACAACCACAGAAATACAAAAGACCCTTAGAGACTACTAGGAACATCTTTGTGCACACCCTAGAATACCTATAGAAAATGAATAATTTCCTGGAAACACGCAACCTCCCAAGATTTAACCAGGAAGAAACTGAAATGCCGAACAGACCAATAATGAGTTGTGAAATTGAATCAGTAATAAAAAAATCTACCAACCAAAAAAAGCCCTGGACCAAATGGATTCAGAGACAAATTTTACCAGATGTTCAAAGAAGAACTGGTAGTAATCTTACTGAAACAATTCCAGAAAATCAAGTCAGAGGCATTCCTCTCTAACTCATTCTATTTTAGTATCATCCGGATACTAAAATCTGGCAGGGACAAAACAAAAGGGAAACTACAAGCCAATATCCCTGATACTGTACAATATCCATGTATTGTGTAATAAAGACACAAAAATCCTCAACAAACGACTAGCGAACCAAATCCAGCAGCACATCAAAAAGATGATTTATCACAATCAAGAGGTTTTTCTTCCTGGGATGCAAGAATGTTTCAACATATGCAAATCAATAAATGTGACTCAACACATAAACGAAATTAAAACCCAAAATTATATAATCATCTCAATAGACAGAACAAACATTCCATAAAAAAAAATCCAATGTCTCTTCATGATAAAAACCCTCAACAAACTAGGCATTGAAGGAACATATCTCAAATTAATAAGAGCCATTTATTGCAAACCCATAGCTGCTATCATATTGGATGGGCAAAAGCTTGAAGCATTCCAAGAACTGGCACAAAACAAGGATGCCCACTCTTACCACTCCTATTCAATATAGCACCAAAAGTCCTAGCTACAGCATTCTGAAAAAAGAAAGAAGTAAAAGGCGTCCATATAGGAAAAGAGAAAGCCAAATTATCTCTGTTTTCTGATGACATGATTCTATACCTAGAAAACCCTAAGAATTTCTCTGAAAGACTCCTAGACCTGATAAATGAATTCAGCAAAACTTCAGGATGCAAAATAAACATACAAATATCAGTAGCACTTCTATACAGTTCAAGCTGATAACCAAATTGAGAACTTAATCCCATTTACAATAGCCACACAAAAAATAAAATACTTACAAATACACTAAACCAAGGAGGTGAAAGATCTCTACAAGGAGAACTGAGTAACACTGATGAGTGAAATCACAGATAATGCAAACAAATGGAAAAATATCCCATGCCCATGAACAAGAATAATCAATATCATTAAAATGACCATACTGCCCAAAGCAATCCAGAAATTCAGTGCTATTCCTATCAAATTACCAATGTCATTTTTCACAGGATTAGAAAAAACAATTCTAAAATTCATATGGAACCAAAAAAGGAGCCCAAATAAGCAAAGCAATCTTAAGCAAAAAAAAGAACAACAACAACAACAAAAAACAAATCTGGAAGCATCACATTGCCTGAGTTCAAACTATACTACAAGGCTATGGTAAACAAAACAGCACATTGTTATCATAAAAAATAAACAAACAAAAACCAGACACACACATCAATGGAACAGAATAGAAAAGCCAGAAATAAAGCCACACCTACAACCATCTGGTCTTTGACAAAGTTGACAAAAATAAACAGTGGAGAAAGGACATCTTATTCAATAAATGGTCCGAGAAAACTGACTATTCATATGCAGAGGAATGAAACTGGACCCCACCTCTAACCATATACAAAAGTTAAGATAAATTAAATATTTAAATTTATGACCTCAAAATACGAAAATTTAGGAAAAACTCTTGTGGACATTGACCTAGGCAAAGAATTTACAGCTAAGACCTGAACAGCAAAGGCAACAAAACCAAATAGACAAATGAGACTTAATTAAACTAAAGAGCTTCTTCACAGCAAACAAGAAACAAACCAAAAACAATCAATAGAATAAACAGACAACCTCCAGAATGAGAGAATATTTGCAAACTATGCATCCATCAAAGGACTAATATCCAGAATCTATATGAAACTTAAACAAATAGGCCATTAAAAAGTGAGCAAAGGACATGAACAAATATTTATTAAAAAAAAGGTATACAAGAGGCCACCAAACATAGGAAAAAATGCTCATCATCACTAATCATCAGAGAAATGCAAATTAAAACCACAATGAGATACCATCCCATAGCGGTCAGAATAGCTATTATTAAAACATTAAAAAATAACAGAGATTGGCAAGGATATGAAGAAAGGAAACACTTACACACAGTTGGTGAGAATGTGAAGTAGTTCAACCCCTGTGGAAAACAGTATTGAGATTTCTCAAATAAGTAGAAATAGAACTACCATTTGATCCAGTAATCCCACTGCTGAGTATCTATCCAAAGGAAAAGAAGTTGTTTTATCAAAAAGACACCTGTACTTATATGTTTATCTCAGCACTATTCACGATTGCAAAGGGATGGAATCAACCTAAGTGACCATCAGCAGTGAATTTGACAAGGAAATGTGGTACATATACATCATGGAATACTATGCAGCGCATAAAAAAGAATGAAATAATATATATATGTATATATATATTTTGCAGTAACATGGATGCAGCTAGAAGTTTAAGTGAATTAATGCCAAAATAGAAAATCAAATACCACAAGTTATCACTTATAAGTAAGAGCTAAACCATGGGTACATGTGAACATAAAGATGGAAACAATAGATACCAGAGACTTTAAAAGTTGAGGGGACAAGGATTGAAAAACTACTTATTGGGTACTATGTACACTGTTTGGGTGACAAGTTCACTACAAACCCAAACCTCACATTATGCAATATACCTATGTAAGAAACTGCACATGTATTCCATGAATCTATAATGCAATAATACTCAGTACCACATATTACTATTCCTAGAGGTGATCAACTGTGTGCCTATTCTGGAGGACCCCACTGAATATTGCTTTCTTCAGTAGCTTTCCTGCCACTATTGTTCAGGGGCAGCATGTCTCCTCTAAGGAGGGGTCCTCTTCAATTTGTCTTTCACCTTTTCTGTTTCACATAAGAGTACGGGAGAAAAAAATAGATACCCTCACACCACATATGGCCAATGACATCCAAATTATTGAGGTCTGAACTAAAGCAGCTAGTGTCTATTGCAATGGAGCCAATATCTCCATTTAGGTACCTAATAGGCAACTTACCATGGCCAAAAGTTAACTCTATATTCCTCCTCAGTCTGAAACTTTTCCTCTCCCAGGCCCCTCCATGAATAGAAATCAATGTATTTATTTATAGAAACTCATTTACCCAGTTGATCGAGCCAAAAACCTGGAGTCAAATTCGAATTTTTTCCTTTTCTTTAAAACCCACATACAATTCATCAGAGAGTTATGTTGGCCACACATGCAAAAACACATCTGGAATCCATCTACTTCCTTTTTTCCTCACTGTTCTGCTACTCCAGTCCAAAATTCCATCACCATTCACCTACCTTGCTTCTTAACTGCTGTCCCAGTTTTCACTATTCCATCTATCCAATTTATTGGCCTGGTAATCTTTTAAAACAATATGTGAAATCATGTCACCTCCTTTTTGAATACATTCTACATTTTAATTCTTAATTATGTATGTGTGCTGCAAATCTCCCAGTTTTTTTTTTGTCTTTTAATTATGTTTTGATTAACATAAGGTTTTAATTTTAAAGCTTTTAATTTATATATTTTCCTTTAAAGTTTGTTATTTTTTTTCTTTAATAAGTTCTAACTTGAGTGTATACATATTTATCCACATTTTCTCCTAAATGTTTAAATGTTTTCCCTTTCAAGTGTACGTTTTAAGTCTCCTGGGACTGATTTTTGTGCATTATATGAGGTGCATATTCAACGTTTTTCTTATATGGTTAAACAATTGTTTTGACAACATTGTTGAACAGTCCCTCATTTTCCCATTGACCTGAAGTGCCACCCAGGCTGGAGTGCAGTGATGTGATCTCAGCTCACTGCAACCTCTGCCTCCTGAGTTCAAGCAATTCTCCTGCCTTAGCCTCCCAAGTAGCTGGGACTACAGATGCATGCCACCACACCAGGCTAATTTTTGTATTTTTAGTAGAGATGGGGTTTCACCATGTGGCCAGGCTGGTCTCGAACTCCTGACATCAGGTGATCCACCCACCTCGGCCTCCCAAAGGGCTGGGTGAAGTGCCAAACTTGTTCATAAATCAAGTTTCCATAAATGTATAGATAGATTAGTTGTAGGGGCTCTCTCTTTAGTTCCATTGAACACATTCTCTATCTTTATGCTAATATTACACTTTCATCTTAGCTGCTAGAGCTATATAAGTTTTTACTACAGTTAAAACAAATCTCTCCACTCTTGCTTTAGGAGAGTTTTGACTCTTCTCCGGACTCTTGGAATTCAGTGCATAGAATCACCTTGCTAAGTTCCATTAAAAAAAATATGCTGAAATTTTAATTTTATCTAAACTTTAAGTCAAGATTAAAATTGAAAAAATCATATTGAGTCTTTCTAATAAGATGGCATATCACTCTACTTGTTTGAGCATTTTCATATATCATTCAATAAACTTTTGTAATTTTTCTGCAAAGTGCTTACATATTTTATGATTTTTACTTAATTGCTATTATAAACAGTAAAATTACAATTTCTTTTCTTTTTTTTTTTTTTTTTTTTTGAGACAGAGTCTCGCTCTGTTGCCCAGGCTGGAGTGCAGTGGCACAATCTTGGCTTACTGCAGTCCCTGTCTCCTGGGTTCAAGTGATTCTCATGCCTCAGTCTTTCAAGTAGTTGGGACCACACGTGCACATCACGATACCCAGCTAATTGTTTGTACTTTTAGTAGAGATGGGGTTTCACCATGTTGCCCAGGCTGGTCTTGAACTTCTCAGTTCAGGCAATCTGTCCACCTTAACCTCTCAAAGTGTAAAATTACATTTTCTATTTGTTGCTGATATATAGAAATGAAGGTGATTTATTTACATTGATTTTATGTCTAGTAACACTGCTAAACTCTTATATATCCTAATATTTTTCTATACATTTTTTAGGTATTCTGTGTAGACTTTCAACTATATCATCTAAAGAATTATAGTATTTATCCTCAATTTTAAATACATAGTTCTTTGACTTATTTTTTTCTTGTTTTACTACCCTGTCTATAATCTCCAGAACAATGTTGAACAGAAATTGTGATAGTAGGAATAATAATTTTTCCTAATTCTAAAGAGAATGTTTATATTATTTTAGAAAAAATGATAGCAATAAGGCCTTTGTAGATTCCCTTTTTCATGTTATGAACATTCTATTCTACTAGTTAGATAAGAATTTTAGTCATGAATGGATACTAAATTTTGTTAAATATCTTTCCTGAGTCTTAAAGAGTCACATGTTTTTTCTCCTTTCAGATATTATTGGAATGCAATGTGTTGATTAATCTGCTGATATTCAAACAACCCTGAAATCTTAGAACAAACACAACTTGGAATTCTCATCTTATTAAATAAATTGCTAATGTGCTAATATTGCTAATGCTAATATTTTGTTTAGGACTTGTCCTAGTCTGTTAGGGCTTCTGTAACAAAATACCATAATCTGCTTTGCTTACTAACAAAAGAAATCTATTTATCCTATTTTTGAATGCTTGGAAGTCCAGGATCAAGATGGTAGCAGATTCAGGGTCCGGTGAGAGCCAACTTTCTGGTTTATAGATGGTGCTTTATAATGTGTCCTCACATGGCAAAAGGAAAAGGCAGTTCTCTAGGGTCTCTTTTATAAGGACACTAATCCCACTGATTGAGTCGCCTCCGAGAAGCCCTACCTTCCAATGCCATCACACTAAGGGCTAGGTTTCAACATATGAATTGGGTGGGGGTGGTACAAACATTCAAACCATAGCAGGACATTTTTACTTAAAAAATACTTAATTCTATTAACTATTCTTGGATGATTTAAACACTAATTCAGTCACTTTCCAAGCAGAAAAATATAGGACCATTATAGACATTGCAAGAAGATGAAATTTAAAATGGGGAATTAAACTTATTACAAAGTTGTTAGAAGAGTTAGAGAAACAAAAAAGGAAAGATTAATTACCCAATGAAGGTAAATGAGGGTTAGAGAAGCAAAAGAAAAATGATGTTACCTGATGCCTATGTTTGCTATGATTCTGAGGTTGCTGTAGTTGGAAGGAAATTGACTAAGCAGTTACTCTTTTGCTAAGCACCTACTCTCATAGGTGGCTGCTATCACCACAGTTAAAGCTACCATGGCTGGTTGAACTGACAGAGATTAGAAACAAATTGCTTCTATTCCTCTAACTGTCCAGCCTCTTGTCAGTGCCTCACATTAGCAGAAGCAAACAGGAAGCCAGATGGCAAGGAGATTATGAAATATAGTTTGCAGACTTCCAGCTCCAGAGATAAGTGTATAGAGGGCAAGTATGGAGAAGAGAGAAAACATTAGACATCACAAGTATGAGGATTTATGCTAACCTTATAGAATGAGCCAGAGAACGTTCTTTTTTTTTCTATTCTTTTGAAGAGGAAGAGTTCGTGAATATGGAACTATTTGTTCGTTTAATATTTGGTAGAACCAGCTGATAAACCATCTGGTCCTGGTGTTTTCTTTCTGTAATGATATTTTAAACTACTGATTAAAGTTTTAACTATTGATTCACTACTGAGGTTCTATTGGTAAAATGTGACAAAGGATGTGGATGATCTAGCTATTGTTCTGACTTATTCTCTCATTCTCTCTGTTTCCCAGACTTTTGGAATCATTTTTTAATACATTTTCCTGTATTTTTTGTGCTTCTGGAAACACTTTCATGTATCCAAAGTATTCTGTGAGATTTGTGAATTCACAAAGATTGAACGTTATACACATATCTAAACTTACACATGGAGTGAAAAAGGAAGCATTCCCTAAATGTGAGAGATTATGCATGGAGTGAATGCAGCTGTGAGCAAGGCTCACAAGGGCATGAGACCTGTGCAGGTCCACGGGGTCTCCATTTCACTATAATGCTCTTCTGTGGCTGTCTTGGAGTTTTTAATTTTTGAACAACAGGTCCCACATTTATATTTTACACTGTTCTCTGAAAACAATGTAGCTAATATTTTGTGAGTATGGGGAGCGATAGATTTGGAGTTAAGCTTTCTTTTTCTTTTTTTTCATTTGTAAATAACTGTGAAAATAAGAGTTCTTCAAAGACCTTATTAACAGTATTATTCAAATATTCTTTAAGAGAGGAATTAGAGTATTCATTTAAGAAATTTAGGTGTATAATTTAATAAAGAAGAATTGGGCTTCATATTTAGGTAGATTATTCCACAAACCATGGGGAAAATAGAGAATTTGCTTTTGAAAATCAAATAACTATGATCCTCAGTTCATTTTTATAGAATTTTACTGCAGAATTAATTTAGGTCAATTGGTTGCTAATGGTTATGTCCACAAGTTAGAATAAGCTTTTAAAAGCTTTAATTACAAAATGTACTAGGCCCGTACTTCATTTAACTTAATCACAATAATCAATGTTTTTGTATAAGTAGATAGATGCTGGCCTGAAGGTGTTTAGCATCTATCGAAGTCAAGACAGTTGTTTTAGAACTAAAGATTGTAAAAAATTAGTTTGTGCATTGCCAGTTAAGACCTGTGCTTTCATAACATCTTTTGGCATAGATGTCTGTGGCCAAGCACGAGCCAGAAGAGTTTCATCTCACAGGTAGTCCGAAGGCCTCCCATCAAATATTTTAGAAACTGAAGTTTCTAAAGAACACCCATCACTAGTTAAATTTATATACCATATAATCCTGGAAGGTTTCTCACATTTTCTGATGCACATTTGGCCTCTCTGATCAAACAAGATTTTGTTTGGCTTTTACTTTATTTGTTTGGGTTTGTTGGTTTAGCTCTGTTAGTCTTGATTAAATCAGAAACTTGTGTGCATGACTAAGAAATTCCTGGGGTATGAGGGAGAAGTTCTCTCTCCAGGAAGTTAAAATAATCTTGGAAGGTTTGTAGATGCTTATAAATTCTGGAGAGTGTTGAGATACTCATTCTATCTCAACCTCCTCAATTTGCAAGTTCATAGATTTCCGTTCCGTTCCATTCTTTCTGTATGTGTAGAAAATGTCCTGGGCGGGGGGTGAGGGGGTGTGCAGAAACTCATCTGCAGACCAATCTAGAAGCTTCAGCCATCCTGGAAAGAGCATAGGACCCAATTTTGATGGTAACATATTGGACCTTGCAAAAGATGAATGAAATGAATTTCTGGGCTGGTGAGCAGTTTCTAGATAACTAGATTAAGACTGTGGAACAAGGGAAGGATAAACTCTGCCCCAAATCAAGAGGAAATTTTTTTCAGTGAGAAATGAATTTATCCCAATATAGAAGTAAATCAAGATGCTGAAACGCTTCATAGATATTGATTCACAATTGCCATTTTGACCTATCTCCAGATAAAAATGGCCCAAGCTACTTGGGAGTGAGAGTTATAAGTCTGCCTTTCATATGTAAAATACCAACATTAATATCAGAATAGATGAAATTTACTGAGAATGAGTACATGGTGTTCTTTAATGAAATAATTCATAATTCTCTTTAAGACCCATGAAACATGAATAACTATTATCCTTATTTTTAATGATAAAGAATCAGAGAATTTAAATAACTTCACCAAGTTAGTGAATGGCAAAATCAACACTCATATTTGATCTCTGGGAGTAAGGTTTGGCTACAACTTTAAGCAGTCTTATGTAATTTTGACCCAAGTGAGAAGAGAGCCTTCTCCAAATTCATTGGGCTAAAGTCGGAGTATTTCAAGCATTGTAGTCAAAACTGAAAAGATGCATGTAGAGTACTTGATATCATACCTACCATGGTATAAACAGTCAGAAAATACTATTTCTTATCATGTGGGGAAACTAGAATGTGAGGCATAAGAACATAAATGTTAGATTCCAAATTCTGTGTTTACAATCCAACTCTAGATTGTATGACTTCTAGCAAGTTTCAGTTTCCTTATCCATAAAATGGGCATAATAATAACCCACTTCACAGGGTTTTTGTGGTAAGCAGATCAGATGGTATTACATTTAATACCATGACACACAAAAAATCCTCAGTAAATTGTAGCTACTGTACTTGAATCCATTATTATTGTTGTTGCTTTTAAGCCCACAAAGTCAGTGCTAGTGCTTTTAAAATCATGGATATCAGCAGCTACAGAGGATGGTCTAAATCAGACCAAGAAGCACAGGTGTGGTCCTCTTGAAGCCATGGCGCATCTAGCCACCAAGCAGTGGAGTTGAAAACAGCAAAAAGCCTAACAGTAACCCAGAAGGATGAGTTTCCTGGAAACTTGCCAGAGGAAAGAAGAAAACTTGAAGGACTTGGGACGCCAATTATTTTGCTGAGTGGAGAGTCAGAATCCATTTTCACTGCCATTGCATTTGTTAACCAATGTCCTTGATTGTCCTCTGCCAGACTCCTGTGCCATTGGGAGGTAAAAGCTCCCTAACACCTTTTCGATTGCATACTTCAGGTTTCCCAGTTTTCTCCTTCCAGCTCAGAAAGCAACCATTTACTAATATGATATGAAGAGAGACAGAGAAAAAAAACCTTTCAGCAATTTACAAAATTGTAGGTAATTCTGTTATTCAATTAAGATAATACCTGTTTCTGTCTGAGCATAATAGTGCATTCCAAATCCAAACCCTAAATGAGCTGCAGATGCATAGAAAAATAAGAGAAGAATCGTGTACACTCATGGTTTCTCTATTCTTACCTTAGAGAATAATATTCTCCCGGAATTTTCTGGTATGCCTATTCATTTGAAACAGAATCAGTTTCAATTGTTTCAAAGAATGCAAAATATCATCACCGTAATTGCTCCCACATCTTTAAGAATATTATAATATCTGTAATGCAAATGTAATCTTAGTAAAACTATACTGCATTGCCTTTTGAGAAGATTTCATTTCATATATGGTGAGTTTTAGAACTCTCATGAGGAGAATTTATATTGATAGAAATGTTTTCTATCTATAGTTTATTTATAATTAACCAAAGGAATAATTTGCTTTCCAGGGTTAATTTTCTGTGTCTTCTAAAAATACTTTTTGGTTAATGAAAATATTTTAATTCTTTTTGTTTAAAAAAAAAGCACAACGTACCACATTATAACAAAATTCAACACATTGTACATACATATAGTTTTGGTTGTGAGCTGGGGAACACAATTTCCTTGAATGTTTTTATATTCTATTTTAGCGCTATAATTTTTCCAGGCAATAAATAATGTACTTCTATTAAATTCAGAATTATAGTAAATGTGCTCTATGCAGATAATTTAACACCTGTGAATTTCCATGCCCTACAACTGTAGACTGCATATCTCACAGGCTTAAGGATCTGAATTATATTGCAAAAATAATGAGCCGGAGACTGATTATAAATGTATATTTATTTATATAGCCACTAATTTTTTCCACTGCATCAGATAAATGGATCCTCCAGTGTGGGACTCTCAATAACTACAGCTATATGCTGAATTTAGTAGCTTTTGATTTTTCAAAGATAAAAGCTGAAATCACAGCTAATATTGTTTTTCTGGGGATTAAGCAGGGAGAGTTTGTCAGTATTAGTACAATGCGAGGGCGCATTGCAAAAAGGATGAAAACACCCGAAACCAGAATACCTCTCCTCCTAAAAGGGATCACAGCTCCTCACCAGCAAGGGAACAAGGCTGGATGGAGAAGGAGTGTGATGAAATGACAGAATCAGACTTCAAAAGGTGGGTAATAAGAAACTACAGTGAGCTAAAAGAACAGGTTCTAACCCAATGCAAAGAAACTAAGAAACTTGAAAAAAGATTTGATGAAATTCTAACGAGAATTGACAACATAGAGAGGAATATAAGTGAATTGATGGAGCTGAAAAACACAACACGAGAACTTCTCGAAGCATGCACAAGTTTCAACAGCCGAATTGACCAAGCAGAAGAAAGGATATCAGAGGTCGAAGATCAACTCAATGAAATAAAACAAGAAGGCAATAATAGAGAAAAAAGGGGAAAAAGGAATGAACAAAGTCTACAAGAAACGTGGGACTATGTGAAAAGATCTAATCTACATCTGATAGGTGTACCTGAATGCAACGAAGAGAATGAATCCAAGCTGGAAAATACTCTTCAGGATATTATTCAGGAAAACTTCCCCAACCTAGCAAGGCAGGCCAATATTCAAGTCCAGGAAATACAGAGAACACCACAAAGATATTCCTCAAGAAGAGCAACCCCAAGGCACATAATCATCAGATTCACCAGGGTTGAAATGAAGGAGAAAATGCTAAGGGCAGCCAGAGAGAAAGGTCGGGTTACCCACAAAGGGAAGCCCATCAGACTCAGCAGATCTCTCAGCAGAAACCTTACAAGTCAGAAGAGAGTGGGGGCCAATATTCAACATCCTTAAAGAAAAGAACTTTCAACCCAGAATCTCCTATCCAGCCAAACTAAGCTTCATAAGTGAAGGAAAAATAAAATCCTTTGTGAACAAGCAAGTACTCAGAGATTTCATCACCACCAGACCTGCTTTACAAGAGCTCCTGAAAGAGGGTCTACACATATAAAGGAACAACCAGTACCAGCCACTCCAAAAACATACCAAATGGTAAAGGGCATCAACACAATCAAGAATCTGCAACAACTAACGAACAAAACAGCCAGCTAGCATCAAAATGGCAGTGTCAAATTCACACATAACGACATTATCCATAAATGTAAATGGACTAAATGCCCCAATCAAAAGACACAGACTGGCAAATTGGATAAAAAGCCAAAACCCATCGCTGTGCTCTATCCAGGAAACCCATCTCACAGGCAAGGATACACAAAGGCTCAAAATAAAGGGATGGAGGAAGATTTACCAAGCAAATGGAGAACAAAAAAAAGCAGCAGTTGCAATTCTCATCTCTGATAAAATAGACTTTAAAGCAACAAAGATCAAAAGAGACAAAGAAGAACATTACATAATGGTAAAAGGATCAATGCAACAAGAAGAGCTAACGATCCTAAATATATACGCACCCAATACAGGAGCACCAAGATACATAAGGCAAGTACTTAATGACTTACAAAGAGACTTAGACTCCCACACTATAATAGTGAGAGACTTTAATACCCCATTGTCAATATTAGACAGATCAAGCAGACAGAAAATTAACAAGGATATCCAAGACCTGAACTCAGACCTGGACCAAGCAAACCTAATAGACATGTACAGAACTCTCCACCCCAAATCCACAGAATATACATTCTTCTCAGCACCACATCACACCTACTCTAAAATTGACCACATAATTGGAAGTAAATCACTCCTCAGCAAATGCAGAAGAACAGAAATCATAACAAACAGTCTCTCAGACTGCAATGCAATCGAGTTAGAACTCAGAATGCAAAAACTAACTAAGAACCACACAGCTTCATGGCAACTGAACAACTGGCTCTTGAATGTTGACTAGAAAAACAATGAAATGAAGGCAGAAATAAAGATGTTCTTCAAAACCAAGGAGAACGAAGACACAACATACCAGAATCTCTGGGACACATTTAAAGCAGTCTCTAGAGGAAAATATATAGCAAGAAGTGCCCACATGAGAAGCAAGGAGAGATCTAAAATTGAAACCCTAGCATCAAATTAAAGAGCTAGAGGAGCAAGATAAAAAAAAACTCAAAACCTAGCAGAAGACAAGAAATAGCTAAGATCTGAACAGAACTGAAGGAGATAGAGACACATAAAAACCCTTCAAAAAATCAATAAATCCAGGAGCTGGTTTTTTGAAAAGATCAATAAAATAGACCACTAGCCAGATTAATAAAAAAGAAAAGAGAGAATAACCAAATTGATGCAATAAAAAATGATAAAGCGGATATCACCACAGATTCCACAGAAATTCAAACCATCATCAGAGATTATTACAAACAACTCTATGCACATAAACTAGTAAACCTGGAAGAAATGGATAAATTCCTGGACACTTGCCTCCTCCCAAGCCTAAACCAGGAAGAAGTCGAAACCCTGAATAGACCAATAACAAGGTCTGAAGTTGAGGCAGCTATTAAAAGCTTACCACCCAAAAAAAGCCCAGGTCCAGACTGGTTCACAGCCGAATTCTACCAGGCATACAAAAAGGAGCTGGTACCATTCCTTCTGAAACTATTCCAAATAATCCAAAAAGAGGGAATCCTTCCCAAATCATTTTATGAGACAAATATCATCCTGATGCCAAAACCTGGCAGAGACTCAACAAGAAAAGAAAACTTCAGGCCAATATCCATGATGAACATAGATGCAAAAATCTTCAATAAAATACTGGCAAGCCGATTGCAACAGCACATCAAAAAGCTTACCCACCATGATCAAGTAGGCTTCATCCCAGGGATGCAAGGCTGGTTCAATATACACAAGTCTATAAACGTAATTCACCACATAAACAGAACCAAAGACAAAACCACATGATTATCTCAATTGATGCAGAGAAAGCCTTTGACAAAATTCAACAGCCCTTCATGCTAAAAACCCTCAATAAACTAGGTATTGACGGAATGTATCTCAAAATAATAAAAGCTATTTATGACAATCCAACAGCCAATATCATACTGAATGGGCAAAAACTGGAAGCATTCCCTTTGAAATCTGGCACTAGACAAGGATGCCCACTCTCACCACTCCTATTCAATATAGTACTGGAAGTTCTAGCCAGAGCAATCAGGCAAGAAAAAGAAATAAAGGGCATTCAAATAGGAAAGGTGGAAGTCAAATTGTCTCTATTTGCAGACGACATGATTGTATATTTAGAAGACCCCATTGTCTCAGCCCAAAATCTCCTGAAACTGATAAGCAACTTCAGCAAAGTCTCAGAATACAAAATCAATGTGCAAAAATCACACGCATTCCTATACACCAATAACAGACTTAAAGAGAGCCAAATCAAGAACAAACTTCCATTCACAATTGCCAGTAAGAGAATTAAAGGACCTCTTCAAGGAGAACTAAAAGCCAATGCTCAATGAAATAAGAGAGGACACAAACAGATGGAGAAACATTCCATGTTCATGGTTAGGAAGAATCAATGACGTGAAAATGGCCATACTGCCCAAAGTAATTTACAGATTCAACGCTATCCCCATCAAGCTACCAGTAACCTTCTTCACAGAACTGGAAAAAACCACCTTAAACTTTGTATGGAACCAAAAGAGAGCCCACATAGCCAAGTCAATTCTAAGCAAAAGGAACAAAGCAGGAGGCATCACACTACTGGACTTCAAACTATACTACAAGGCTACAGTAATCAAAACAGCATGGTACTGGTACCAAAACAGAGATATAGACCAATGGAACAGAACGGAGGCCTCGGAGGCAACACAACATATCTACAACCATCCGATCTTTGACAAACCTGACAAAAACAAGCAATGGGGAAAGGATTCCCTGTTTAATAAATGGTCTTGGGAAAACTGGCTAGCCATGTGCAGAAAGCAGAAACTGGACCCCTTCCTGACACCTTACACTAAAATTAACTCCAGATGGATTAAATACTTAAACATAATACCTAACACCATAAAAACCCTAGAAGAAAATCTAGGCAAAACCATTCAGGACATAGGCATAGGCAAGGACTTCATGACTAAAACACCAAAAGCATTGGCAACAAAAGCCAAAATAGACAAATGGGACCTAATCAAATTCCACAACTTCTGCACAGCAAAAGAAACAGTCATTAGAGTGAATCAGCAACCAACAGAATGGGAAAAAATTTTTGCAGTCTATCCATCTGACAAAGGGCTGATATCCAGAATTTACAAAGAACTAAAACAGACCTACAAGAAAAACAAGCCCATTCAAAAGTGGGTGAAGGATATGAACAGACACATTACAAAAGAAGACATATATGAGGCCAACAAACATGTGAAATAATGCTCATCATTACTGGTCATCAGAGAAATGCAAATCAAAACTACATTGAGATACCATCTCAGGCCAGTTAGAATGTTAATCATTAATAAATCTGCAGACAACAGATGCTAGACAGGATGTGGAGAAACAGGAACACCTTTACACTGTTGGTGGCAGTGTAAATTAGTTCAACCATTGTGGAAGACAGTGTGGTGATTCCTTAAGGGCCTAGAAATAGAAATCCCATTTGACCCAGCAATCCCATTACTGGGTATATATCCAAAGGATTATAAATCGTTCTACTATAAGGACACATGCACACGAATGTTCATTGCAGCACTGTTTACAATAGCAAAGACCTGGAACCAACCCAAATGCCCATCGATGATAGACTGGACAGGGAAAATGTGGCACATATACACCATGGAATATTATGCAGCCATCAAAAACGATGAGTTCGTGTCCTTTGTAGGGACATGGATGAACCTGGAAACCATCATTCTCAGCAAACTGACACAAGAGCAGAAAATCAAACACTGCATGTTCTCACTCATAGGCAGGTGTTGAACAATGAGAACACATGGACACAGGGAGGGGAGCACTACACACTGGAGTCTGTTGAGGGGAAATGGGGGTGGGGAGGTGAGGAGAGATAGCATTGGGAGAAATGCCAGATATAGGTGAAGGGGAAGAAGGCAGCAAATCACACTGCCATGTGTGTACCTATGCAACAATATTGCATGTTCTTCACATGTACCCCAAAACCTAAAATGCAATAAAAAAAAGAATCTTGAATCTTTTATTATACTTGAGTCTTTTCTATTGTGAATATAGATTTTACCCATCCAGCTACCAAAATAATGTTTTATTTATATGGTCAGAATCAAAACATATTAGGACTGAAAGTTTATTTAGAAAGCAGTTGCATTTTACAAAAGATGCATTCTATGAGAGACGAAGGCACAGGAGCCTGGAGAAGTTATGTGCCCTCCTGAAGGCAGAGGCGAGGAGGGTTCCACCAGCCCACAGCTCCCTGCTTGCTGTTGTAGCCACTCATGGTATAGTGTGCCCAGAGCAGTATTCTGAAGTTTCCTAAGAAAGTGAGGGGATATTTTGCAGGCATGGGCACCTTATAGTTCTTAAAAATTGGCTGAGGCTAAGAGCAAAGGGAATATCTAAAGTGTTGAAAAAAAAAATGTATGAAGACATCTGCCAGACTATAACTTTCTTTTAGGCTCAGTAGTTTAAGAGGCCTGTGCAGCAGAGTGGAGGTGGCGGTGCTGAGTTGGTCTCTTATGCCCGCATTTACCAGGGCAAAGGATGTAAGAGTCTTATGGGACCAGATGACAGCCATCTTGGGGAGAGGGGAAAAAAGAGCCAAATGGATTGGAGCAGTTTGAAGTCCCGTCCTAGAGGAACTTCCAAACAGGGTCTCTGTTTGGTTGAACAGCTAGAGAATGAGGATCCGAGGACAGAATGACAACTACAGGAATAGATTTCATTCCCCATCAGGAGAGGGGCCTCGATGAGCCCAAAGAAGTATGAGTGAGAGCAGGAGCCTGCCTGAAACAAGCCCAGAAAGCACCTTTTTGCCTCTCCCTTCGCCCCCACTTGCAGGCCTGAGGGCTGAAACCACGGACAGCAAGAGGGGAAAAGCTGTGTGAGAAAGAGGGAAGGCAGAGCTAACAAATGCCTCCTGCTAATGAATAGTGCTTTCTTCTGTGGCATGTAGCTAAAAGAAACGATGAGTTTGGGTCCTTTGTAGGGACATGGATGAACCTGGAAACCATCATTCTCAGCAAACTGACAGAAGAGCAGAAGATCAAACACCGCATGTTCTCACTCATAGGTGGGTGTTGAACAATGAGAACACATGGACACAGGGAGGGGAGCACTACACACTGGGGTCAGTTGGGGGGAAATAGGGGAGGGAGGGCGGGGGGTGGGAAGCTGCGGAGAGATAGCAAGGGGAGAAATGCCAGATGTAGGTGATGGGGAGGAAGGCAGTAAATCACACTGCCACGTGTGTTCCTATGCAACAATTTTGCATGTTCTTCACATGTACCCCAAAATGTAAAATGCAATAAAATAAATAAATGGGAAAAAAAAAAAAAGAGGAGAAGGAGACATCTTACCCTAAATAAATATGGAAGTGTGGATTGATATACTGTACTGGACAAGTTTCATGTGTAAATTAAGGCTTCATTTTGTGACTTTAAGTGGTGGTTGAACTCTCTATTACTTAAGAGTGAGAAGTCAGGAAACTGCTAACGCTTTTATAAAAAAGCAGAAGGTGTTTTCCACTGAAGACATTGTAAAACGACAGTGGGAAATGAAAGCAATGCATTGATTCCCGAATCGTGTTTGCTCACCACACTGTTAGAGTGCTCTGTCCTCCTCAGGCCCTTCCTGTCCCTTACCGTTACGGTCCTCCTCAGCCAGAGGTGGAGTCTTTTCTTATTTTAACCACCTATGGGTCCAGGCCCAATCCAGTCTTTGAGTAGGAGACAGTAAAGAAATCTTACCCCATTCCCTCTGGGACTCAGCTTCAAATTATTCTCATTTTCAGTTGGGCTGTGATCTGCAATTCCCTATTTTGGTTCTGTGCCTTGTCTTTTCTTCTTTTTCTTTATTCTTTTGATGATAATGTTTGCTTTTTAACTCTTTTTTTCTTTTAAAATAATCCAGCCTAAAATGGCATGTGTCCTGTTTTGTTGAAACCCACCTTATTTTGTTGAAGATATTAATTATAGACCTGATGTGTGAGTATACATGCATACACACATATACCTTTTGTTTGTTTGGGTCCTTTTCATGTTAGATACTTTTTTCTCAATCATTTGGTGATTTATCTGGCTGGTTATTCTTTTTTAAGAGTCATGCATTGATAAGTTGATGGCAGTCTCATGGGGTTTAGCACATGACGGGAACACGGGGCAGTTACAACCTCACTCTGAGGACCACCAGCTTCCAGCATCTGTGGGGCTTTTCTTTTGGGTTGTGGCTTCCTAAGAGCAGTGGTTTGGTAGTGGTTCAAACTGTAATGAAGTTAGAATCTCTTGGAGAGCCTGTTAAAACCCAGAGGCCTGAGACTTACCGCCAAAGTGTGCGATTGGGTAGGTCTGGGGAGTCTTAGATTTCTAACAAGTTCCCAGTTGCTGAGTATGCTGTGGGTTTGGGGAGCACACTTTGAAAAGCACTGTCCTGGTACAGGATTTCTTAATGTTGGGACTATTGACATTATGTGCTGTGTAATTCTTTGTTATGTGGCGCTGGCCTGTGTAATTTGCAAGATGTTTAGCAGCATCCCTGGCCTCTAGCCACTAGACACCAGAGGCAATCCCCAACAGCCCCTATCCACACATCAGGTGTATGAAACAAACATGTCTTGAGACATTTTCACATGACCCCTAATGGATGAAATTGCCCTACATTAATAACCACTAACTCCTTAAGGAGTTCTATCTCCTGACTGGAAAATAAAAGTGTAGCTGTAAGCAGTCTGAGAGACAAAGGGTAAAGGGGCTTGAGATTCACTATTCAGTTAGTAGACTCTATTAAATTTCCTCACTTTCTGTGTTGCCTTTCACTAATGCCATCCCACTGTCCATTTTTAGCTATAAGTCTCTCCAAAGGTAAATTTGTTCAATAGAGGTAGAAAAGGGCCAGGTTCCTGGGGAGAGAATCGGGGGGTATAACTGAGCCTCACATAAACTTTCAGTCTATCATCCCATTTGCAGCTTTGACCTGAAGTCCTGCTATCAGAGGTACCTACTAACCTTAAAATTTAAGTCTTTCCAAGATTCACCAGGCTAAGCAGCTTCCTCCCTTGGAAACTCACAGCTCTGTCTCCTCTGGTCTGCCAGATCAATTGCTATTTATCCACCTGCTTCCCTGAGTCTAAAGTTTTGTTGACATATCTCATCTGCTGTTATCTGCTCTCCCATTCTCTTTGTTCTTGTAGATTTATGCCTTTTGAAGCATTTATTTTCATTTTGGTGTGTTACAGAGGAGCAATAGTAAACGTGTGTTTAATCTGCTGCGTGTAGCCAGAATTCCCAGCTGCTTATCTGAAACTAGGTTTTGATAAGAGGAAAGGTGGAAAGGATGTAAAATATGTATGTTGGAGAAGTGTTATCAATGGTTTTGGTTAAAGGAAAATAATGGAAATTTGAAGGTATAAAACACACTTTTTAAATGTTCTTTTTGTTTTGCCTAAAGCCCTGATTGTTATATTTTTATCATCTGTTCAACAAAAGCAACATTTGAAACTAACGATATAGCCCTTAAGAGGCTCTGAAATAAAGGGACCTCCAAAATAGACATCTTTGAGCAAGACAGTATTTATGAAAACCCTTTATATATTCCAAATAGACACCTATGTTGGGTTATGATTCATCACTTAAAAACATAAAGACTACAGGTCGCCATTTTATCCACAAAATCAAAGGCATACGTTCTTACAGTTAGACTTTCTCTTTAATTTGCTCTTAGATGCAATCTGAAAGTGTTATTTAGGTATTAGTCATACTTGCTCATGTATAATTCCTCTTATTGATGAGAAAGGACTCAAGTCATGACTTTTAAGGGATCAGGCAGGATTTAGCCATAAGAAATAACCAAAAAAGATATTGAATTTAAATTCAATAATTAACAAAATGTTAGGTGGTAATCATCACAGATAAATATCTGGCCCTGGAAAAGTCACGGATCTCTCAGGAGTAAAATTCCCTCAACAGGGGAATTGTAAAAAACATAATAGATGAAATAAACTAACTGTCGTATGAACAAAACTTTGACCTGGCATTTGACTTCTTTTGCATTTTCTACAGGTATAGCTACATGTGATTTAAAAAAATGCCCTCCAGGTGCTTCTAGGAATAATCAGTGCTTTCTGAATACCAGCACTTTAAAAATTATTGGTTATCACATCCTCATTACATATGAATTAATATTTCCATTGCATTATGACTTATTTGAATCTTAATATATGGACAAACCACAAGTTCCCTGCTCAGACTACATATTATATTGTGCTTGTGCTTACAAGATAATGAGCATTGAGAATAATATGGTGTTCTTGTCCTTGATTTTCACAGCAATGTCTGTTGGCTTATACTGGCATGTCATGTGCTTAGATAAAGGCCAATGGAAAATATGGGAGGGAAGCAGTTATAGCCACCATCTTATAGTATGTCAGAAAAATATCATATGAATATTTATATATATATATAATATATATATTTATGTACCTCTGATATATATATATATATATATATATATATATATATATACACACACACATATATCAGAGGTACATAAATATAAAAGAACTCAAATGCAAATATGATTTAGAGTGTCAATGAAAACTTGGAATGGAAGAGTTGTATGTGGGAGTCATTTTCATAAGAACCGGTGAATGTGGTGGTGTAATGACTGGATTAGACATTTGGAGATTGAGGTATGTGACCTTACAAAAAGTCATTTGGCCTATCTGAATTTTAAATCTGTAAAATGAAGATAATACCTGCCTCTTTCCCAGCTCTCAAGAAGTCTATGAGGATTTATGACATTAATATAGATATGAAAGCACTTTATAAGCTATATGTACTACACAAATTTGAATTGTTGACAAGAATAGAATCATAGAAAAATAGAACTGATAATATACATAAGAGGTTGTTTGGTTCATTCACCTGCCTAAGTTATTTAGGGTAGTAACTTATCTGTTATTCCTTTTGTTTTGAAAATATTTTCATTTTTTTCCCAAATATTTAAACATTTTGCATAATATTTTTAATATAAAATGATTTTTTAAATACTTTAAATTATTGGTAAACAGTAGTAATCATGTGAATGGTATTTTTCTTATACATATGATATTAATTCTAGAACAATTAGCTCCCCAAAATAGGATCCCCTGATGGACTTGGTGGAATTTGCGACATCTGTAAAGAGGCATGTGAAAATGTGTATATATGTGCTAAGGAGTGATTTTCTGGGAAGAAGCTTCCTATCTTTTCGTCACACTTTCAAAGATATTAAAAGAATGCGATATTAGGGGCCAGGCCCAGGGGCTCATGCCTGTGATCTCAGCACTTTGGGAGGCTGAGGTGGGTGGATCACTTGAGGTCAGGAATTCAAGACCAGCCTGGCCAACTCGGCAAAACCCTATCTCTACTAAAAACACAAAAATTAGCCGGGTGTGGTGGTGGGTGCCTGTAATCCCAGCTTCTCGCAAGGCTAAGGCAAGAGAATCGCTTGAGCCTGGGAGGTGGAGGTTTCAGTGAGCCAAGATCCTGCCACTGCACTCCGTCTGGGTGACAGAGCAAGACTGTCTCATAAAAAAAGAGAATGGGATATCAAGAAGAGAGGAAGGAAGGAAGGGTAAGAAAATGTGACAAAAAGAAAAAGGAAGAGAAAGGGAAGAGAGAACTTGAGCACATTGCTGGAAGAGTGTGCTATAGGTTATTTGTGCTTTTCCAGAAGAACTGAGAAAATGTATTTTGGGCTAAAAAATTGTATAATTCAAAAATGATAATAAATTCATGAGGGCTTACTGCATCCAGGTGCCGTGATGACAGCTTTAATTTGTGTTATCCTCACACCTGACAACCACCCCATGAGGTAGGGAAAGACCCACAGTCGTTTTTAGTAAATACTTGGCCCAAGTGTATGCTCTATTAAGGTATGTGCACTGGGGCCAGATTGTGGAATTTAGAATTTTTCAATTTTTAGAAAGAAAGTTGGTGGCCTTAGCATGCATTATACACTATACCCAGGAGGGTCTGAGTGACCGTAATGAGATCAAATAAAAGTTTTTAAGAACTTCACGAGTTCATTCCACATAGGTCAGATTTTGATGCCGAATGGGTCATGACAAAGCGTTTGGTTTTCATAGCTTTTAGGATTTTGAAATTGCAGACAAAAGATTGTAAACCTGTATGATTATCATTCCATTTTGTTAACCACAAAATGGCTTTCAGAGCTTGGTTAATAGCTCTGATTTGCACAAGCAGGAGGCGACAGAGCAGACTGCACATCAGGCATTCTGACTCCAGGTCTGCAGAGTTTTAGAATTCACTGCAGATGGACCAATGAGAAACCCTGAGTTACAATTTGGATGTACTTAGTAGCCACCACCAGCTATTTGCCTTACTGTTCCTATCATTACTATTAGCTATTATTTTCCTCAACAACCATGAGCAACTAGGTGATAAGGGAGTGGGAGAAAGAAGGCAGTAATGGAGCCCAGCAGTTCCCTAAAATCCTAAAATACTGAAGGCTGACCTTCTAGATTTAGACGAACTGATGGCCAGTTCATGAGCACCTTCCAAAGAAGAATCAGAAAGAGCTCACAGAACATTCATAAAGTATTTGTTGAAGACCTACTATGTGTTACTTATTGTTCTAGGCACTTGAGATATAATAAGTACATGTATTACATTATGATATATGATATTATGCATATCTCTCCTAACAGAGGGATATAACCAAATAATTAAAATACAATGTGAGAAATGCTGTAATAGGGTTCATTAGGAAATACTGGGAATGTCAGGAAAGTCTTATACAAAGAAGCTGACATTATATTTGCACTTAAAGGATGAGTTGTTTTGTACACAGAGAAAAGACAGAATACATAGAATGGCTATTCTAAAAATGTAATTCTAATTTCTGCTCTTGACCAAGATGGAATGACAGGGACAGGATTTATTCTCCCATTGGAAGCAACTGGAAAACTAGAAAAATATACAAAACAGCAGTTCTCAAGACATTGTCCACAGGCAACAAAGGACAATGATGCTGAAGAGATGGGAAATGAACTAAGTTAAGTCCTATACATGTCCCAGCTTACTGCCTAGAGAGAGTATTCAGGCAGCAGACCTATAGCAGATTCTCAGAGGAAGGAGGCAATGTTGATTGTCTGGGAAGGCCAAGGTGGCTAGAGGCCACAGAACAGAATGTCAGAAAAGAGAGAACTACATAGAGAGAAAACTGCAGTTCTGTAGGGAGTCTTTCATAAGTATTTAGCTGAGTTCTGATCAGCACATGCATGTTAGGAAACCACCCAAGGCTGGGGGCAACAATCCAAAGGATTAGAGGGGAAATCCTTGGAGCTCACATGGAGCCATGACTGGAACTTCTTCCCATCAGCCAGAATGGAAAGCTTCATAATTCACTGGGCATTTGAGTAGAGTACTCAGAAGAATTTTGCCTCAGTAGTATAGCAAAAATCAGGCCTGGACTATCATTGCTCTGCTTCTGCCTAACACAGCTTAAAAAAGCAAGATTCAAAATGATCATGTGGTTTCCAGGGGACTATCTCCCATAACAAAGCTCAAGAATATTTATAGAAATAAAATATATAGGCAGCACCCAAGAAGGTAAATTTTACAATGTCTGACATCTAGTGTCTGACATTTTTTTTTTCTGAGACAGAGTCTCACTCTGTCACCATGGCTGGAGTGTGGTGGCAAGATCTTGGCTCACTGCAACCTCTGCCTCCTGGGTTCAAGCGATTCTCCCGCCTCTTCTCCTGAGTAACTGGGATTACAGGCACTCACCACCACGCCCAGCTAATTTTTGTATTTTTAGTAGAGACGGGCTTTCACCATGTTGACCAGGCTGGTCTTGAACCCCTGACCTCAAGTGGTCTCCCTGCCTTGGCCTCCCAAAGTGCTGGGATTACAGGTATGAGCCACTGTGCCCAGCCCATCTAATAAAATATTAATAGGCATAAAAAGACACAGGAAAACAGGGCCCACAAACAGGTAAAAAATAATCAATTGAAATTAGCCCAGAAATTACATGAACAATTAGTTATAAAAGGCATTAAACTTATTGATAAGGTTATTAATGATGTTATTAAAACAGAACATAGGTATTCCACGTATTTATAGAGCTAGAGAAAATATTAATCTGTTTTAGATATGAAGATACAAAAATCTAATTTTTCAAAGTTAAAATTATAATGTGTGAGATAAAAAGACAGACTGGATCAATGGCTGATTAGGCATTGCAGAAAAAAAGATTAGTGAACATGAAGACATGGTAATGGAAATTATCCCAAATGAAACTATCCAAGAGGGAAAAAGTCCTGAGCAAATGAATAGAGCATCAGTGGGTTGTGGGGAAACTTCAAGCAAACGAATACATGAGAATTTGGAACCCACAGAGGAGAAGAGAGAGGGACAGAAAAACATTTGAAGGAATAACTGCTAAAAACATTTCCAAATCTGATGAAAATTACAAACCCTCAGGTCTAAAAATCTTAAAGAACCCCAAGCATAGGAAGCTTGAAGAAAAGTACGCAAAGACACATTATAATGAAATTGCTTAAAACCAGTGAAAAAAGGAAGTTTTGAAAGCTAGAGGCAAAAGACACATTAGATACGAAGGAACGAAGACGAGGAGAGCAGAGTTCTTGATGAAAATAATGCAAACTAGACAACAGTGGAGCAACATCAGGGAATACTGAAAAGACAAAAACAAAACTTTCAGCCTGTAATTTTTTTTGTTATACTTTAAGTTCTGGGGTACATATGCAGAACATGCAAGTTTGTTACATAGGTATACACGTGTCATGGTGGTTTGCTGCGTCCATCACCCCATCAAGTACATTAGGTATTTCTCCTAATGCTATCCCTTCCCTAGTCCCCCACACGCTGATAGGCCCTGGTGTGTGATGTTCCCCTCCCTGTGTCCATGTGTTCTCATTGTTCAACACCCACTTATGAGTGAGAACACGCGGTGTTTGATTTTCTGTTCTTGTGTCAGTTTGCTGAGAATGATGGTTTCTAGCTTCATCCATGCCCCTGCAAAGGACATTAACTCATCCTTTTTTTATGGTTGCATAGTATTCCGTGATATGTGTGTGTGTGTGTGTGTGTGTGTGTGTGTGTGTGTGTGTGTGTGTATATATGACACATTTCTTTATCCAGTCTATCATAAGTGGGCATTTGGGTTGTTTCCAAATCTTTGCTATTGTGAACAGTGCCACAATAAACATACATGTGCATGTGTCTTTATAACGGAAAGATTCATAATCCTTTGGGTATATATCCAGCTATGGGATTGCTGGGTCAAATGCTATTTCTAGACCTAGATCCTTGAGAAATTGCTACTGTCTTCCACAATGGTAGAACTAATTTACACTCCCACCAATAGTGTAAAAACATTCCTATTTCTCCACATCCTGTCCAGCATCTGTTGTCTCCTGATTTTTTAATGATCACCATTCTAGCTGGTATGAGATGGTATCTCAATGTGGCTTTAATTTGCATTTCTCTAATGACCAGTGATGATGAGCTTTTATTACTTTTATTCATATGTTCATTGGCTGCATAAATGTCTTCTTTTGAGAAGTGTCTGTTCATACCCTTTGCCTACTTTTTGATCGGGTTGCTTGTTTTTTTTCTTGCAAATTTGTTTAAGTTCTTTGTAGATTCTGGATATTAGCCCTTTGTCAGATGGGTAGATTGCAAAATTTTTTTCCCATTCTGTTGGTTGCCAGTTCACTCTAATGATATTTTCTTTTGCTGTGCAGAAGCTTTTTGGTTTAATTAGATCCCATTTGTCTATTTTGGCTTTTGTTGCCATTGCTTTTGGTGTTTTAGCCATGAAGTCCTTGCCCATGTCTATGTCCTGAATGGTATTGCCTAGGTTTTCTTCTAAGGTTTTTATGATGTTAGGTCTTATGTTTAAATCTTTAATCTACCTGGAGTTAATTTTTGTATAAGGTGTAAGAAAGGAATCCAGTTTCAGCTTTCTGCATATGGCTAGCCAGTTTTCCCAACACCATTTATTAAATAGAGAATCCTTTCCACACTGCTTGTTTTTGTCAGGTTTATCAAAGATCAGATGGTTGTAGATATGTGTCATTACTTCTGAGGCCTCTGTTCTGTTCCACTGGTCTATATCTCTGTTTTGGTACCAGTACCATGCTGTTTTGATTACTGTAGCCTTGTAGTATAATTTTAAGTCAGATGGTGTGATGCCTCCAGCTTTTTTTTTTTTTTTCCTTAGGATTGTTTTGGCTATGTGGGCTCTTTTTTGGTTTCATATGAAATTTAAAGTAGTTTTTCCAAATTCTGTGAAGAAAATCAGTGGTAGCTTGATATGGATAGCATTGAATCTCTAAATTACTTTGGGCAGTATGACCATTTTTATGATATTGATTCTTCCTAACCATGAACATAGAATGTTTTTCATCTGCTTGTGTCCTCTCTTATTTCCTTGAGCAGTGGTTTGTAGTTCTCCTTGAAGAGGCCGTTCACATCCCTTGTTAGTTGTATTCCTAGGTATTTTATTCTCTTTGTAGCAATTGTGAATGGGAGTTCACTCCTGATTCGGCTTTCTGTTTGTCTGCTATTGGTGTATAGGAATACTTGTAATTTTTGCACATTGATTTTGTATCCTGAGACTTTGCTGAAGTTGCTTATCAGCTTAAGGAGATTTTAGGCTGAGATGATGGGGTCTTCTAAATATACAGTCATGTCATCTACAAATAGAGACAAATTTGACTTCCTCTCTTCCTAATTGAATAATCTTTATTTATTTTTCTTTCCTGATTGCCCTGGCCAGAACTTCCAATACTATGTTGAATAGGAGTGGTGAGAGAGGGCATCCTTGTCTTGTGCCAGTTTTCAAAGGGAATGCTTCCAGTTTTTGCCCATTCAGTATGATACTGGCTGTGGGTTTGACGTAAATAGCTTTTATTATTTTGAGCTACTTTCCATCAATGCCTAGTTTATAGAAAGTTTTTAGCATAAAGGGCTGTTGAATTTTGTCGAAGGCCTTCTCTGCATCTACTGAGATAATCATGTAGTTTTGGTCTTTGGTTCTGCTTATGTGATGGATTACACTTATTGATTTGTGTATGTTGAACAAGCCTTGCATCCCAGGGATGAAGCAGACTTGATTGTGATGGATAAGCTTTTTGATGTGCTGTTGGTTTTGGCTTGCCAGTATTTTATTGAGGATTTTCGCATCAATGTTCATCATGGATATTGGCCTGAAATTTTTTATTTTAGTTGTGTCTCTGCCAGGTTTTGGTATCAGGATGATGTTGGTCTCATAAAATTAGTTAGGGAGGATTCCTTCTTTTTGTATTGTTTGGAATAGTTTCAGAAGGAATGGTACCAGCTCCTGTTTGTACCTCTGGTAGAATTTGGTTGTGAACCCGTCTGGTCCTGGACTTTTTCTGGTTGGTAGGCCTCATTTTCAGACCTTGTTATTGGTCTATTCAGGGATTCAGCTTCTTCCTGGTTTAGACTTGGGAGGGTGTAAGTGTCCAGGAATTTATCCTTTTCTTCTAGATTTTTGGTCAATATGTAATTTTTTATCCGGGGAAAACATCTTGCAAAAATGAAGGCACAAATTAGTTAAAGGAATTAATCACCAGCAGACCCTGCCCTACAAAAAATGTTGAAAGAAGTCTTTCAAGCAGAAGGCAAATGATACTAGATGGAAATTTGGCCCTATACAATATAATGAAGAGAATTATAAATGGCATGTAGAAAATATAGAGACTTTTTTCTTATTAAATATCTTTAAAATATAATCAATGGATTGAGGCAGAATTAACAACCAAATATTGTGGGGTTTTAACACATAAGTTTAACATGTAAAAGTAAAGTGCATGAAAGCAATAGCAAAACAAATAAACAAAAAATACCCAGAAGGGAAAAATAGAAATATTTGTAGACTTGACATGGCTAAGAAAACAAACAGTAAACTTGATACTGAAACACTGCCTGGCCAAATTACCTATATATCCATTACATATTTTACACATTTAGATAAAATTTGAAAAAAAGTCTAGACTGTAAGGCAGCCTCTTTTTAGCTAGACATATTCTACATATGTTCAGGCCTCAACTCAAGGACAGAGGCCATCACAAAAAACCAGAAGAATGAGGAATTCCTTAAGCTACTGTGTGCCCTTTACCCTAGGGTCAGGCAACCACAGTACTAATTCATCATACATTTAGGAATATTTGGAGAAGGGAAATTGAGGAGAAGAAAACTACCTCTCTGGTCAAGAGAAGCTGTAAGGCCCTGACCCAGCCACAGGGTGAAAGTCACTATGGGAGCTCATTAGTGAGGGTTTAACTGAGCCATCAGCAAGGCAAGGCTGGAGTGAGGCATCCATAAGAGCCAGGCAAGGGTGGGGTGGAAGCTGCTCCAGAACTGGGACAGGGACAGAGGCAGAACACGGCTGTTGGCTGAGCCACAGCTTCAGGAACCAGCAGCAGGTAGAGAGAGACAGACCCCATGGAAGGTCCTTTTCTGCCAGAGCCAGAGTACAGGTCAAGGTCGGAGTGGAAGTCTGGGAATCAGCCATTTTCTCATAGATTGTAGGATGAGTAAGAGCAGAAGGTACACGTGAGATGACACAAGAAGTCTCTACGAAGCTGTGACTACAGATAGGTTAGCACACATGGAACGTGTTCATTCAAAGTACGTTGTGTTAGCTGGGCGTGGTGATGCACGCCTGTAGTTCCAGCTACTCTGGAGGCTGAGGCAGGAGAATCGCTTGAACCCGGGAGGCGAAGTTGCAGTCAGCCAAGATCACACCAGTGCACTCCAGCCTGGGCAACAGAGTGAGTGAGACTGTCTCAAAAAGACAAAACAAAACAAAGTGCATTGTGGGATCAATGGTTTTGTGAGCAATCTGGAAACCTAACAACCACTCATGATATCGTTTTTATGTTAAGATGATTTGAGTATTCCAAGCAACTCACGCAAAAGCAGAAATTTTGAAGAATCCTAGATTTGAGTTTACTTGAATTAATTTCTGTCAATCGTGGAGGTTGCTGCTATGGCCCACTAGGTGGCAGTATGGTAGTGATTGGCTGGTTAACAGAAAATGGAATAACTAGATTTGAAGCTCAAGCCACTAGTTTGTTTGTTTTTTTCCCTAACATTTAAAAATTGACAATAGAAAATGTTCATGGAATAATAGGTGAAAAGTCAGACAAGAGCTATCATGCAAAGGTCATTGACATATTAAATAAAACTTTTTTACAAGCAGTTATCGTGGAGCATTTTATAAAAAGTCAAAACAGCAGAGTGTCTGCCGTTAACAGTAAACATAATAAAGTTCTTAAGTGATTCTTCTGATAGGTGAATGTTAGACAGATACAGAATAAAGACAATGAGAGAATAGGACAACAGATACTGCTTCCCCTGACCTTGCAAAAGCCAGGCTCCCTGCAGCCTCTATGTTGGGGTTTTCATTCCCCAGATCCCCACTTCCTCTTTACCAATCCACACTCCCGGCTTCCCTTGAGATGCACTTGGCAGAGAATCCCTGACAAGTCACATCATTCAATTACCTTAATTGACTCTTTCACTTGTATTTCTCTGAAATTATGGACAAAGACACACTAATATTTTGCATCGTAACATTTCCAATTTATTTTTTGTGTGTGATGAATGCTTAGACTGTTTCTGTACATGGTTAAGCACCATTCAAGAATTTCCTGTTCAGGCTGGGCATGGTGGCTCACATCTGTAATCCCAGCACTTTGGGAGGCCAAGGCAGGAGGATCACTTGAGGCCAGAAGTTCAAGACCAGCTTGGCCAACATGGCGACACCCCATCTCTACTAAAAATACAAAAATTAGCTGGGAGTGGTGGCTTGTGCCTGCAATCTCAGCTACTCAGAAGGCTGAAGCAGGAGGATCACTTGAACCTGGGAGGCGGAGGTGGCAGTGAGCTGAGATTGTGACGCTGCACTCCAGCCTAAGTCACAGAGGGAGAAAAAGAAAGAGAGAAAGAAGGAAGGAAGGAAGGAGAAAGAAAGAGAAAGAAAGAAGGAAGGAAGGAAAGAAAGAATTTCCCATCCAACCAGTTTCTAAGGGAAAAGGGAAGAAAATGTGCCTTGTGGTTCCCTTTCATTAGTGCCTTTGAAGTGCTAGATACGCAGCATATGCTCAATAAATATTTAAACCAATGAATGAATAAATAAATGGCTCAATATGATGGGGTGCATGGGATGCACAAGGGATGAATGAATAAATACACTCTGGCATTTAACATCTTGGAACTTTTTAAAATAACATATCAATCTTGCATGATTAAAAATAGAACATTTTAAGTGTAAATAAACCTTCAAAATGTCTTAACATTTTACATAGAGCAAATTACTGTTAATAATTTACAAAGTTTAGAAGCTTTAGTTTAGAAAGATTAGTTTAATACCAAAATACCAATCTAGAATAGTAGGCTTTTTTAGTGAGAAGTTACTTTCGAGACAATTAGGTCAACCCTCTTATTTTCAGATTAGAAACGGAAACTTAAATTCAGTACATTTTTTCTCATTTTAAACAGATTGGTGCCCCAATTTGGCAAAAGCCATAAATATGATGAGTATGTTCATTGTGGTTGATTTTACTGTTAAGAAATGTCTGTGAAGTATGTATGTGACAGTCTATATTTTTCATATGGTTGTATGAACTCGTGTTATATTAAGGCATAATTATTTTTGGAACCACATTTTTTTTATCATCTAAATATAAAATTTCATTCTTAGATATTTTTCAAGTTGTGAAGCACTTTCTGGACTGTTTGTATCAGCTTACTGTGTACTTTCTTTCTCCTTGAAGTTATTTTTCTTTTCTTGAAGAAAGTAGGTTAAAATGCCACTTATTAGGAAAATTAGGCTGGGAAGAAGCCGGATGATCTGTTAAATACTTCAAGTGAATTCCTGAATTCAAAAAATCTGAATAATCCTTGAAAACAGCTGAAAGTAAAATAACAAAAACGACTTTTTAGAGAACATTTGTTTAAATAGAAAATGTTAATTCATTCACAGAACTTGCCCAGATGCAATCGCCTACTGGTCTGGGTCCAGCCTACGCACAAGAACAGATTCTTTCCCGGTGTCTCATACTGTGAGGCTGCAGTTCAATCTTGCCACGGAGTCAGGGGTTCTTGTGTATTTTTTTTTATTGCTTTAAATTATAAGTTTGTCATTTTAAATTAAACATCTTTTTATTGCCATAAATATCAGTGTAGCCTTAAATGAAATACTGCATGCACAATTCAGCTCTGAATAACTGCATCCATTCATAAGAGCTCTATCTAGCAGGTTTTTTGTTTAGCAGAAATCTCATAGTAGTTTTATGTATTTATATATATGTAGTATGTTATTCAGCGTTCTCCAGAGAAAAAGAACCTATATGTATAGAGAGAGATATGTAAGAAGGGATTTCTTATGGGAATTGACTCATATGACTTTGGAGGCCAAGAAGACCCATGATATGTTGTCTGCAAGCTAGAGAGCTAAGTAAGGTGTGTGAGGACAAAAAATCCTGCGAACTTCGTGGGCTGCTGCTGCAAACCCCAGAGTCTGAAGGCTGGAGAACCTGGAGGTCTGATGTCCAAGGACAGGAGATGATGGGTGTCCCAGCTCCTGAAGAGAGAGAATTCACCTTCCCTCTGTCGCCTCTTTGTTCAGGTTCTCAACAGCTTGGATGATGCCTATCCACTATGGTGAGGGCCATCTTCTTAACTCAGTCTACTAATTCAATTGCTCATCTTTTCTGGAAGCATCCTCACAGACACACCCAGACATAATACTTTACCGGCTATCTGGATATCCCTTAAGCCAGACAAGTTGACACCTAAAATTAACCATCACAGTCTGTATGACTTATGTATTTCTTTATATTTTTGGCACAATTTAATGCTGAAATTACTCTTTAAATGTCATAGTTTGAGTGTTTCCAGTTCGATGTGCCTATTCCCGTACTCGTTGTCATCCTCTCCTTCCACAGCAATACCGATTTTAGAGAATGGGCCACATCTAGCTGTTGCCCATCAAGAATCCAGAAGTTGACCTGCCTGGCTTTCACTTACTTACTTTCCAATCTGTTAGACACTTAATCCTCAATTTTGCCTCCCATGTATCTCACTTATGTGACTGCATCTGCCATGTGGACAGGGACTGGGTTGATAAATTCAGAGGCATATTGATCATAGTCCTTAAAACTCAGCAAATATCAGAGGAATGAATAAATGATGAATATTTATCCAATCTGTCCCCTCCTTTTCATTCTTGTCATCTCGATCCTAGTTTCAGCATTCAGCCTCTCTTATCTGGGCTATTGCAGTAGCTTCTAATTTGGATTTTCTGACTCTATTTATATCTCACCCACCTGCCTTAAATCTAGCTTCATGTTTCTTTACACTTGCCTTTATGTTCTATGCTTAAGTAGTTTTGAGTTGCTTATGTCTTCTGCCATATACCCTGATATTTCCTGCCCCTATGACTTTACCCAGGATGTTTCTATCTCTAGAAATGCCTGGTCATTTCTTTTTCTTTTGCAAACTCCTGCTCCTTCTCACTGCTGAGCCCATGTGACGTATTTTTTAGTAACTCTTTTCTGAAGTCCCAGATTGTATCGAATGTCCCCTTTCTTTTGCCCTATTGTACCTTGTGCATTTCCCTAACTGAATACTTGTATCACATTCAATTTTACTGTTTATCTTTCTGACTTTCCCTTTGTGCTCCTTTCAGGTAGGAATTCTTTCTTAGGCATTGTAGTAATTTTAATGGCGCACAGAAGGCAGTCCATAAATATTTGTACTTGTTTTTTCTTTTTGTGGAACGAACAATTTGGATGCCACAGGAATTTAGGATTGCCACTAATTATGAGTGTGTCTTCCATATCTAGGGCCACTGAGCACAGCTGTACACATTGTGCACTGCACTATTCTGGGCATGGAATCTAGTCCCATAGAGGATAATGTGAATGTCTACTCCACCCCTCCAGTTGTAAACTGCACTGATCACCCAGGCACTACCCTGGTTGATATAGACATGATACTGCAGTGAATACCATTTTAAACTGTAGGGTAGTTATATTTTAAATTGTAATTTATTTCAGGTTTAAAAAATTAGATTTATAAACAAATATTAAACAAATATTTGTTTAAAATATTATATATTTAAATATACATATAATATATTTAAAAAAATAAACAAACAAATAATTCTATTATAATTCCCCTGATACTTTCTGTTTTCATAGGAAAGCATTTGTTTTAGCACGATATGTTTCTTCCCAGTACGTACCTCATAAATTATGAAATGCTTTACCTTCCTTTCCTAGACTATATTCTTGTTTCCTTAAATGAATTAAAAACCCCTAGAACATGACGTTTATATAGATGGACAGCTATAAATCAATGGATTTTACTATGAAAAATAAGCATTGCATGTGCCTTTTTTTCATGAAACACATCAGTCAAAATTTGATTAAAAGAAATCAGAGGCTAAAGAAGTTCATTCCAAAGAAAGCTGCCAGTAAACAGATACTGCTCTTCTCCAGATTCTAGAACTAAACTAAATTGAATTTATTATTAAATATCAGACTTATAGCTTTTAAAAAGACATTCGTTTTTCTCTAGAATATCAGTAAATCTCTTAAATATTTAGGACTGAAAAACATGAAATTCTATATTTAGTAACTAGCAAATTCTAAATTAATGGATGACAAACCAGACAACTCTTTAAATAAAAGGAATCTAATAAAAATAGCCATCAGACTTATGCATCAAAAAGGTATCTAAGTTAAAACTGAGTAAATGGTCAACTTGGCATGAAGCCTGGTTACAGACTTACTAAATTGACAGCTGGCATTTATAATCTGTATGGAACAGATATTGATATTAATATTTATAATCGTCATCATATTGAGGGGTATGTATCTGGCATTATGCTAAATATAAGACCTTTTTAACATTTTGTCATTTTAATACTCAGCAGAATTTGTAAGGTAGAAGTGACTACAGTACCCATATTATGATTAATGAAACATATATGTGAAGAGATCAACAAAAAAAATAAGGAAGAAGTAAATAAAAAATTAATTAAAAAGTAAGTATTTTTCAAAGGAACCAGGAGAATTAATGAGGCAAACATTGTTTTTCTCCAGAATTGAGGTTAAAATATTAAAATATAGACCAGCCCAGAAGGCTCTAACTCTCTAGGTATGGTCTATTTTACCCCATCTGTAGCTACCTGCCTTCTACCTATTTTCTGCGTTTTCCACTGAAGCTGAGATTTGAAATTCACCTGCTGATCTATGTTGCAGATCTCATGTGAGACCCTGGAAGTGGACCCATGGGATAATTGACTGATACCCTTTCCACAGTTTCTCTTGGTCAGCCAATCATGTGATGGGACTCATGTTCCAATTCT
Source organism: Sapajus apella (assembly GCF_009761245.1). Classification (NCBI taxonomy): domain Eukaryota; kingdom Metazoa; phylum Chordata; class Mammalia; order Primates; family Cebidae; genus Sapajus; species Sapajus apella. The sequence continues at coordinate 19,739,389 of NW_022436946.1, read as the reverse complement.
GACTCATATTACAGGAACTTCTGGGCCTGGAGCTATGTGTGCTGAACTCTGGCATCTGGTTTGGCCAAACAACAGCCTAGTACTAGCCAATCCTCACTTCCTGATGGGCTGAACTCTGTCTACTACGTAGAGTCACTGGCTAGGGTCCTGTTTCAATTTGAAATTCATTTTCCCCCACTTCTTTTTGGGTTAAGATGCTACCACTTACATGCCATCAATGCACAGGCAATACGAATCCCATAACTCCACCTAAAAGAGTAGACCTTCTGTTTATTCACACTAGCCTATAAGGAAACTGAATCCAAGTTGTCTTGGACTTTGAGGTTTTATTATTAGATGACTACACATGAGGCCAACCCAAATCAAGTTTGGTCCTCTCAGCTTCTACTCTGCACGCTCTCTGTTTACTGCCTGCAGCCCACCATGCTAATACTACTAGGATCAATTACACCTTAAGACCAAGGCTGTTTAGCCAATTACAAATTTTGAACCTTAGAAAAGTTCTAGTCATCCAAATATAGACCCAGTTTGCTAGAATTCTCCATTCACCTATTATCAACTTTAAGAAATCTCTGGATAATATATAGAAAATCATTTGTGATCCAAAGTATATAGATGTAATGTAGAGAAATCTAAGTGGAAAGAAAGTGAGTGTAAGGTTTATGAGTATAAAGTAAAAATGGCAGATTTACCAAGACAAGGTCGAGAGTGTCAGAGAGAAAATAGAATATAAGAAATTGTCTTTAGATGGCCACAAGTAAGTTAGGGAGGGGATCTAAGTGTAGACCAAAGGGGAGGGAGAGCACTAGGAAAAATACCTAATGTATGCAGGGCTCAAAATCTAGATGGCAGGTTGATAGGTACAGCAAACCGCCATGGCACATGTATATCTATGTACCAAACCTGCACATTCAGCACACGTATCCCAGAACTTAAAGTAAAAAAAAGATGGTTCAGTGACACTGATAAGTGTGGGGGAGATGAATAATTGCAGCATAGTACATTTCATGTATGATGAAGTAAGGATAGTTGCCTGAAAGTTAAACAGGCCCAGGAGATGAGAGGATATTTTCTACATTTGAGGTGGGTAGCAAAGGGGACTTACAGGTAATGGAGCGCATGCCATTAAGGTGGAAAAACATGTTGGGTTGTTGATATAGGAGACCTGGGATGCAGTTAAAATGGCTGTATTTTGTGATATAAACTTTAAAAAAATAGCCTATATGAGTTTATATTTCTATCAAAGCTTTAGTCTACATTAATAATCTAAAGTTACAAATATCAGGACTTCAAAGCATACAGTGAAATTTAGCTATGTTTTTGAAAACTGGTTTACTTAGAAATATAACTGGATATGGCTGCTGGAGATGGTTAGTTTAGAATAGGAAAAGGGAGGAAATTAAATTATGTGACCATTGGATTTGAGGAACATATTAATATCTTACTGAGGAAGTGTAGTTAAAGAAGAATTACATAATTGATGCTCCTGAGCTAGAAGAACTGAAAAGCTAGGAATTTGCAGCAGCAGATGGGGGTACCAAAAATCACTGGTGGAAAGGATAGATTAAAGGTGGCTTGAGTATTTCTTCTGATGAGCTGAGCGGGCATTGGCTGTTTGGGTGCTGCCTACTCCCTTCACCTAGCTTAGAAGAATTACGAAAAGAAGCTTCTGAAATACCAACATTGTAATCTCTACCATTTATAAAATCTCCAGGTCATTTGCTACCAGAAACATTTGTCTGCGCACATTGATACCAAAAAAAAAAAAAAATGAACAGAATATGGACAAGTTTAGCTCTCTGCAGAACTCATTTTAAGGAGTAGGATATCCTTAGAATACAAATGGGTGCAATAGGGAGTAGAAATTAATTTAAGCCACAACTGAATATTAAAGAAATTTATAACTAAATCAAAGATATTAGAGTATTAGATATATAAGCAGAAAAAGTGGAATTTGCATGGAGTTCCCAAACAAAGAAGTCACTATAGCTAATGTTATACTGGAGCTTCTTGTATTAAAATCAGAACCATAAGGCTGCTGTTTACTATGATCGCTGAGATTCAGCATTGCTTTGGATATTCTGTCCAGTGCAATAATACAAGGCAAGTAAGACAATACAAAGAAGAAGACAACATTAACATTATATCCAGAAAATAAGATTGTCAAATAGAAAATTCAAGAAAACTTGTTTCTGAAAAATCTTAGAGTTGATTAGAGAAGTCATATTAGTGACTGGATAAAAATAAATACATGAAGTTTATAAGCTTTTAGTATGTACCAACATAGTATGCTAACTAGTTTTACAAATGGTAAAAAATACATATATATGTGTAAGTGTATGTGCTTCTGTGTGTTTACAACTTTACGTAGCATGGTGAAGTATGTATTCTCTTAAGAGGTTATATTTGACACAATACCTGGACATCAAGCTGAAGTAGGCCCTGTAATGATTAGGGATTAAGCATGCCAGGAAGACATGCTCTGATTTCTGCTTAAAAGTATCTCTGTCATTTTGAGGGTAGTTTGTGAAAATGTAAACGTGGAAGTAATGGATTAGTTAGGAGGCTATGGCAGTAGCTAAGACAAAATAACAATGATGGTTGAATTAGGATGGTTGATAGAACCAGAGCAGAGGTAATAAGCTTGTGGCATTCTTTGGAGTAGAGTTGCCAGGGCTTGAAAATTTGAACATGAAAGGGAAGTTATGAGATGAATGGAATGTGGTTACTAAATTTTTGTTTTGAGTGATTGAGGCTGTAGAAGGTGGCACTATTTATTGAAAAGGAAAAGATTGGATAAGATTAGGGTTTCCCTAAGCAGGAGTTCTGTTTTAGACATGTTAAGTTTGAGAGGTAAATTAGACATTCAGATGGAGATGTCAAGAAAGCATCTGTATATATGAGTTTAGAGCAAAAAGGAGAGGTTAGAGGTAAAGTCAGAGAAAATGTCCTGGGCAGTAGTTAGGATTCACCACAGAAGGTGTCAGAAGTGGGACTGAAGAAGGGATCAGTTGAGGTGGTTGGAAAACCACAGAAGTGGAGTGTTTTAGAAGACGCACTCAACTATAGTGAATAACATGCTGACAGCTCATGAAAGTAGCCAGCAGAAACAGTTGGATTTGACAATGGGGGGACTTTTGTGCTCTCATCATCAGTGGTTTGAGTGGAGATATGCAGCCAAGCAGGCTGAGGAGAAAACTAGATGAGAAAATGTAAGCTATTAGGATGTTCAGATTTTTAGAAAGAAGTTTTGCTGTGAAGGAGAAAGAATTAGCTGAGGGGACCCTAGGTCCTGAGAGGCTGTTTATGGTTGTTTATTGAAGGAGAGATACTACAGCACCTGCAAGCTTGTACAGGAGAAAGATCTTTGTCTACTGGAGGGGATAGGATTAACACCTGTGGAGGGACTGCTTTAAGTTTTCTATGGTAGCAGAAAAGGGAAAAAGCAAAGGTCAGATGCAAGCCACTTGGTCGATTTAGTGATTAGAACATAATCATTGTGCTTAGTTCCTCAATAAAGTTCAAGATGTGGCCACAGTTGTGTGTGTGTGTGTGTGTGTGTGTTACGGGTGTGACAAGTTTGAGGAGTGATGAGAAGATGTAAATCAGTCTTCTGGGCAGAATAGTAAAGCAAATCTTCTAGGGATATGTATAACGATTATGACCTAGGTCTTTCTTGCTAGAGGTTTTCAGCATGAAAACATATTTTACATATTTGAGATCTGCAAAAGAGTATCATTGTGTGTGTAAGTTGTGAATTATATATAATAAAGCAAAGACTGATACATCACTCATTTAGGATTTAGACTTTTGAACTTGACCACAACCACCCATGTCCCTTTGCGCTCCTTCCTGATCTCATTGCTCTACCTTCTCCTCAGAAGTAACTAAGATTATGAGACGTATATTGTAACTTAAGAATGAACTAGTGGTTCAGCACATCATAACCCTTTTCTGAATGATTGCTTCATGACTGACTACTAGCAATTATATTGTTAAATAGACTTGGATCATTTAGCAATTTTACTGGAAGCTGAGTCTAATTTAATATAGAATTTTGAGTAGCTCATATTTAATTCCTTTAAAATTAAACCTTGAAAAAGGGACCTTTTGAGAGATTATAAACAGAACGAAGATAGGTTTCAATAAAGCTTCCACAGGCACCTGACTCAAGTTTGAGTCATATCCAATACTGTAGAGCAGGTGTGATTCAGGTTACAAATTCTGGTGGAAGGAAATATCACATTCGTTTATTATTTTAAATCAATATGAAATCTGATATAAGCTCTTGTACTGTCCAACAGGGGAGAAATTCAGTTTTAGTCATTAAGGCTGCATAAACATCAAGGAAATGTTCATGATGCTGACAGATGGAGAAAGTTTCATCTCTAGCTCATCAGTCATCTATAGTCATGCTTCAAGCCTATGTGCTCTGCTTTCATGCCACATGGAGGCCCAGGAGTCTTTCCTAAGGCTGCAAGCTCCGGGCTTGGGATCCAGTTCCTTTGAACTCAGAGGACAGCCAGCCTCTTCAGTGGGGCTGCAGCTTCCCTGCGGGTCTGCCAAGGAGCTATGCTCAGGTTCCTGCACAGAAATAACATTCTTTTTATTCTCTGGAGAAATCTTTCCTCCTCCCTCTGTTGACCTCAAAGTCACTGCTTTCTCCTTCCTCATCCCCTGGCACGCTTATCATAATAACATCCAAGAGCTTAGATTGAAAAAAAAAAAAAAAAACTAAGAAAATTCTCTGATTTCAAGTGGCTTCTGCTGTCCAACCTGCCATAAATGTCTCTGAGGCAAAGGAGCACAACCCTGCTCATTGCTTAAAATTGGTGATGGGAAGGGAAAAGAGGAGGGAAACCCATTTAAACAAATTATTATCTCAGTGGAAGATCCTGCAACACTTCTACATAAGGCATGGATACATGATTAAAGAAAACTTTTAAGGAAAAGAAAGAAAAAGAAAAGATTGTGGTCCTCCAGGCATTGGGTTTTGCTCTTGTGCAGTCCTTTACTGAAAACAGTGTATGCCCATATAGTTCACCTCCTTCATTTTACAGATGAGACAACTGAGTTTCAGAGGCAACATGGTATGCTAGAAACAGCAATGGCTTTAAAATGAGCAGAACTAAGTTAGCTTCTTGATTCTGCTACTTGTTAAGGTCAGTAATCTTGGGCAAGTTTTACAGTCTCTCTGAGATTCACCTTCTTCATATATAAAATGGGGATCATTATCCTTGCATTCCAAGGTTATTGGGAAGATTTAAAGAGGTTACATGCATATGCAGTATCTTATCTAGAGACTTGTATTTGGAAGACATTCAACAATGCTGGTTTCTTCCCTCTCACTCAAAGCTATATATACAATGTGTGGCAGATCCAGAATGAATGCCCATGTTCCCCAACTTCTGGTATAACTCTCTGTATGCTGCACCATCAGTGTGGTTATCTGAGAAAGGCAGGGAGATATGAACAACCAGGCTATATTTACAGTAGACAAATCTGTTACCAGCAGACAGCCAGCATGCAGGCTTAGTGTGAAAAGGACAACGTATCATTTATCAATCAACTCTTTTCATTTAAAAGATTTATATTGCAAAACACTTGGCAATATCAATCACCTTTGTCTCTGAGCTGCAGGGGATGGGGCCAAGACCTGAGAGCAGCAAAGGGTCAGGCTCCCAGATGCTATTTTTCTCAAAATTGGCTTTCCTATTCCCAAAGATGAGCCAAGTGGTCAGCAGGCAGTCAATTAGCAGATTTTTCATGCTCCAGGGTGAATGGAAATAAGGCCAAGGTTGTGGGTTCTCTCCCTGTGTGAGTAGGTTCATTCCAAAACCAGAAAACAGTGTGCCAGGACTGAGTAGCATAGCTCTGATCCCAACCAACACCAACTCTCCAATGTATGTGACTTGTCACCAAACACATCAAGGAATGTGATGGATCAGCCCAACTGAATTGCCAATCAGGAAAGAATTCCATTAATGAATCTTCATGATAGAGGACCACCTATGTCCTGCTAAGTGAAGGACAATGTACTTATTACATGCTGTAGATATAAACAAGTCAGATACACACTAATTATTCATTTATTTGCCCAATCAACATGATCAAAGCTGGGGTTTTGTAGGCCAACATTATCAGACACATACTCTGTGTGAGTAGATGACTATGCTTCAGCTATTAAAATAAAAGCTAACATTTAGTAATACAATATATTAAGCATGTTACATAAATTATCTCTTTAATGATCAAAAAACACTTATGAGATATTTTCTAGTATCCCTGCTTTACAGCTAAGGAAAATGGGGTTTAGATTGTTAGGGTCACACAGCGGCAGAGTCAGGATTTGAATTCTGATATATCTACATCTAAACATTATGTAATACTGCTTTGGAGAGTTCAAACCTAGTGCATAGGACTATCTCTGAGAAGGTTTTATGCTAAAAAAAGGAAAGCAATTTACCATAGCTGTAGAGAATATCCTCGGTGAGTGGAAGTAACATTTTAGATAACTGGTTCCATATTTTTTTTCCATATTTTGTTCCATTTTCATATTTGTGTTTCCTATAAGAGGGACACCTAAAAATTCACCTGTTCACGTGAGTAATGGAGAAGTGCCTGCCACCATTGTGCTTCCTGCTTATATAGTGTAGCTAAATGCCTGAAGAATGCTCGTTGGTGATTCTTTGGGTCTCTATTCTAGGAGGGAAAGGTAATTGCTTTCCTTTGAGGGGTAGGATACCATTTCTTTGTACTTACGTCAAAATATGAATGTGTAATTCACTCTTTTTCAACCCTTTCATTCAAGATGTGGAATTTGCACCTTGTTAGACAATCTTGTGGTGGTCTTTGTAGAAGATAAGTTTCTGGCCACTTTATATGTGAATCACTGTTTATACTCATGCAAATGTATGCCTCAGCTATAAAGCCCTGAATATAAGTTATAACCAAGGCTTAACTAGACCATCAGATGTTAATGCTAGCAGAAAAGATTGTGAGACCAGCCTGACACAAATGCAAACTGGGCAATGTTGATTTCTACCATCACCAGCAGTGCCATTTGTACTGAGTACAGCTTGGCACCTTGATATGGTCTGGCTCTGTGTTCCCACCCAAATCTCATCTCAAATTATAATCCTCACAATCCCCATGTGTTGAGGGAGGGATCTGGTAGGAGGTGATTAGATCATGGGGGTGGTTTCCCCATGCCGTTCTTGTGATAGTGAGTGAGTTCTCATGAGATCTGATGGTTTTATACATGTTTGACAGTTCCTCATGCAGACGTTCTTCTCTCTTCTGCCCCCACTTAGGACGTGCCTGATTCCCCTTCCACCATGATTGTAAGTTTCCTGAGGCCTCCAGAGCCATGCAGAACTGTAAGTCAATAAGATGTGTCATAAAATGAGTCAACAAACCTCTTTTCTTTATAAATGACCCAGTCTTGGGCAGTTCTTTATAGCAGTGTGAGAATGGACTAATACAGTAAATTGGTACTGGGAGTGGTACCCTTTTCCTTTGGTATAAAGACACCCCAAGATGTGGAAGAAACTTTGGAACTGGGTAATAGACAGAGGTAGGAATAATTTGGAGGGCCCCAAAAAAGATAGGATTATGTGGGGAAGTTTGGAACTTCTTAGAGACTTATTAAATGGTTTTGACCAAAATGCTGATAGTGATGTGAACAATCAAGTCCAGGCTGAGCTGGTCTCATATGGAGATGAGGAACTTATTGGGAACTGGAGCAAAGGGTACCCTGGCTGTGCTTTAGCAAAGAGATCGGTGGCTTTTTGCCCCTGCCCTAGAGATCTGTGAAACTTTGAACTTGAGAGAGATGATTTTAAGTTGGAATTTATGTTTTAGAGAGAAGCAGAGCATAAAAGTTTGGAAAATTTACAGCTTGACCATGTGGTAGAAAAGAAAACCTCATTCTCTGGGAAGAAATTCAAGTCCACTACAGAAATTTGCATTGGTAACAAGGTATCAAATGTTAATCACCAAGACAATAGGGAAAATTTCTCCAGAGCATGTTGGAGAACTTCACAGCAGGCCCTCCCATCACAGGCCTGGGGGTCTAGGAGGAAAAAAATGGTTTCATGGGCTGGGCCCAGACCTCTCACTGCTTCGTGTAGCCTCAGAACCCTGTGCCCTGCATTCCAGTTGCTCTAGCTCCAGCCAGGGCTAAAAGGGGCCAAGATACAGCTTGGGCCATTGCTTCGGAGAGTGCAAGCCCCAAGCCTTCGCAACTTCCAAGTGTTGTTGGGCCTGTGGATGCACAGAAGTTCAGAATTGAGATTTGGGAACCTCTGTCTAAATTTCAGAGGATTTATGGAAATGTCTGGATATACAGGCCGAAGTCTGCTGCAAGGGGCATAGCCCTCATGGTAAAACTCTGCTAGGGCAGTGCAGAAGGGAAATGTGGGGTTGGAGCCCTTACACAGAGTCCCCGCTGGCGGACCACCTAGTGAAGCTGTGAGAAGAAAGCCATCATCCTCCAGACCCCAGAGTGAAAGATCCATCAACAGCTTGTACCATGCACCAGGAAAAGCCCCAGACACTCAATCCCACCCCATGACAGCAGCCTCAGTTGCTGAATCCTACAGAGCCACAGGGGTACAGCTACCAAAAGCTATGAGAGCCCATGCTTTGCATCAGTGTGCCCTGGATGTAAGACATGGGGTCAAGGCAGATTATTTTAGAGCTTTTAAAATTTAATGACTGCCCCAGACTTATATGGTGCCTACAACCCTTTTGTTTTGACAAATTTCTCCAATTTGGAAGGGATCATTTATCCAATACCTATACCCATATGGTGTCTTAGAAGTAGCTAACTTGCTTTTGATTTTATAGGCTCCTAGGTGGAAGGGACTTGCCTTGTCTTAGATGAGATTTTGGACTTGGACTTTTGAGTTAATGCTGGAATGAGTTAAGACTTTGAAGGGACTGTTGGGGAGGCATGATTGGTTTTGAAACGTAAAAAGATTGTGAGATTTTGGAGGGGCCAAGGACAGTATAATATGGTCTGGCTCTCTTTCCCCACCGGAATTGCGTCTCAAATTGTAATTTCCATAAGTATTACGTGTCAAGGGAGGGACCTGGAAGGACGTGATTGGATCATAGGGGCAGTTTCCCCCATGCTCTTCTTGGGATAGTGAGTGAGTTCTCATGAGACTTAATGGTTTTATAAGTGTTTGACAGTTTTTTCTTCACACACTCTTCTCTCCCCTGCCGCCATGTAAGATGTGACTGCTTCTCCTTCTGTTGTAATTGTAAATTTCCTGAGGCCTCCCAAGCCATGCAGAATTTTGAGTCAATTAAACCTCTTTTCTTTATAAGTTACCCAGTCTAGCGCAGTTCTTTATAGCAGTGTGAATGGACTAAACCCACAGTTAAGCTTTTTTTCCATTCTCTTTCTCCCTTCTAAACTCCTCTTTCAGAAACTAGGACTCTCAAGCATTAATTCACACTCTTACCTTCTACAATCGGTGGTTGAGTGTAGAAGAAATAATATCAGTAGTAGTGTGGATATCAGGATACATGTCCTGATTCAATGAAAGATGATGGCCTTCCCAATTTGAATATTCTCCATTCATTTCCAAGTCTATTTCTCTCTGTTTATGTAATCATCTATATCCCCCTCAAATATGGGACTCTTAATATTGTGAAAGATTCCCTCAGAGGTCTCACTCAATGATATGCAGAGGATATAATCTCCATTAATCTTACTGAGGTTAGGGACCATGACTTACATCTAATCTATAATGCACAGATAGTTACACAATATGTGTTAAATAATACTGTGTTAGTTTTCTATTGCTGCCATAACAAATGACCAGATAATTAGTGGTTTAAGCAATGCAACTTTATTTCATATTTCTGGAGTCAAAAGTCCACAATGAGTCTTGTTGGGCTAAAATCAAGGTATCCACAGGCCTTGTTCCTTCTCGAGGCACTGGGGGAGAATCAGTTTCCTTGCCTTTTCCCTTATTCTTTGGCCTGTGGCCTTTTCAATCTTCAAATCCACTAGTATAGCATCTTCTAATTTCTCTTTGACTGTGATTCTCTTGCCTCCCTGCCTCTTTTGCTTATAAGGATCCTGATGATTACATTGGGAAAACTTGGATAATCCAAGATAATCTCCCCATCTCATTGTCAGCTGATTAGCAAACCTAATTCCATCTATATTTATAATTCCCCATTGCTATACAGCATAACATATTCACAGTTTCTGGGGATTGGGGTATGGACATCTTTGAGGAGCCATTATTCTTATTACCACAAATACTAATCAATTAAGTAAAAATTAGAAGGGTTAAAGTAAAATGAAAATAGATTCTCACAATTTCATCTTTTAATTCTACAAAAATTCCTTGGAAATGCTAAAATGAAGAAAATACTCGGTCTGATCCAATTGGATATTCTGATTATATTTATGTTTATATCCTTTTGAGACTTTCTTCACAAACAGCTTAGCATGAAATTTCATGCTATCATGACCAGTCATCTGGTATCCTTTATGATGAATGTGAAGGTTACGTGCTTCAGTCTTTTCTTGAACCTTTCTGTTTATTTATTCGTTTGATGATATTTGATTTCTGTGATGTAGTCAGGCCTCTCAGGGTGTGTCATCCTTCAGTGAAATTTGTCTGGATGCAAAAAATGATGCCAGAAGTATTACAAGGGTTCCAGTACATTTAGAACTCATGAAGTTTTAGGTACCTTTAATAATTAAGCCTTATTGATGTGGGATTCCACAAATCTCAGTGTTATTGTTTGTGTATTGTTTGAGCTTGCTGTGAAAGAAAGACATAGGGAGGGAGGGAGGGAGGGAGGGAGGAAGGAAGGAAGAAGGGAAGGAAGGAAGGAGGGTTGAAGGAAAGAAGGAAGGAAGGAAGGAAAGAGGGAAGGAGGGAAGGAGGAAGGGAGTTAGGGAGGGAAGGAAGGAAATAAATTAGTGATAATAACCAATATGGTCTATCATTCTATCTTACTTTAACATATGACACCACATCAGAATCCTTCAGCTGAATGATGATTTAGACTATCCCATGTACAATGCAAAATGATCAAACTTAAATGACTTTTTAGAATAAAGATGCATAGTAATGCCTAGTTCTTGTTTTGTAACTCAGATTTTAGTTATTTTGTTGTTTTCTTTCACCAGCTGAGCAGATTTATTGAATAAGAAGTGGGATAAAATCATTCTTCACTTGCCTCAAAGTTAAATGAAGCCATCTCTGGTTAGTTGAAGCCCACTCCAGCTTAAAACTTTAACAATATTTAAATTATATAAAGGTGAATGAAAATATTCTTGGTAAAGTTCAAGGCACAAGCAGGGGTGTGTTTGCAGTGAGAACTTTGACAATGAGGAGTGCCTTTCATCTGTCAGTATGTGAGGACGTGGATGACATCCTGGAATTGGTATAATGAGGGCGGGGCTGATGGCAGCACTTGTGAGTGGGAGGCTTGTTGTTATTGTAGCAGATTGTTAAACATATGGAAACATGATCTTTTGGGAGCTTTTAGGAAATAAATGGCTAAAGGATGACATTTCACTATGTATTCTCCATTTTCTGTGATCCTGGTAACTGCCAAAAATATTAAAATATATAATCATGTGTTTTCCACTCCCAAACACCTTTGTAAATTTAGCTCTATACATTTAAAACATCCATAAAATTTTTTTATTCCACCAATGGATTAAACTTGATAAGGAAATAAAGAGTTCCTATATCCAAAACACTGACACATCTCCTGACTTTACCATAATTATTTGCCTGGTTTTGGGACAGTACTTAACTTTGGGTTTACAGTTAGTTGTATGGTCCACAGAAGGATAGCTATCAGGTTGTCAGGAAACCCTCTATGAACATGAAAAATTGTGAATATGATTACATCAGTCTTTTTCTGGGATGAGGGGCCATAGCTTTTACCAGATTCTCAAAAGACCCTGTGTCTAATAAATATATATCAAATAAAATAGAACAGTTAAGAACTAGAGATTGAAAGCCTTTTTTTGTTTGTTTTTTTAACAAGATGTTGGTTACAAACCCCAGAAAAATTTGGAATCATAATGAGCTGTTTTTGTCTATCATGCATAAACTGAGCAAGAGCTTTTTGGAAAATTAATGTGAAAACACAAAAATGTAATTGCTAAGCAACCTGTGCATTAAGCATAATTTTCAATTAATTTTAGCTAAGAATTGGGTTATTAATTTTAATATCTTGCAATCACATTTACAATTTATTAAAGTTAATCTCTTTAAAACTCACTTTAGAGACTTTGTAAACCATAGCATAATCTTATTTTTTAATGAATTTCTCTTCTTTAAAAAATATAAAACACCGTATCAGCCAGACAGTGTTTCATAATACTAGGAATGAACATCTTTCTTTTTTTTTTAATTATACTTTAAGTTCGGGGGTACATGTGCAGAACATATAGGTTTGCTACATAGTTATATATGTGCCATGGTGGTCTGTTGCATCCATCACCCCATCATCTACACTAGCTATTTCTCCTAATGCTCTCCCTCTCCTAACCCCCCACCCTGGACAGGCCCTGTGACGTTCCCCTCCCTGTGTCCATGTGTTCTCATTGTTCAACTACCATTTATGAATGAGAACGGGTGGTGTTTGGTTTTCTGTTCTTGTGTTAGTTTGCTGAGAATGATGGTTTCTAGCTTCATCCATGTTCTTGCAAAGAACATGAACTCATCCCTTTTTTATGGCTGCATAGTATTCCATGGTATATATGTGCCACATTTTCTTTATCCAGTCTATCATTGATAGGCATTTGGGTTGGTTCCAAGTGTTTGCTATTGTGAACAGTGCTGCAATAAACATACATAAACACCTCTTTTTCTTTAATTATAACTAAAACAGTGAGACTCTATTATTAAAATTAAAAATTAAAAAGAAAATTGTTTAACCCAAAACTTAATTGTGTGGTAAATTTTATATGTAACTCAATATTTAATTGATTTGAACTGTTCTTGACCTAAGTAGCTTTCCTGAAAGGTGGCAATAAGAAATACTATTCAAATCATATAAAATTCTCAAAGGCTTTATCTATAGAGTATAAAAGGAAAGGAAGTGCTGATTACGACTTAGTTAGCAATTTAGATGGTAAACCTAGGAAATTTTGACCATGCTGGGGCCTTGATTCCATTATGCAAGGAACAAAGCTTGGCTTTTCTAAAATGAGTTAAGTAATTTTAGAAAATTTCTGAAAATAGACAATTTTTGGAAATTTTAAATAAAATTTAATCACTTCTAGAATTATTGTTTTTTGTGTACTTTAGTTTTTTGTCTAATTTTATATTAAATCTAGTATAAAAGGCAATTTAAGGGCTGCATTATCAATAAACACAGAATCTTTTTCAAATAGTTTTTTAAACTTATCATGAAAAAGATTACATTTCACTGAAAGCTCAGACATTCTCCCTGAGGTCCCCTGAGTCAATTCCAAGTCTCCACAAATCAGGATCACAAGTGAGCTACGGATATCAAAAGTCGTGACTGAAACAATGAAAAGAATGCTTTGTAGTCACATAGGGCTTTGTCAGTCACACACTTCACGATCAGTACAAAAATAACATACTAATGCATGGGTGAAGAAATAGTTAAATAATAAAAGGCATATCTCTGCAGTATTATAACAAAGCTATATGTGTCCTATAGGCTCAATTTTCTGTTATTTTCCTGCTTCAAAGATTGTCTACATATTCCTCTCCTAGAAGTCAGACTATGAGAGCTGATTCATTGTGGGGAGAGCTCAGTCCCAGGGCAAAGGGTATGCGTGGGCTGGGTGAGTTAGGGGCTGGGTGTACTGAGAAGTAGCTTAGCAGTGGAAGAAAATGGCAGGAGAAAAAGTGGCAGTACTAGAAGAAATCATAGACGATGAGTCATGGGCTGGGAGCTGTGGCTCAGGCCTATAAATCCAGCACTTTCGGGGTCTGAGGTGAGTGGATCACTTGAGGTCAGGAGTTTGAGACCAGCCTGGCCAACATAGTGAAACCCTGTCGCTACTAAAAATTAAAAAAAAATTAGCCGGGTATGGTGGTAGGTGACTGTAATCCCAGCTACTTAGGAGGCTGAGGCAGGAGAATCACTTGAACCCAGGAGGTGGAGGTTGCAGTGAGCTGAGATCACACCACTGCACTCCAGCCTCAGCGACAGAGTGAGACTCTGTCTCAAAAAAAAAAAAAAAAAGAGGCATGGATCTCTTTTACCTCAATAACAGTTATAAGACAGTGGCCCGCTGGGCACCCTAGGCAGCAAGTAACCTTCAGAGACTAAAGCTTTTCTGGCTTTTGTTTTCCTCGTCTTATTATCAATTTATTGATTTTATTATAGAGTAACGAATGTTCACTGCAGAAAATTTGGTAATACATAAAAAAGAAAATTCTCCTCTAACCCCAACTAAACTAGTAAGAACAGCTGCTAACATTTTGTTTTTTGTCCTCCCAGTGTTTTCCCTACATGTGTATCTCTAGCTGTCTATGTTTGCCCACTGGCAAAATCCTGGAATCTAATATTTTAACCTAAATTTATTTTCTTAATATATTATGTTTAAACATTCTTCTGGAGATACTTGTTTCTAACTTTCCACGGCTTCTTTTTTTTTTTTTGTGGGGATAGAGTCTAGCTCTGTCACCCAGGCTGGAGTACAGCGATGTGATCTCTGCTAACTGCAACCTCCATTTCCCAGGTTCAATTCATTCTCCTGCCTCAGCCTCCTGAGCAGCTGGGATTACAGGCACATGCCACTAGGCCCAGCTAATTTTTGTATTTTTAATAGAGATGGGGCTTTACCATGTTGCCCAGGCTGGTCTTGAACTCCTGGCCTCAAGTGGCTCACCATTTTGGCCTCCCAAAGTGCTGAGTGCTGGAATTACTGACGTGAACCATGGAGTCCAGCCGTTCCCTGGATTCTATCAGGCAATCCTTTGCTGCAGATGCCACTCACCTCAATATATGCATATTTTCCAGAAAGAAAGAAAGAAGGAAGAAAGCAGGGGAAGAGAAGGGGAGGGGAGGGGAGGGCAGGGGAAGGGAGGGGAGGGAAGGGAAGCAGAAAGAACAACAACAAAAAAAGAGACTGCATTCATTTGGTCTAAAAGATTTTTCTTCTACTGTTTCAGGACACCTGCCCCTGCCGCCCCAAGCCCAACCCATCCCCTCCATCTCCTCTACCAAAATGTCTGCACAACTTGTTTCTATCATAGTACCCAAATGGAGGAAAAGGGATGTTTTATGGATCTAAAACTAGGCTGTGATTAAATTTCTATCAATTCATCCATTTATTCTAAACCTCTTAATGTGTGGCAATGAGTGGCTCAATACTTAATATATATATCTTTAATAAAAGAGTGAAAAGTTGAGTTGAATTTTCTGTTGTGGGGATCGGGGCATGGGGGTGGAGGTGGCAGAAGCATGCATAGAACAGGAAGGTATTAGATGCCTGCGTGGAGGTGGAGGTAGAGGACAGGTGGCTCCCCTAAAGGGAGAAGGATATTAGAAAAAGCAGCCTAGGAATGAAATAAACAAGCCTCAGAAACTCACAACCTCTTTTCTGAGAAACAAGCAGCAGCCATCCACTGAAGTATTTCCTGTCAGGCAGCTGTGTAGACAACTCAGCTCCTCCTGCCTGTCAGGGTGTTCATCATCCAGGAGTGTTTTGGATAAAACAGGACATGCTGTGTTAATCTAGATGGAACTGTATTTGTGTTGGCAAATATGAATCCCCCAGGCTATGACAAGGTTTAGGTAAAATTATGGATGAGATTGGTTTGAGAGATATGGGGATAGGGAGTGTGTCCAAGTCTCCTGAAACAGCCTCAAGAGGCAGCAGGGTTTGGAATGCCTTTGAATCCTCAGTACCTGGCACATGGCAGGCTCTTGGCACCTGTTTATTGGATGAGTAAATACAGACTCTGAGCTTCTAAGCCCCATCACACAGCAGGAAGGAGAGAATTTGTCAGCTGTCCTCAAGTGGTACAAAAGAAGACTGCCTGACTTCACAGATGAATGTAGGGAGTTCAACAAGCAAAAGGCAGAGAACGATTCTCATAATTGGGACCAGAAAAGTCTCAGTATCTGTCATGGGTCATGTGTCATTATGCCTGTTCCCAAATTAACTGTCAGGACATCCAGGGAAGGCAGCTCTGTTAGTTTCATGAGAGGGGTTTTAGATAAGCCTAGAAGGGTAAAAAGCACACTTGGTTGTTATGACAAGCTGAATAGTTTGCACTTTATCTTGTTGCAATATACAGTATGGATGTTTTCAGAGAAAAAAAACTTGATTAAAAATTAATATGGTTGTTTTACATAAGAAAGGGGGATCAACTCGAGTCAAGGAGCTATATTAATGAATCGAGATATTAAGGCTTTATGAGTAGAAGCCCATTAAAATTATTTCAGCAGTTTTTCTCATCATATTTTAAAACTCCAGTATGACTCACAACTTAAGGGGTTTTGAATTGGAACCTCTTCACTTTATGACTTTTCTTACTATAAATAAAACATCATCCCAGCCATCAGTAACCACCAATTCTCCTATTTATGATTGCAAATTACCTCCAATCAAAGGGACCCCAAATACCC
The DNA here is from genome assembly GCF_009761245.1 of Sapajus apella. Classification (NCBI taxonomy): domain Eukaryota; kingdom Metazoa; phylum Chordata; class Mammalia; order Primates; family Cebidae; genus Sapajus; species Sapajus apella. The sequence goes on along the minus strand of NW_022436946.1, from coordinate 19,722,781 downwards.
ACCTGATCTACGCATCTAAGTGCTAATGCAAAGTGAAGGACAGGGCCACTCCAGCTCACTGTGTAGCTACACTTAGAGTGAAGACCATTGAAGGTTATGACAATTTCTCTTTCCCAGAACTTGCCTTTCCAGTGTGTCTGGGGTCTTCATGCCCACTTTGTTGGAAATTAAACATTTTGCAGAGTAGACTTTAATTTTGAATAGAACTCACAGTTCCTATGAGCAGCAAGAAAACATGCTGCTCTGGGGAGCTTTACCTATAACAGATGTATCTATATTCTGAGATTCTCAGAGCTCTTATACTAATGAGCCTTAGCTAAAATGGTCATTTATGATATACTGTAAAAAATTTTGGCTTTACCTAATTAATAATTGTTTAAAACTAAAATGTTGGAAGGAGTTGACACATTTATTTTCCATTTCTTCACATTTCTATCAGCAAAAAAAGCAAAGAGTAAATGCTTCTTGTTCCTTTCTTGTTTTCTTTTGGGATCTTGTGTGAAAGGTTCCTCTTGTTCACATCTATTTCCTTTTAAAATCATGTACTCACTACCACTTAGAAAGGCCAGCACTCTATTCTGCATCTAGTCTTTCTTTGTTTTCTTTTTTGTTTTTGAGACAGAGTCTCTGTTGCACAGGCTGGAGTGCAGTGGCACGATCTCAGCTAACTGCAACTTCTGCCTCCCAGGTTCAAGTGATTCTCCTGCCTCAGCCTCCAGAGTAGCTGGGATTATAGCTGCATGCCACCACGCCTAGCTAATTTATATATATATTTTTATTGCACTTTAGCTCTTGGGGTACATGTGCAGATCACGTAAGACTGTTGAATCGGTAAATACATGGCAATGCGGTTTGCTGCCTCCATCCCCTGTCACCTATATCTGGCACTTCTCCCCATGTTATCCCTCCCCAACCTCCCTATCCCCTGCTGTCCCTCCCATAATCTCCTGCAACAGACCCCAGTGTGTGATGCTCCCCTCCCTGTGTCCATTTGTCCTCATTGTTCAACACCCACCTATGAGTGAAAACATGCGGTGTTTGATTTTCTGTTCTTGTGTCAGTTTGCTGAGAATGATGATTTCCAGATTCATCCATGTCCCTGCAAAGGACACGAACTCATCCTGTTTTATGGCTGTATGGTATTCCACGGTATATATGTGCCACATTTTCCTTGTTCAGTCCATCATCGATGGGCATTTTGGTTGGCCCCAGGCTTTTGCTCTTGTAAACAGTGCCGCAATGAACATACGTGTGCATGTGACTTTATAATATAATGATTTATAATCCTTTGGATATATACCCAGTAATGGGATTGCTGAGTCAAATGGAATTTCTATTTCTAGGTCCTTGAGGAATCGCCACACTGCCTTCCACAATGGTTGAACTAATTTACACTCCTACCAACAGTATAAAAGTGTTCCACCACATCCTCTCCAGCATCTATTGTCTCCAGATTTTTTAATGATCGCCATTCTAACTGGCATGAGATGGCATCTCAATGTGGTTTTGATTTGCATTTCTCTAATAATCAGTGATGATGAGCATTTTTTCATGTTTGTTGGCCTCATATATGTCTTCTTTTAAAAAGTGTCTGTTCATATCCATCGCCTACTTTTGAATGGGGTTGTTTTTTTTCTTGTATATCTTTTTTAGTTCTTTGTAGATTCTGGATATTTATTAGCCCTTTGTCAAATGGGTAGATTGCAAAAATTTTTTCCCATTCTATTGGTTGCTGGATGCCCCGCTAATTTTTGTATTTGTTTTAGTAGAGACAGGGTCTCACCATGTTGGTCAGGTTGGTCCCTAACTCCTGACCTCATGATCCACACGCCTGGGCCTCCCAAAGTGGGCAAGGAGTACTGGGATTATAGGCATGAGTCACCACGCCTGGCCTGTATCTAATCCTTCTTTCTGCTCCAGCTTAACTGTCTGAGATAGAAGATCTAGTGATGGAGAGAGAGGGAGTAGAATGATTCAGGCCATAATAGTATCTCTAATCCAGCTTTGATTTGATAGCTCTGCATTTGGGAGTTATTTAATTTGTTTGCATTACCATGAATAAAACGGATACTTTGGCCTCTACCTGGCCATCAGTTGTTTTGTGTACATGCTGTTGGTTAAACCTAGAGGAGAGGAGACGAGGCTTCTAGGACATAAGCACCTAACACATATGCTTTTGTTTTATTTATTTAGGTTATTAATTTTTGTATTTTATGTTTTAAATAGGTTTCCAAAAATAAAATTCTAATTTCTACATCTGCACTTATTATAGGAAATAAAGGTATAACTTCAAATAACATGATTTGTGATACCTTCCAAGAACAAAGTAGGCTGTCAGCTGGGATTTCCAGCCCTCTTTTTAATCTAGATTTTATAACCCTAAAATTTACTACAAAAATAAAATTGTTTATCCAAAATAAGCTTTGACTTCTACATCAGCCATCTCAAATATACTATTTTAGGGAGCAAAGGGATAAAGGAAAAGCAGAAGACAAATGAGACCAGAAGAAAAGATCAGACTAACTCTCCTAAAATTCTGAGACTCACAGAAGGATACAAAATCAACTAACACATCTGTGTCTGCAGGCTGTAAGCCATCTCTCAGGCATCAGTTTTCCTTAAAAGTATGGTATGCCACAGCAAAAGAAACTACTAATGGTTTCAACAGATAACCTAGAGAAGAGTAGAAAATATTTGCAAAGTATGCATCTGAAAAAAGTCTAATATCCAGCGTCTATAAGGAACTTAAACAACTTTGCAAGAAAAAAGCCACCCCATTAAAAAGTAGGCAAAGGACATGAACAGAAACATTTCAAAAGAATACATACATGCAGCCAAAAAGCATATGAAAAAAGCTCAACATTAATGATCGTTAGAGAAGTGCAAATCAAAACCACAGTGAGATACTATCTCACACCAGTCACAATGGCTATTTTTAAAAAGTCAAAAAAAAAAAAAAAGCAGATGCTGGTAAGGTTGTAGAGAAAAAGGAATGCTTATACACTGTTGGTAGGAGTATAGATTAATTCAATTATTGTGGAAAGCAGTGTGGCAATTCCTCAAAGACCTAAAAACAGACCTAACATTTGACCCAGCAATCCCATTACTGAGAATACACCCAAAGGAATACAAATTGTTCTGTCTTAAAGACACATGTATTCATATGTTCATGCAGCCAATAAGCATATGAAAAAAAGACACGTAAAGGCAAATGCATGCATATATTCATTGCAGTGCTATTCACAATAGCAAAGACATGGAATCAACCTAAATGCTTACCACTGGAGACTGGATAAGGAAAATGTGGTACATATATACTATGGAATACTATGCAGCCATAAAAATGAATGAGATCACATCCTTTGCAGACACATGGATGGAGTTGGAGGCCATGATCCTTAGCAAACTTATGCAGAAACAGAAAACCAAATACCATGTGTTGTCACTTATAAATGGGAGCTAAATGACGAGAACACATGGCACAAGAGGGAAACAATAAACACTGGGGCCTACATGAGGGTGAATGGTGGGAGGAGGAGAGAATTTAAAAAATCACAATTGGGCACCAGGTTTAGTATGTGGGTGACAAAATAATCTGTACAACAAACCTCTATGAGTTTACCTATATAACAAACCTGCACATGTACCCGTAAGCCTAAAATAAAAGTTAACAAAAATAAATGAAAGTTGATGTCCCTTGGCACAACCTGACGATGCTAATTCAAATTGGAAGAGATAGCAGAGTCACCTTTTGTTTATGGGATCAAGATGATGTTTCTCTGATTAAGACTTGCTAATCTTTTAATCCAATGCTAAATTTTTAAAAAAGTTATGGCATTCCAGAGCCACACTTTCCTTGGGAAATCAACTGATTATTAAAAACACAGAAAAAGTCTCTCTTTAAAGACTCTGGCCTTCTCAGTAATCAGTGATATGTGGGTTTCCCAGATAAAGTGAACTTCAGAACTTTGCATCCTATTTGACATCTGTAGCAGTGCCTGTAGGGTACATTTGTTTTCAATAAGGATGCAACTGGCTGGGCGTGGTGGCTCACACTTGTAATCCCAGCAATTTGGGATGCTGAGTATGGTGGATCACCTGAGGTAGGGAGTTTGAGACTAGCCTGGCCAACATGGTGAAACCCTGTCTCTACTAAAAACACAAAAGTGTGAGTCTCACAAGTGTGAGCCACCACGCCCAGCCAGTTGCATCCTTATTGAAAACAAATGTACCCTACAGGCACTGCTACAGATGTCAAATAGGATGCAAAGTTCTGAAGTTCACTTTATCTGGGAAACCCACATATCACTGATTGCTGAGAAGGCCAGAGTCTTTAGCTGGGCATGGTGGCATGTGCCTGTAATCCCAGTTACACAGGAGGCTGAGGCAGGAGAATTGCTTGAGCCTGGGAGGTGGTGGTTGCAGTGAGCAGAGATTGTGCTGCTCTAATCCAGCCTGGGTGATAGAGGGAGACTCTGACTCAAAAAAAAAAAAAATAAAAAAAAAAAAGATGCAACTAACATTGATGTCACCTTCATTTTTAAACTTGAATGACATGTATAACTCTTCCTTAATGCAGTTCTTTTTGTTTATCCACGTGGTTTCAATGACTGAAAAGATGTAACATTTTCTCTACTGGAGGAAGCTTGTGGTCACATAATGCTGTGACTATCAGGGAATTCCATTTTCAAAAAGAAAAATGCTAAACCCACCAGGCAATGAAAGGAAATTGTGCTTCAGTGGGGTAGCCAGCCCCCAGGGATCTATCATTAGTGAGGCAAGATGGCATGACAGATACAGGGAAAATGGAGAAGTACCAGTAAGTGGCATCAGAGACAAGAGGGGCAGTCCCAGAAATATCGCAAGTGGAAGCAGGGGTAGTTGGGTACTTCAGCCCAGTGGCTATTAGATAAACGTCTACACAAGGTGTAGAGCAGCATGATTTAGTGAACATTTGGAGAAATCACAAAAGATTTACGTCAATGAAAATTCTGCACTATCTTTTCCATTCTGAGACACTTTCCCATTAGTTCCATTTTTTCCTTGCCATAGTCTTGTAGAGGTGGAGCCTATTTTGTCTGTTCCTTTGTTTAGTTGCCATCATTGTTTGAAAATCTTACTACATTCTCAGAATTGTGAAGATGCAAATAAGATTGTACAACATACAAATAAGATCAAGATTCTCACCTGTTTTAAAGTCTCTTTGATTTCCCATCAAACCTATAATCAAAACCTGAGTCCTACAAAGCCCTGGATGATCAGGTCCTGGATTCCTTGTACTTTCTGACCAATCTGTATTCACCCATTTCCTCATTTTCTCAGCTGCAGTGGCCATTTGGTTGGTTCCTACACCTGCCCAGAACACTCTAGTTCAGTTTCTGCATTTGCCTTTCCCTCAGCCTGGTCTGCCCCTGCTGCAGATATTTGCAAAGCTCCTGCCTTATTTTATGCAGATATCTGCTCTAATATTGCATCCTAAAGAGAATTTCTCTGATACTTCTACATAAAATCACATTCGCATCTCAGGATCACTGTCTAGGCTCTTACCCTATTTTTCTTCATAGCATGTATCACTTCCAAACGTTATATTATGTATGTAATTATTATCTGCCCCTCTGGCATCTACGTCATTAAGGGTGGAGACTGTGGCCTGGAACATAGTAGTAGGGATTCATGAAAAGTGTACTGAATAAAGGAACGAATAGTTGTTATCACAAGTTGATTGTTTCTGACATTCCTGTAGATGGTACCAGAGTCTCCAACAGCTTTCTTAGTTCTCCTTTTTTCTCTGAGGGTGGAATTCATTGAATTGAGCTTGGTCCTCAATCATTTGCTTGTTTCTGGACTTAGTAACTTTCCTTTCTATGAAGAAGTCACTTACCTGTTGGAACTATAGGGAAGAAATTAAGAGGGCAATCAGCCACAATTAATTCATGTTTCATATGCTCTCAAATCTGAGTGACTCAATGTTGCTTAGCTTCCCATTTTGCAAGTGATTCAAAAGACTTCCATCAAAATATCTCTTTTGCTGAGGAAAGTGGACTTCTACATTTATGTCTACTGTACTATGAAGTGGGGGCGTAGGTCAAATCATTAGATAGGAATGGAGAGTTTCTTGCTATTTTGTGTTTTACCTTTAAAAATCTATGTGATTTAAAAAATTATCTGCTATGGTATCTTTTTATTTCAGTTAAAAAAATATTTCTTCAATCGTCCAGCAAAATTGCTGATTCAGGAGGCTGTACCACATTAACTCCTGACTTGCAGAGTCCCTAGCAAACCACCTGTGCTCCTGTTATAACCATTTCCTCTAAGGGTATTTTTACATAGAGGATAATGAGCAAGAAGACAGGAGCCCTGTGTTCTTGTCCTAGCCTTAGCATTTGTTTGCTGCCAGATCCTTGGCATGTTAAACTCTCAGACCTCCAACATTCCAATGTGTATCTTCCCTCTCAAGATTAAAAAATTAATTTTAAATCTCTAGTAGGTAATTGATCAACCTGTGAAGGAAAAACCTGCTGGTACTCGACACACTTTATTAAACACTGTAAAAGAGCATTGCTCATGAGTATGTTTGGGTAAACTTTATAAAAGCACAGTTCTCAAATTTTTTGTTGGCACATGTCAAAATTATGCTTAAGTACGTAATGAGGACGTTAACAGGAAGACAAAACAGCTGATTTGAAAAGCACTTGAGGAATGAAGATTTGTCAGTAACAAAAGAAATACTAAATTATGTATAAGACTAATGAGTAGGGTTAATTTCTTTCATAGCAGAAATTTATTATTTTCTCTCTGTTCTTTTGTCAGCTGTGGGTTGCTAATCAAATATCCTTTGGCAAAAAGCTGCATTTTCCTTGCCACCGAGGCAGAAGAATCTAAGTAGATAGCATTTTCCCTACCAGGATATTAAAAAATCAAGCAACCATTACCTTGCCTTTTTCTGTGTTTTGAAGTAAATCATTCTTTCATGTATCTAAAAGAAGCAAATAGAAGGAAGCTGCACATTGATTACACTTGCCTGAAGATTCCTTAAAACTTTCTTTTAGACACACTGAGAGTTTAGGAAGCTTTCAATTCTGATTGCGGATCTCAGTAAGGATTCTAAAAATCTTGCATTCTAGCTGATAAATTCTAAGGTGAAATTCAGTTTTTAAATTTGTTGTTGTGTGTACATGTCAGGAAGCTTCTGAAAATGTGAAGGTGAACTCACTGCTATGTCCACAGTCGGCAGAGGAGGCAAAGGGCTTGATGGTTGCTGTTGTTATTTTTTTAAACTGTTCATTATCAAAATAATAAAATTTCACCAAAAATATTTGAAAGAAAAAAATTGTCAAAATTAAAAATTAGAGTAATACCCTTATTCTTCAATTTCATTCCCCACTGGTATCCTCTGTAAATATTTTTGTGTATATCCCACCGTGTCTTACACATACACACATGCACATATTAACAAAGATGAGATCACACTATACAAGATTCTACAACTTATTTTCTCACTAATAGTGTCTCCTTGACACCTACCCATATCAGTTGATATAGATCTTTCCTGTTTAATGCTGCATGATATTCTATTGTATAAACATGTCATAATTTAAATAGTCTCCTATTGATGGGCACAGAGGTGATTTCCAGCTTCACTGAGGGGCAGCTATCATAGTTGTTGAGAGCACAGGCCTTAGCATCAGATTGCATGGGTTCATGAGCCCAGTTCCTCCACTTAATTACTTGGATAAATTACTTACTCTCCCTTTCTCCAGTTATTTCAGCTGTAAAATGGAGAAAAACAATTAGTGCTTATGCTAGAAGATTATCATGAAGAGCTAATAGAAAATGCTTTATAATAATGCCTATTTCATTAAGTACTGCATAATAATTTTATATGATGATTTTATCACTATATGCAATACTACAATCCACTGATTTTATATGTATCTAAACTTCAACTTTTGAATAAGTCTGATTTGTTTGAGGACACAGAACAAATTCTTAACCTGAAATGCAAAGCCCTCCGCAAGCTGGCCTCTGCCTATTTCTCCTCTGCCTTCCCAAACTCCAGCCATACTGATTCTGCCTACACTTCTCTGAGTGTACAATACTGTGTACTTTTCTGGAACTTGCACACACATTTCCCTGTTTTTGAATTCTGTTACATCCTTGTCCATCTTTTGAAGCCTCTGCATCTTTCAAAGCCAAGATCTTGGATCCCTATGTCTTTGAAATCTCCTTTGAACCAAGGATTTATGATTATCCTTACCCATTAGGATACTTTTCATACTGCAGCTATTTGCTTACAAAAGTGCCAAACACACAAGACCACAATAAATATGTGGAAAAGGGCTCTCACTTGGTCATTTCTATAGGGCCCTAACTGAATATAATGCCCAATACATTATGTGAATGCTTTCTTGATTAATAAAACAACAATCTAAAACTGAAGCTCTGCTCATATTTTATCACAAGGCTGTTTCCTTAGGTGTGAAGGTGTGGTAGGGCTGGGAAAATGCATAGCCTCCAGGGATATGCTGAAATCTTTCAGTCACATGGGACCCATAAAGCACTCTAACATGAGTCATGTTTTATGAGTGTTGAATAAACACTGAACTATGAATAGGTAGATCCAGGTTCCAGTTATCATTCTACCACTTGGTGGTTATGTGATCTCGAGCTGGACACTGGTATTCATAAACTAAAAAATGAAGGAGTGGCAAAAAAGGGTATCTAATAGCAAAGAATAAATTTAATGTCTAAAAGAAGATCTGACATACTCAAGTTCATTATAACTTATTCCCTTATATAAACAGGTGTTTCTAGTTCAGAAGTGACACAATGAGCAATAATCTCTAGTGTCAAAACTCATTACATGACTATCAAGTTTGAAGCTTCTTTTGAAAAAAATGAATGTGTCAACATATTTCTCATGTTCCAAAAGAAATGTGTGAAAGGGTATTCCCTGGGTCCTTAAGTAGCATGATTTCAACTGCTTTCTATTTTACCAACATTTTGGGTTAATTCGGGTCTAAATGATTACTGTTTACAGACTCAGCTGTATGTGTGTACAGATTTCTATTGGTTGTAGGATTAAGACATCTCGATATTTATAAACATTTTAGAATTCAAGATGCCAAGTAGTTTTCTCCTAACTTAATAAAACATATCTAATTGTCAAGAAAAGCCTTATGTTTCTTTACTCTAGGTCATGATTATGGATGGAGAAACCCCAAACAGAAAGATGATTTAGTGAATTTAAAAATTTTATTTTGTCAACTAATTTAATATGGTTGTACTGTTTTGATTGAGCAGAAATTGGAGAATTAAATCCTTTTACAATAAATTTTCACCATGCCTTAGAATACTATATTGAGGAGGCACCCCTTCTTGGGTTGAGGATGTATCACTCATACAGTGCCTGAGAAATTTGTTGAATATCTGCTACATGCAGAGCTAAATGTTTTACAATTATCATTTTACTATCAGTGAATACTTAAGTCAGTGTTATATGAACGTATTAAAATTATTGGGACTTTATGGATAAGGGCAATGAAACCCAGAATAATTAGTAAAAGTTAATATTTTAGCCCAGCTGTTAGATGCAAAGGTTGTACTCTCTGTGAAACACCACACCGCCATCACTAAATGAAATGTAGCTAAAAAGGCAGCATTTGGGCTGTGTTTCTGGAAGGGACTGAAGTGAAGGCACCAGGGAAATCAGAGTACATGTGAACTGTGCCCTAGTGCAGTGCTTTTCAAATATTAACATGCAGACAGATCACTTGAGTATGTTGTTGAGTTGCAGAGTATGATTTCATAGGTTTGGGCAAAGGCCTGAGATCTTGCTATGCTGACAGTTCCCCTGTGATGCAAACATTGCTGATTCTCAGACTATGCTTTTGAGTAGTCAGGCACTATTTCAGTACCATGGACAGTGGAACAGGTGGGCCACCGCTACCATCTTCTCATTTCAGTCCAATCTCTATCATCTTCTACGGGTAGGCTCTTGCAACAAACACAGTCAAAATCTTTAAAAAGTAATTTTTGGATTTCTATAAGCTACTTGGTGATTATTGCCTTCAATTATTGCACAAATCTGTTCAGAGGAAAAGCTGGGCTTTGGAAGGGAGAGTGTGGCTCCTTTTGCATTTCTAAATGGTATGCTGCCAGTGCCCCTAAGGCAAAAAGAATCTAATCAGGTTTATTATCTAACAAGGAGGTATCTAATTATCTAATATAGATGATTCTGTATCTAACACAGAATTTATAAATATTTAAGTAGTCGTATCAGCCTCAACATTATAAAACATCAATTTGAGAGGGGTTAGAACTGTTACTTGCACATTTAATGAACAGAAATTACCAATATCTTTCTACTGTGAAATCCACTGAACTATTAGTCAATTGTACATAATGAGAAAGAAAAAAACAAAAAGTATGATAAAGTGCTATTCAAAATCACACTGAAACAAAAATGACCTTAAAATTGTACTTTTAAACATATTTCTCCCCCCATTTCCTTATTTCAAGAATAAAGTCAGAAAGTTCATTTTCTTTATTGACTTTACCCTCTACTTTGAAAAAGTGACTATGGCTGCCAGCAGAAATACTTCAGGGGTTTTAAGACTATCAATTTCACAACAAGAACAAAGCCATTCAGATAAAAATCTAGCAAACAATTCCATTTTTTCCCATTGAAGTCATTTTTATTTTCTGTTTGAGGACCCCTTCTCAGTTCTAAAAATGCTATCGGCTAAATTTATGGCAAGAGAATTGAGACTAATCCCACACAAACTTTCTAATAGCCCTTCCCTTAGACTTGCTACATGGCCTCTTATGAATACTGATTCTTTTTCATTTCAATGTATGTTTCTGAAATTTATTCATTAAAAATTAATTGACATCCATTAGACTTTCATAATAGTATATCAAGTGTGAAAATGTTGATCTTCATATTTTGACATTTTTTTTCAAGTTGATTCTTGATTCCAGATGAGGAGGCTTTTTTTTTTGGATGATGTTAATTGCATTTTAAAAAGTTTGATGTGAATGTATATATGTTCAACTACCTATATGTTGAGGACTCGTAAGAACATTATACATGTCATTTCATTCAATTTTCACAACACTTTGAAATAGACACTCTGTTCCTACTTAGAGATGGGAGAAATGAAGTACAAAGTCCCTCTGTTAGTAGGTGGTTGAGCTTGGATTACAGGAAACTTGGATTACTCTCTTCCTACTATGCACTCTTATAAGATGAGCTTGTTCTAGTGGAAACTTACACACCTCATATGGACATAGCAAAAAATATCATGTGTGAAGTGCAGCGCTGCTTGATGGTGAGAAGTAGAAAATAGATGACTTCTATCCATTATTTCAAAAGCAGATGTGCAGCTAAATTCAAAATCCATTACTGGCACGGTATATTCACTTTCAGATGGGAAGATATTGGCCATTAGTAAAGATAAATAATTTACCTGAGATTCCCTTGAGTACTGAATGTCAGGGAAAATTTATAACTAATATGTTGAGAGTTGCTCAGACTACTGAATTGCAGATAATCCTCTATTTACAGGCCATTTTACCCATCTTCTCTGAGACTAACCGTGATTATTTTTAAAAGAAATCTAAATAATTCCCTTTTTGGTGACCTTACTTAGTCTTTCTTCTTTCTTGGTAAATCACTAAAATCTGAGTTCATAGTTCATAAATGAGGAATCATCAATATCTGTGGCCTTAAGAATGTGCTTATTCCTTTTTTTCAAGGCTCTTATCAGTCTCTTTTTGAGGAAGGCTCATTCAATGCTTAAAATGGCTAGATGATCATTTTAAACTTTTCGCCATGGGTCTTAGAGAGGATGTCATCGCAAATGATCTATGAACTATGAACCCATTTTTATTACTCATTCCTTAGCTGGCAAGGGGAACCAGAAGATGTCCCTCTCAGGAGCTTTATGGACAATGTGGCTTCAGGGTATTTCTTTATAAAATACAGAGGCAACTAGGAGGAAGGTCCAATGGAAGCACACTCCTTTGATAGGGTGCTTGACAAATGTGTTTAAGAAAACCTAAGAGAATTGAGCAGGTGGCTGTGGGCTAGAATACTAGATGCAGGTGGGGTAAAAATAAAACTACAGATGGTTTATAAAGGTGACTCATCCTTCCCCCACCCAACTCCTTTACTTTATTTCTCTTTCTTTTTATAAAACATTTTGATTGTGAAATCTCCACTAAAAGTGCACAATCTCTATATTCTCCTAGTCAAGGCAAGAAGGTTATACCACAGGAAACCCGTTCCTACAGTTTCTTCTCATTGCCATATCAGATTTTAAAGATTTTTTTTCGAATGTGGAAATTTTTGCAGGGATCTCCTCCATCCCCCACACATACATTTTATACCCCGCAGAAGCAAACTTTTCCTGAAAATGAGATAAACAGATCACATACTCAAATACACAAATACACTGCATCAAAATATCATACTTGCCTTCTAAGTCCACCAGAATATCATACTTGCCTTCTAAGTCCATCACTTAAAACACATCCAGGGACACAAGCATAGCGCGCCCCCTGTGCATACCACTGGCCTGCTCTGCACAGGTCGAGGAGGTGGTTGAAATATCAGGTAATCAGTTTTACATGAAAATGTACTTACAGAATTGGTCTGCATATATAGTCATCACTGTCTTTGCCGAATTAGAGATGACATACTTTATGAACAGGACACAGTCTCCACTCACCGGATATTTGGGGTCAAGGAACTTGAACCTTTCATTGGCTTTCATGTTTGCAGTTGAACAACCGCACTGCTCATCGAAGCCCCCCTGCGCGTCAGTTCCCTCTGTCTCCCATTCCCCTCGCCCATGGTTCTCGCCCCGCACACCCCACAAGCCGCTGTCCCGAGCCCCTTGCCGGCCGGCGGGACTAGCGGACGGGGCGGGCCTTGGCCGGGTGTTCTCGGGCCAGGTCTGGTTTTGCTCGCGCAGCGCCAGCGCAGCCCGCCAGGGGGACCCCGACCCTCCGGGCGGCCTCTGACGAGAAAGCGTCCGAGGGGCGTGGAGCCGGGGTCCTGCGGCGCCTGCTCCGGGAACACCCCGAGTCGGCCGGGGCTCCCCCGCCGCTCCGGAGAACTGGGGGAGCCGAGTGCCTGGCTCCTGAACCCGTGGTTCCGCGGTAGCGAGCGGCGGGCCCTGCGGGTGGGTGTGTCCGCTTCCGCACGCCGGCCTTCCCGCTGGGGAAGAGCGCCTGGAAGCGGGACTTTGTTCCTAAAGATGGGTTTTGTCTGCGGGTGATTCGGGCTCTCCAAGTGCAACTTTGTCGCCGGGGCGCGGATCGGCCGGCCTGGGGTCCCGCAGAGGGAGGAGCGGATCCTGCCGCGTCCTCCAGGTCGGCGGGACCGGGGGTTCCCACAGGTTTGGGGCGGCGGCGAGCTGGGTTCCGTCCGGGATTGCTGGCGCGCAGCGACGCCCCTGGAAACCCGCCCCGGCCCCCGCCCCCGCCCCGGCCCCCGCCCCCAACCCGCCTTTTCGGGGCTTCAAGGCGTGAGGTTTACGGCTGGGATCCATCTGGAGCGGAGCAGAAAACTTTTCCCCTCCCTGTTCCCGGTTCCTTTTGTCTTTCTTGGCCGCGGCGGCGACGCCGCCAGAGCCGCGACTCCCTGGCCCCTGCCCGGCTCGCGGCGCCCAGTGCCCTCGAAGGCAGGCGTGTCGGGACTCTGCGCCCCGGTGGCGGCGGCCCGCGTCGAGCACCGACAGCGGCGTGTCCCCTGCCCGGAGGCCACCGGTGCCCCCTCCCCCGGCGCGGGCATAGGGGCACCCCCACCCTCCGCCAGCTCGCGCCCCTCGCCGCCCGCCCCCTCGCCTGACTCATCCGCCCGCGGTGGCCGCGCAAGCCCTGGGATGGGGAGGGAGACCGCGGCTGCCCGCGGCGGCTGAGATTCCCGCTGACGCCCCCGACCCCACCGCCTTCTTCGTCCGCCTCCAGAGGCGCCCGACGTCCCGACAGCTCCTGGAGGGAGACCAGGACTGAGAACCTGGAGAGGCTACCCGACCCCCAGGGCCCTGTGCTCAGGACAGGTGAGGGGAAGGAAAGGGTGCTGCCGGGCGTGGGGAGGTGGGTGGGCGGCCACCGCAGCCGAAACCGGGCACTTCCCTCCGCTGCAGCCTCCAGAGTTAGGTAAACGCTGTCTCTACTGAAGTTTGGGAAATCAACCAAGTCCTCCATTGGGGCCGGATTCCCCAGTGCCCAGAGCGCCAGAGAAGCCGTGCGGGGCAGCCTCGGAGAACCCGGAGTCCTGGAGCGCCCAGCTGGGCTTCTCCAAGCAACACCCTCCTTTGTCTCGGTTCCTGAGAGTCAGCATTCTCTGTAATGTCCACAGCGTTAATTTATGATTGAGCAAAGTATGGTCAGGGTTTCCTAAAGCAGTATCTGGATGGGGTAGAATCTACACAGGCAAAATGGAGAGGCAAAGCAATTATTTGCAAAATTCAGCACTACTCTTCTCCCTGTATAGTCTTGTCCGTAAGAGAAAGGACTGGGGCTTTCAAGATTTGCTTCATTAATCATTCTTTTGCGCTAAATTGTTCAAGCCAACACATCACATTGTGTAGGCGCAAGCTCTCTGTGTGTGCTTACCTCTGTTTGACTTAGAGAAATGTGTGCGTGTGTTTGTGTGTGTGTTTTTAATAACAATTCATTGTTCAGTACCAGGCATTGGTAATGTCAGAGAGAAAGACAGATGCAGCACATACATGTAATTGACTAATTGGAATCAGCCCCGTCCAATTAAAAGCTAATTATGTTGTATTTAAAAACTACTTAGTTTTAAAACTAAATATGTTGTCTGGTGTATTTAAAAACTGAATATGTGGGACTAACGTGTCTCTTGCCTTGTCTCTTCTGAATACCTTCAGAAGTAGTTATGGACAACTGCGTAGAAAACATTTCAAGAATCGATAATTATTCTTTGTGAGAAAGAATGTTGAACTCTCGGTTTTGCCTTCAAACCAAGTTCAAAGGGACACTTCCTGTAGAGCTTGCGAAAGCTAGTTATTTTATCTTTTCTTGAGTTATGGAAACACTTATCAAAAGACCTTCAGTTTGATATTTGGCTATTGATACTAGAAAATATTATCATTTTGTGAAAAGTAGACTAAATTTTGAAACTTTTAAAATCTTTATTTTCCCACTACTGTTTGCCTACACAGAAGCAGGTGATTGCAGTTTATTCTTTTTAAACACCTCAAGTGAAGAACATAAGTCCTTCTAAACAAAATGATGCTTCCATTAAGTGGAAACTATAGTTAAATGCTTTGACAATTTAACATTATGATTTTTTTACTTTAAAGATACACATTGAGGTGTTTAGAATGATTTTTTAAACTAAGTCCTACTAGACAGCTCATAATTATGAGATAATTTAGCTACAATTTGTAACCCTAGTTATAATTAGCTTTGTGGAAAGCCTTGGGTAAAGAGAGTAATTTCCAGGCAGTTAGCACAGAAAGGCTTCACCTGTTGCTTTTGAGACAGGTTTAGGTAAATGGGTATAGTGTCTAAAGACACCCATAATCAGAAGGGATTCTTCAGGAAAGATCACTGTAAAGAGAGATGGCTGCACTTGTTATTTTAACTTAGAGGAATTTTTAGTGAAGCTTTTGAATACTTTAAGAGTTGGATTGCTATATTTGGACTTGTGTAGTTTCAGAATTTTGACAATAGTTCATTGGACAGAAAAGGATAACTACTGACATATAGAGGGAGTGGATCTGAACTGATTGGTTAAATTCTCTACTTCTCATGACTCTTAGCATAAAGGAAAGAAATTCATATTTAGCTTAGGAAGATAGATAAGAACAAAGATAAAAGCAAGTGTCACCTTTTACATTTCTTAAGCAAAATTAGTAGATGATAAAAAATAAGTCCTTGTAGTCATATACATTACTTATCAAATAGAGGGTAGAATTTAAAAGAGGAGGCAGTTTAAAAATAAATTTTGTATAGTGTTATTCTCCCTAAACAGAACATCATGGGGAGTCTTTGTTGAGCAAAACACATTTGGAAAAATAACTTGTTTAGGGACAGAAAACCAAAACTGCAATGAGATGGACCTCATTTTATTAAAGAATATATATATGATTTACAGTTTTATCAAGCACATCCACTTGTTCCTGGACTTACACTATATTTAACTGATATGTGCTCAAAAACTCAGAAAACATCAATGAGTGCTTGTGGTGTCATCCTAGCTACCCCTCCAGGACTCTGCTATGGACTTATAGGCTGATGGAGAGAGGGAACTGATAAATGTATCACAGATCACCTGGAAGCTGAGGTGGTCTGAGAGCATTGGGGACCAGTACAGACTGGGGAGCAGCATAGTGGGTTGTAAAGGGCCCCGTATGGGGAGTTGTCATCTTGACTGAGTCACTGATTAGGTGGCTGTGGGTAAGTTCTTGTGCCTTTCTGGTCCTTGGTGCCTTCTTTTGCAGAATGAGAGCTTCGGACTGGTGAGCTTTATGTTCTCTTTTTAAATGCTGCAAGGCAAATTCCGGCAGAATTAAAGAAAGAGAAATCATGTGTGTGGGAAGGTGGTTTGTAGGGTTTTGGTTGGCGGAAGACAGGCTGGAGGTCTTGCTGGTTGTATTGAAATGGAAACGGCCAAGAGAAGTAAAAAATGTCTGGCCTGGGACATCTGGCCTAACATTGATTATCTGAATTGAACATACATAATAAAATAATAAAAATACCAACTTTCACTTAGTACTGGGTGGTTTTCCACGAATTTTCACAAATAATGGCAATTGATTTTCCTAAGAACCCTCAGAAGTAATTGGAGCGGAAAGGCGATGAAGCCGGGACTAATACTGTGAAGCACAACTGCACCAGTGTGCTCCACTGCCTTTCTGCAGGATTTGTAGAGATAGGAGAAGCTAAAGCTTACTTTGGAAACTCTGAGTACAAACAGGGGAGAGATAGAAGGTTGGCATCAGATGACAGGTGAGGTTGAATTTCTAAGTAAGAATTTAGGTTACATTCTGGAACACAGAAGTCTCCAATTATGAGCTCAAGACTTCCTGAAATGCCTTGAATTCCGATTATTGATGTTTAATCTGATTGCTCCTGTTCTGTCCTCCTCCTCACCTCAGGTCCCCCTCCCCTCCACTCCCCCACCCCCCACCACTTCCCCAGCAGGAATTCTGGGGATTGACTATCACAGAGTAATTGGTATGACTCTTCTAAGAGCTTTTCATGATGCTGGGAAAAGGAAACATATGCATTTCATATTGAGGGTTCTGGGGCCAGTGTATCATTAATTAATAGGTTGTGTTCTGCAAGTTGTGCTTTGGAAACTTTGTCACCAGAGTTGAAATTACACAGAAGGCATAGAAATCTAGCAAGGTGTAGGATGAGCATCTATACATTCCTTCCTGTAGAGCCCTAATCTCTCTGCCCTGAACATGAAGTGCACCAATGGGGGACAAGTCCCTTCTTACCACCCAATTCTGTGTTCACCACCCCGCTCTGTGTTCATGTAGAAGGGAGTTATTCAGGATTCATTTACTTGCATGTGTGAATATTTAACTAGGTAAAGCAAAAAAGGACCTACTGGCTCATGTGACCAGAAAATCCAAAGATGGTCTTTGCTTCAATCATGGCTGGAACAGAGACGTACACAACTTTGCTGGGGTTCTTTCTCTCCCCCTTTCTAGGCTCTGCTTCTCTCTGGGTCAGCTGTATTCTAAGGCACTCTTTCTGTGCATGGAGAAAGATGAATGTGGGTAGTTCCAAACCTACATTCCTGGGCTTTTCATCTATGAGAGAGAGAGAGGTCATTTTTCTTCCAGGTCCCATTTATATAAATCTCCTTGAAGGGCTTTGATTGGCCCTGCTCCGTGGTAATTGAATCGGTGTCTGTATCTAGCAGAGAGTGCTACTCTGATTGTATTGGACTGGATTGTGTGCCCAACTCTGTGGATATGTGGTTCTGGTGCTGGAATGAGGAGGAGGAGGAGGCTGGTAGGGCACCATGATAGGCATTTCTGTCAAGATTTCATAGAGGTGTGGTTCTTCTAAGAAAATAATGTTGTCAATCAAAAACAATATGTCTATTATTGGGAATAATTCCTTCTGTTTTTGGGACAGCCCTCTGCACAATGCTGTGGAGTTTGCACATGGTAGCAGCTCATATGCCCAAGGCAATGCATATCCCATAAGTGGGACCTTCCTTCCAAGCAAGGTATAGCCCAGTGATGAAATAATGCCCTCACATTTAAACTTTATTAAAAGGAGGATTGTTTCCAGAATGCTATTGAATGGGAAGCCACCATTTATTTATATCTATGCACTTCTAGCAAACATCCCTGTGCCTTATTTCCAGCCCGGAGATTTTGTTTTCAAAAGCCCTGCCCATCTGGTGATGATGAGATTGGAGATCCCCTATTTTGGCCATTGCAGAGCCAGTGGAAGTTTGAACAGGGAGCTGAAGTGATGAACACATAACTATTGTTTATGTAAATTCATTGGATTGTTGGAAATGGGCAGAGGGGAGTGGCAGGCACAGATTAGGATTGCCACTTAGAAGGCATAAGATGATTGGTTTCCAATTAGAATATTGGCAGCAAGAATTTGTGAGCAATATTATGAAGTTCTTGTGAGGTCATATGTCAGGATGAAGGAGCATCTGTGTTGACAGAAGCATTTTTGGAATGAAATAAACCAGGAGGGACTAGACTACTAAGAGAGCCTGGGCCAGTAGGTGAAATGGCTGTGCATGGCAGATAGGTCAATAGCAAATGGATTGTGTAGACAGGAGGCCTGTGGTCACCATGAGTCCTAGGGGCATGTATAGAACTGACATTTGTTGAGGATCTCCTTAGTATGGTAGGTTCATGTTGCGTACTTTAAAGTTATTATATTAATGTTATGTAAATCTCACAGTAGCCCTCCAATGAGAGAAAACTGAAAGTCAGGAAGGTAAATAACTTGCTGAAGGTTATGAGGTCATTACATGGTACAGCAAGAATTCAAACCCTGTGCAGTTGGACAACAAAGCCTTGCTTTAACCACTTTGCAATACTTCCTCTCAAGCCCAAGGTCAAATCCACTGTATCAGGCTAATCCGAAGGACCAGCTAAAGGTTGGCCCTTCTGATAGGAAATGAGATTGCCAGAAGTCCAGGTCGAATAGAAGGGATAGAACAGAGGTTATTAGGGTGGAAGTACGTAGCATCCACGCATGCTCAGAGCCAACCTGGACAAGAATGCCAAGGTAAGACATTCTCGGAAAGGAAAGAATATCGCATGCATCCATTCTGGGTTTGGGGTTTGGGGTAGAGCAAGGAAAGGGGAAGGAAGAATTATCAGGAAGTCGAACAGATGGATGGATCAATAGAACAACTGAGGTTTGATTGTTGATCTGAGAAAGGAACTCTACCATCTTCTGTGGCCTTAAGTATCCCTCCTGGTGTAAGTCAATAAGAATATGGAATGGGCAGCTCCTCAGAGGGAGACAGGATTCTATTAGTTGTCAGGCACTATCAGGGAAAGGAGCTAACATTTGTAGGGTCATGTGCCTTAGATATGTAAGTTCACTAAATTTTCATTATAGTCCCAGAAGGGTAAATATTATATCTTCCCATCCCCACCACTTTTCTTGAGCCAGGAAATGAAGTCTCAGAAGGTTAAGTGACTTGCCTGAGCTCCTGGAGCTAGACTGGAAAGTGAAAGAGCTGGCACGGAACTCAGATCTGTTGGAATCCAGACCTCTTCCTAGATCTTCAGGGAGTCATCCTGGTGCTGGCAGGGCAAGGTCAATATCAAGTCTGAGACGGAAATGGGGAAATCAGCAGGGGCATGTGTTGTGAAGGTAGACAGTAAGCTAACTTTTAGACATCTGAGCGTGAGATAAGAGCAGACGGTCTGAAGAGAATTGTCCAGCAGGATTATATCCGGCTTTGGCAGAAAACTTAATAATCTAGTAGGTTTTTTCCCCTCAGTACAGGATCTCTATCATTATGCAGGGTAGATACGTCAGCAAGTCAGATGTTTGGAAGGCTTAATTTAAGTCACCGATTTCAGTTAAAGAGAAGGGACCTCTGCCAGCTGCCATGGCCTGAATTTACCTTTATTCATGCGGATTCTCTACCCTGAAATGTGAAAAATAAGAAGTAGATCCATATAGAGAGGGAGAGAGAACGCTTGCTAGCACATGCTGAATGTAGTAGGTTCCTGAAACACACTCTAGTTATGAAGGTGTATACTTGAAGATACTCTAAATAAAATGAGTTACTAATAGAATGTGAGTGACATCATATCATTCCCCAACAAATGCAAGGTCAAATTTGTATCTGCTTAGGTGTGTGACTGGATGTGTGTACAATTGACTGTGTATATATGTACGACAAGAAGGGGAATGAGAAGGTATATAAAAATAGGCTTATTTATGAGAACCTTGTAGCCTCTTCGGAGAGGTAAAACCACCATGTGGAAAACGTTTAAAACAACTCAATAGAATAATATGTAAACAAATGGTTGCAATGCTTTGAAATAAAGCTGGGAGAGAGATGCAGAGTGTTAGAGGCTCATGATACAAAAGCAATGCAGAATAGGAGTAGGCTCTTTCTTGTGAATAGTGAGCTAATCACAGAGGTGCTGATAGATTAGCAGCTGCTGGGGAGAAAAGAAAATATTTTCCTTTTGAGAATCAACATCTTTGGGCTTAAATGCAGGGTGAATCCAAAGAATCTCAGCACCGTCTCTAAGCTGAGGTTGGCATTGGAGAGACACAAATTTTGTTTCCCTTGGTAAAGGAAGTCCACTCGGCTTAGTGAACATACCTGTGCAAGTATTTGTAATAAAATGGAGTAAGCATTTCCGAAGAGATGTTATATTTTCTAATCATAAAGGCAATACATACTCCCCATAAAAACCTTGGAAAATACATTAAGTATAAAAAGTCAGGGAGAAAATTTGCCTGTAATCCTATGACCCAGAGGCACTCATAACATTTTGGCAATTTCTTTCTCCTTATTTTTAATGATTTTTTTCCACATTGCTTAATAGCATATTACAACCTACTCTGTTTGCTTAATCTTATGTCCTAAATATTTTCCAACTTCTAGGCAAACTTTATTAATGTCAGTATAATATTGGATTATGTGGACATAGCATAATTCATTAACTATTCCCTTAAAATTGGACCTTTAGGCCATTTCCAAATATTTGGCATTATAAATGGCACTTTGATGAATCTTTATTCAAATTTCAGATTCTCTTTTTTTGTGCATAAGGGTTATAAATCTATTTATATTCCATTTTATATATGTTTATCAGATTTCTTCTTTAAGAAAGATTCATGGAAGGATAATTCTTGGGTCAAAGGTTATGAACATTTTCAGGCTCTTGATACTTAATGCCAAACTGATTTTCAAATAAGTGAAGTTATGACCGACAGTGCATGGAACTACCGTCCACATACTCCCACTAGGTGGTTGTTTTTGTTTTTAAATTTAAAACTACTGTTTTGAAAAAAGGAATAGTTTATACTAACTGCTGACTTTGTTCCTTTGTTACCAAAATCTCCCTTTAGAATGTAGACTGTGTAAGATATTGTGATTCATTTCACTTTAAAAAATTTACTTACAAGTGTTTCTGAATATGCAGATAGGGGCCCATGACAGAGGGAAAAGTAGCTAGTGAATGATTTTTTGAAAGCCAGTGTACACATCCTGTGGGAGTGCTCTTCAGACCCTAGTGTGGAAAGCCTATGAGAGAAGATGATTGATGTAGGATGAGAGCCCCTTTTGGCAGAGCTAAACCCCTGACAGCCCCGCCTCTCTACCCTTGGATAGTAGGTTCTAGTAGACATGGAGTTTTCTAACTGCAGTCTCCACTGGGTCTGTCACCCAAGTGAGAGGAGGCCTGTATCTGTTTTGACCATGGCTGTATCCTCAGCAAATGACCTTAGACCAAGTTGTACTGGGATGTAGAATCTGAAAATGCCTGAGTTTTTGTTTTTGAAAATGCCTGTTTTTTTTTTTTTCAGAGGGATTCTTGCTCTTTCACCAGTCAGGCTGGAGTGCAGTGGCATGATCTCAGCTCACTGTAATCTCCGCCTCCCAGGTTCAAGCAATTCTCCTCCCTCAGTCTCTCGAGTAGCTGGGATTACAGGGGGTGCACCACCACGCCCGGCTAATTTTGTTGTTTTGTTGTTATTTTTAGTAGAGATGGAGTTTTACCATGTTGGCCAGGCTGGTCTCAAACTCCTGACCTCAGGTGATCCACACGCCTCAGCCTCCCAAAGTGCTGGGATTACATTCGTGAGCTACCACACCTGGCCATGAAAATGCTTGAGATTTTTCCCCTAGAAAACTTCTGTGTTAGTCAGAAACAAAGAAAGATCCTGAATTTTGAAACTTCTGGTTTTACTCTGTTTTCCAAAGAAAATTCAACCACATCACAGTACTTAGTTTTTATGGTAATGAACTTTGATTTATTCCAGAAGGAGAAATTTGGATATTACACATACCTTTGCTGGGTATTTTATTGTCTAAAAAACACTTATTGAGAGTAAAGGGAACTATTAAACTTACTGTAGCAGTCAATTTGAGGTGGTTTTTGAGTGCCAAATTCAGTTTTTCCACAACTATTATATTTCTACAAAAATAATTTACGACTAAAATAAAAAATATTTTGGTTTTCTTCTAAAAGTTGAAGGATAGTATTATTATATTGTAATAACTATTCTCCTTTTTGGACCTCAGTCAATAATTTTGAGCAAAATTATTTTCATTCATTTGTCCAACAAATGATTAGGTAGATTCAGCAGGTGCTGTTAAATTAGATTTATGATCCATTTTGTCAAATGTGAGACAGATTTTTTTATACAACAATAAAGCAGAACCCTGTATAGGAATTCATGCCCTATACAGTTGTTTGCTTACTTACGAGACACCTAAAAGCTCTCATAACATGCGTTAAAAAGTAAGCCTGGCTCAGGAGGATGTTTATTAATTAATAAGGGATTCATTAAATATTTGTGCTGGCAGCTGGGGATCCAGTAAGGACCAAAACGAAGAGTTATGGAGGAGCTTATATTGTAAATGGAGGAGACAAACAGGAAACATATAAATGAGCAAGGCAACTTTAGGCAGTCAAATGTGCCGTAAGGGAAGTCAAGAAATCTGATGTCGTAGAGAGGGCATGGGCTCATTTAGGTCAGACCGTCAAAGAGGACCTCTCTGCATTTGACGCATTTGAGCTACAGCCTGCAAGATAATAAGGAGCCAGCTTCACATGCCTGGGGAAGGGGGCACTAGAGTAGGTTTTATACTCAGTGCACTGGAAAGCCATTAGAAGGTTACTCTTTTGGAGCATGATGTTTGAGGTCATTTATTAAAAATGAGTGTTGAGATGAAGAATGCAAAGTAGTCCTTCAGCGTAATGGTGATATTGGTATTGGGAGCAAAAACAGTGCTCACATTAGAGGCTACATGTAGTTATGCTCAAGAGATGTCATATATCACTATATGTATGTCCACCTACAAAGGGGCTTTAATATAAATATAACGTGAATATATTTAATAAATATATAAATGTAACTAAATATAAATAGCAATTTCAATAGAATATAGAGAGCTTAGTAAGTCCACCACAGAGTTTTTGTTAGGTAAAGCTTGTATTCTTCAACTGAGACTGGCATTATGACTTGTACATTATATGCATTTGGTAAATGTTGCTGAATTAACCATATGAAACATTCTACCTTTAAGAAAAAAAATTACCCTAGGATATAAAATCACATTAAATTAATTATTTTCACATTTAATTATTATTACATTAAATAATTATCATATTCAATTAATTATTTATTTTTTGAGACAGGTTCTTGCTCTGTCGCCCAGGCTAGAGTAGTGATGTGATTTTGGCTCACTGCAACCTTCCCCTCCCTGGTTCAAGTGATTCTTGTGCTGGGACTCCACAAGTAGCCTCCCAAGTAGCTGGGACTACAGGCATGCATCACCATGCCCAGCTAATTTTTGTGTTTTTAGTAGAGATGGAGTTTCACCACGTTGGCCAGGCTGGTCTTGAACTCCTGACCTCAAGCAATCCACCTGTCCTTGGTCTCACAAAGTGCTGGGCTTACAAGTGTGAGCCGCTGTACCCAGCAAAATCACACAAAACGGTATTTTTATGAAAAGACTAAGCCATTTTTTGAAAAAAAAAAAAAAAAAAAAAAAGAGATAATATATTGCTGATACTGTAAATGTTAATAGTAATTTTAAATTGTATTCAAAATGTTAAAAATTGAAACATTGAAAAATAAAAAAATACACAAGTTTAATCATCTTCCTCACATACATTTCTTTTCCTTCCTGGTTAAGTAGAAACCTCTGGAAAGTCCACATTTTAGGTAAAGATTTTATTAATATCACTTGGTCTTATCATACTTTACTTGACATGTGGAAATTCCTTATTTTGTGAGTCTCCCAATTCTCTAGCTAACCTCTATTCAGAAATTTCTGTGCATAATTGAATATCAGATGATAACATGTAATTAATGAGTCTTGTTAATGAATATTTAGCTCAATATCTTCTGGGAGATCTATTCAAATATACTTACTAAGTCATCAGACATTTATGGAGAGCATACTAAGTGCTGGCCATTGTGTACTATGCTAAGAGCATCACAAGCTTTTCTCAAGAAACTCACAGGCTAGAGAGCCATCAGGTAATATTCTAAGTACTTAGAGCAAGGGAAAGAGTTTTGCAATAAGATGATATATGGGACTCCCTGAGTCTAAGTTGGGGTGGCAGTAATGAGGAGTGAAACTGAATTAATTCAGGAATTCCTTAAATCTGGTATTCAGTTAAGTGATTTCAAAAGACAGATTACAAAAAAGAAGTCAAAGATAAAAAGGCAGCACATGGGCCAGGCATGGTGGCTCACACCTGTAATCCCAGCACTTCGGGAGGCTGCGGGGGGTGGATCACCTGAGGTCAAGAGTTCTAGACCAGCCTGACCAACATGGAGAAACCCTGTCTCTACTAAAAATGCAAAATTAGCTGGATGTGGTGGTGGGTGCCTGTAATCCCAGCTGCTTGGGAGGCTGAGGCAGGAGAATCACTTGAACCTGGGAGGCGGAGGTCGTGGTGAGTCCAGATTGCACCATTGCACTCCAGCCTGGGCAACAAGAGTGACACTCCATCTCAAAAAACAAAAAAGAAAAAAGAAATAATACAAGCAGCACATGCCATCCATCTCCAGGTAACAAGGCCACCCACATCCCAATTCTCATTTCTAGAGCTATTGCCCTAGGGATTCCCCGTTCTCCTGCCCCAACTGCCAGAATCTCATCTGTTTATTTGGCAGAAGACCCATCTGGCTGCAGGCCTCTGGGACTCATCCCTACCTACAGTCCCATGAGCCCAGCCTCCCTTCTTCATCCTTCTGCATGTGGGGCTGCATATTGACTCTTTTGTCTCGGGTGCAGTGACCTAAGCTGCTCCTCCAAGTCCTCCTGCAGTTTTGGATTGGAAGAGGCCTCCATCCTGCTGCTTTCATTTCCAGTAGAGCCTTACTCATTTATTCCTTTATTTATTCATTCGATAAATATTTTCTGAGTACTTAGCATGTACTATTTTAGGCACTGGAAATGTAATAGGAAACAAAACAAATATCCTGTCTTTATGAGCCTTATACTCCAGCTGTTGAAGACAGGGAGTACACGTATAATTTATTGTGACAAATAATAAGAAAAATAAAGCAGAGCCCAGGGACTAAGAGCAATTAGGATGGGGGTAGAGTGGCATGGCCAAGGAAGGCCTTTCTGATAAGGTCTGACATTTGAGCAGAGACCTGAATGATGTGAGGGAAGAAATCTTTAGAATACCTCGGGAAGGAGTGTGCCACAGGAGGAATAGAAAGTGCAAAGGCCATGAGGAGTTGGTGTGTTGGGTGGGAATTGGCTTGGACTGTGTGAGTAGCATTAGTAGCCTCACTGTGTGAGGCTCACAGAGGGTCTTGGGGTCACAAGGAAACTTGAGACTTTACTCTGAGTTGTATGGGAAGTATCTGCTAGGAGGCTACCTTTATCAATGCCATTTTCATGTGACCACATGATTTCTAAGAATATTGAATTAGAGTTCAGGCCCACCAGTAGGGGTTTTGGTGGGCCCAACTCTCACTTTTATTGTTAGTCTCAGAAGGAAATATACAGTGAGTAAAATCCCAGGTGTCTGCTCTGCATTGGTTATGGGCCCTGTCTGATGAGGCCCGAACTCAAGTTCAATGTTCTTAGAAATCATGTGGTCATGTGAAAGTGATATTGATAAATATCTTGAGTAAGAATAGCCCAGAGAATTCCCAAGCCTAATGGGAGATATTTTACTTTGGATGATGTTTTAGTTTATTTCATGCTGCTATAACATGAATATCACAGGGTAATTCAAGAAGAAAAGAAATGTATCAAGTTCTGGAGGCTGGGTTATTAGAGTGCTGTCAATATCAGGGTGCTGGCAACTGGTGAGGGCCTTCTTGCTATATCATCTCATGGCAGAAGACAGAAGGACAAGAGCATATGAGTACAAAAGAAGAAGGGGGTTGAGCGTATTCTTTTCATGAAGAAACCATTTCTGTAATAACTAACCCACTCCTTCCATAATGGCAGTAATCCATCCATGAGGACAGAGGCCTTGTGGCCTAATCACTTCTCAGAGGTCCTACCTCTGGATACTCTTGAATTGGGGATTAAGTTTCTAATACTTGAAGTTTGGGGGACACATTCAAACCATAGCAGGTGTGAACAAAATTTTGTTGTTGGTAGAGAGCTGTGAAGAGAATTCTTCAGACAACACTGTGTTAAATTGAAAAATATTACAATTTAGAAAAGGAGAAGAGGGGACTTTCTTATAAAGGGTTACAGCCTGCTGCAGGGTGGATATTCTGACAGTCTGGGAAGCATAGTCTCCAGCCAGAAGCCAGAAACAGATACTCAGAGGGAGGGACAAAGGGAACAGGAATTTATGCTGAATGTAGTGGCCAAATAAGCATATTCAAAAAAGCCATAGGAGGAGTCATAAATATTAATGAAGAAACATGCACATGCGCAGTTGAGCTTCATGCCTCTCTATGGGTGCCATATACAAAAAATGGTGGGATTAGCATGATCTGTGGGTGGATCTTGCCGTCCTCCATTGTCAAATGGTGAAGGATACAAATGCAGAGGATACAAAAACCCTTACTGTGCGTTCTCCATAGACTGGCCAGAACCAGTCAGTGTGATTAGTTAGGGCATGAGTTCAGTGCCGCTCACATTAAATTTGAGATGCCTATGAGACATCTTAGGGGAAAGAGTACAGATGGGACAGATGAGGCAGGACCTCAGAGGAGATGAGTCAGGAGCTCAGACAGACAGATGGAGCTGGTGCTCAGAGAGAAATACAGAATGGAGACTTAAAATTAAGAGTCATTAGCATGTAATAGATAAATAAATCTGTGGAGAGAATAGATTGAGAAAAGGAGGAGGCTTAGGAACAAGCTTTGGGGGTTTCTATATTTCAGGGTCGTTAGAGAACATACCAAGAAGCAGCAGCCCCAGTAGTAGGAGAAAAGCTGGGGCGTGCTGCTGCTGATGAAAGCTCCATGATATTAGCAACAAAGCTTTGTTCGCACCTGGTCCTTACTGAAGCACTTTTTGAATATTTGGGTTCAGTTTCTTCAGTTAACTCTGTAAGTGCAACTCTGATGCAGTATAACCTTAAAATTTTTGAGTGAAATGGGATTAAAAATTACTGAAAATCTTTTTTTGAATTCCATGTCATAGCTGTTGATACTGTTAGAACAGAATAGACATAATCATACCTTCACAATAAAATAATGATAGAATAGTGCATCTGAAGGTTGATTTCATGATCATGCTGATGACTAATCTATTCTTACTGTCAACTCCATTGCTTCCTTCCAGTTGAGTAGACCTTTATCCTTTTTTAAAGCATCTGCAGGCTTACTACCAGGTGATATATTATTTTTATTATAGATGTTTTTATAGCCACAAATAGAAGTTTAAGCTATTTGCCAGGACACTATAAGGAAAGTATAAAATTTAAAAGAGAAGTGCTCAAATAGCTAGCAGAAGACTCTGAAGGCTACCCTGGCTTTTATTATGAATGCATTTTAGCTCATTAAAATTGACAAGAAAATACAACTTTTATTGGAGGTTGCTTTTAGCCTTTCCATTTGGGAGCTTATCTCGGCCCATTCTGTATGTGATGGTGGACCCTGAGGGAACATAACATCCTTGTTCTTATTTTCCTACAGTGAAATACACACCAGAGTCACTGGTAGTACATGAAATGAATATGAAAAAATTAAAAATCAGCCTTGTGTGTCAAATTAGGGGTGACTACATTTATTTTACATTTCTCTAATCTACCAATGTAGTCTTTTCATTTTTTATAATATTTAAACTATTAAAAAATTAAGGCTGGATGTCACGGATCATACCTGTAATTCCTGCACTTTGGGAGGCCGAGGTGGGGGGAATGTTTAGGTCCAGGAATTCAAGGCTGCAGTAAGCTATGATCATGCCAATGCATTCCAGCCTGGGCAATAGAGCGAGACCCTGTCTCTAAAAAAATAAAAATTAAGTTTCAGAAGTAATTTTTTAAATGAAGTTATCAAAGCACCTAATAATATATAATATATCTGCAGTACTCTCTTAAGTTATGATTTCGAAGTATAAAGTGAAAACTTACCTAGACATTGGTTGTCTAGGAGTTAGCATGGTGCCATTCAGGGTCTCCGGTTTAATAAGAAGCATCCAATCAATCCTGGGTACTGTTGTCTTCTTATCTGAATGCTTAGAAGGGGAACTTATCAGTGGTCCTATCTGTCCTGGCATAAGTATCTATCAGTTATGGATGACCTTTATCAGCAATGTGTCATAAGAAGCAGTGCTGGATATTGCTGGCTGTATTTGATGATCCATCCTCTGTCTGCCCCTAACCAAAAAAATATAATTTTGTTTTTTTAAATCTGTGCCTTTGGGTGAACCTCCTCTGAAGATGACCCATGAGGGGAGTGGAGCTGTTTTCCTGATCAGGGAGGATATTTATATTTGCAGAAGTTGACTTCCCTTTGGACACATATATCAGTTGCAGAAGTTGAGTGAAGAACAAGTATCAGCCTCGGATTACAGTGCCAGACACTCTAATAATTCTCCCAATACAATGATCAGAGAATGTCCAGCATGTTTCTGTGACAACGGCAGAACGTGGAGGGCGGTCCCAAAGCTGCCTTGTGTTGTGCCATACAGACAGGATGATATTGTACCTAGACAATGGGAGGCTACTTTTTTTTTTCTGTTGAGATGCACAAATTAAAAGTTTATGGAATGACAGTGTCATTTTAAAATTCAAATCTAGGAACCAGAAAGCTTTATTTGGTTTTTACTCATGAGTTCCATAGTTTATCTAGTAGAATTTGAGAAATTGCTGACTAAAGGTTAGCATTTGAAAGGCTGGTTAACCGACCTGTCTACAGCTTCTATGATCTGTGGCTTCCTTTTCCATTCACTCCAGAACACACTGCCATCTGGCTGCCTTACTGGAGTGGCTCTCCTTCAAAGATAGTTTTAAAGATATATAGTGACCCTTTTATGATTTGGGCTACTTATGATTCAATTGAGATTTTGTTTGGAAAAAAGAATCCCATTGCCAAGGATAATTTGAAAATCACAGGAGGATTAGAGCATTATCACCTAAGAGCTATGAAACCTTGGGCAAATTGCTTCCCCTTGCGAGTCCCTGTTTAGTGTAGGGCAGCATGACCACCTTAGGACTTGCGGGGGGCTGGTATGAAAGGTCATGTAAATAACGATGTGGCACAGTGTGTGGCACAAAGTGGACACTGCTCAGTGTCATTCCCTTCCCCCCTGGCAGGCACCCATGTGCTATTGAAAACAGCTGGTACCTCTGCCTAGATGGGAAGTCTTTGCTGGGGAGGCGTTTTTCACTCTTCTAGACCCACCTTCCATTAGTTCATCTCTTCCATGGAGTCTTCTCTGACCTGTCTCAGGAGAGTTGGTTGCAGCTTCTAGTACCTTCAGCTTTGCTCATGCCAGCAGCTAAGCTTGTAGGAAATTACAGTGACTGATCTATCTTCTGTCTTTAGCCTAAACCCAGGGCTATAAATGGTAGAAGTGGACCTCATGTCCTTAGGACTACAAAAAGGGTTGAGTGGAGAGTGGAACATGAATGATTTTTTTTTTCCATTTAGTGATTTTACCACTGGCAATGTTACCAAAAAATAGGGCCCATTTCAGCTCTGTTGATGGAGAATTGAGTGCTTGGTTTTTGGAGACTGGTGGATTGATTCAGGGAAATGACTGCAGCCCCTAGTGAAAGTATCCCCCTTCCTCTGGCCTTCAAGAACTTCTCCCTCCAGCTTCTTGGGGCAGAGGCAAGGCAGTAGCACAAAGCAGGAACATTTGTGCTATATGTGAAGTCGTTTGTCTGTGGCCAGGTTCCTCAAGGCACCTGCTTGGGCTCCCTAGTGACTCTAGACCAGGAAGCAAACCATCTCACCCAGGAAACTGTGTGAGTTCCTTGAGGCCAGGCATGATGTCACACTGTGTCTGCAACTCCTCTTTATGGCCCCCATCTATTTGTTCAGGCATTATTAAATTTGTTACATTCAATTGAATTAGGATGGCAGCTCCATGGGATTCATTAGTTGTCTGTGGCATCGGGCAAGATGGTGTCATTCAACTGAAGAACATGTCATATCAAACCAAGGGCATTAATGAGCTCAGAAAAAGCCAACCTTGGCTTGGAGTTTTTCTCTTCCTGATTGCTAGGAAGTCAGCAATGCTATCCTGGAGAGAATGAGACACTGTGAGGTGAGCAGCAAGTTCCAGCATGCTGGCATTTCACAACAGCCAGATGGGGAGTATTCATGGCGGGGGATAATCCGCTCCCATTCTTGACCTTATTAACTTTGATGTTTTGAAATAGGCATGATGCTCTCTTAATAAAATTGAAATGTGAACACTTGAATGCCTGTGATGGAAAATAATCTGGTTCCCATAGCCATCTTCACTCAGCTGTGTATCCAGACATGGCTTTTTGGTTCTCTGAAAATATTGATAAATAAGTTATGAGCTGTTGTGATTTTAAAAGACCAGTAAGTATTTTTAGTTTCCTTTTAATTTTTAGTGTTTTAACAAATCACATGTGATTGGCATCTATATAAAAATGAATACCAAGACATGGTAAATATTGTCTTCATTATGAGTACAAAAGATTATTTTTTCCTTTTTAATATTTTTTTGAATAATTCTGACAAGCGTTAAAATTTTGAAGGCCATGAGACCCAAAGAAGTTTGTAGGAATAATTTATTCAAATTGTATGAGAACAGAAGAGGCCGGGTGCAGTGGTTCATGCCTGTAATCCGAGCACTTTGGGAGGCTGAGACAGGCAGATCCTTTGACATCAGAAGTTCAAGACCAGCCTGGCCAACAAGGTGAAACCCCAGCTTTACTAAAAATCCAAAAATTAGCCATGTGTGGTGGCGCATACCCATGGTCCCAACTACTTGGGTGGCTGAGGCACAAGAATCGCCTTAACCTGGGAAGTGGAGGTTGCAGGAAGCTGAGATACCGCCACTGCATGCCAGCCTGAGTAACAAAGTGAGACTCTGTCTCAAAAAAAAAAAAAAAAGAAAGAAAAAAGAGAAAAGAAGAAATCACTTGTTAAGTACTTATCTTAACATTGTAAGCTGTTTTTAGTCTTTTGTAAGGAATAAGCTTACTGTTTGTGAATGCTATTTTGTGGTTTATTATATGCATTTATTATTTTTTTTGTAAACACGAAATTTTTGTAAGCATGCCTTTCTAAAGGCTGTATAATGTTCTGTTACCTGTATTTTTATTTTTGTTTTATTTATTTATTTAAAGGATTTTACTCTGTCTCCCAGGTTGGAAAGCAGTGACATGATCATAGCTCACTGTGTCCGCAAATTTCTGGGTTCAAGTAATCCTCCTGTTTCAGCCTCCCGAGTAGCTGAGACTACAGGTATATGCCATCACACTTAGTGAATTTTTTTAGTGTTTTATAGAGATGGGGGTCTTGCTATGTTGCCAAGGCTGGTCTTGAACTCCTTAACTCAAGTGATCCTCCTACCTTGGCCTCTCAAAGTGCTGAGATTATAGGTGTGATCCATGTTACCTGACCAAAAAATTATTGTTTTTAATTAATAAAAAAGGAAATGTTAATTGTTGTGAAACTTCAAACATTCCTTTGCAATTCCCTTGATTCAGAAAGGAATAGCATGTTTCTGATAGGTAATCATTCGATATTTTTATTTTCTATCAAGCTTAACCTTTGAAGTGATGATCAAATCACACTGGTCAACAGGTAGATATCTCTCCTATAAAATTTTCTAGCAGAATAGTTTTCCTTTTTCTTTAAAAGTTTGAGAATGTTAGTTTGGGATTATTTTTGCTTTTCTTCTAATATACAAAAATTTACATTTGGATAAATTTACATTTATTTGTTATCTTTTTGCAAATGGATTTATCTCTATCATAGTATCTCATCCAGTGGCAGAGAGAAACACATGACCATTCAGTCATTTCTGACATATTCTTTTGGATATAAATATGGAAGAAAGTAGTCAGAAAAAAGTAGCCTATATCTAGAAAGAGGATTTGCCTTGTTGACATTATGCTTCATGCGTGTGCATTTGCAACATTGTCAATTATGGAGCTCACATAATAAAAATTCTTAATTTCTTACCACACAGAGCCACTGAAAAAGACTGAAGAGAGCCAGGGCGCTCCTGGGACACCTGGCTCTGGAGGTGAGTGACAGCAGGGAATGATGTCAGGGACCTGGGACACCGATCACCACCTAGATGATGACTTTTTATGATGATTTTTGTAATGGGTTTATTCTTCCAGGGATCTAACTGAGTTTGTTTAAATTCTAAACAGAGTTTATTGGTGGAACTTTGTCAGGCAGTTCTTTCGTTAACTTGCTTAAATAAACCAGATGTCTTATTTGGACATTTCAAAGTTCCTTGCAATAAGCACTTTTAAATTGAGATAGAGATAGGTCTCTGCCCTAGTAAAACACTCACTGTAAAAATAAGTGTATAGGTCATTTTATAGCATAGGCTGTTTTAGCAAGACTGCTCCTCATTCCTCTAGTTCTTTTCTCTCCACACAAATCCCCAAGAGAAAGGCCCTTAATTAGAAGCTTATTGTCTACAGAAGAAAATAATTTTCTTTGCTCTTCTGTAATTTCAAAATTACATTTGTTCTGCTTGGAATAAAAGGAGGTTTATAACCTTGTTAACGGTAATCTTTTATGCTGCTTTTCTTTTTGAAAACCTTCTCTAAGAGTCTGAGAATTAGCCATTTCATGATGCTATGTTATCTCACATTATTTTACATAAACTTTAGAAATAATTTTCAGATGAATTTTTGGGGATCACCTTTTGCTCTTTTGGTAAAAGGTGCCTTGAAATGCAAAATGAACAGTTGAGAAAATAATCCTTCAGTTGAAGAAAATCTCATGTTTCTGAAATAATGTTGATATTTTGAAGAAAAATGTTTTGTATATTTGTAAGGGGACTCTTGAACTTGAATTATCTAGAATTTTTCCTTATTCTTTATTTCACTTGTGTGTATATATCTAGGTGTGTAATTAGGTTTATAAAACAACTAACATTCAATTTTGGGAGAAAATAATTTATTGAGACAGCTTTTTGGTTTTTATTTTCTGAAGTAATCCCAGCCCTATACCTCAAAGATAAATGATCTCTAATACAGTAAATCCAGGAGCTTGAACAGGGACCAGTCTTGTTCACTGAAGCTCAGAGGAATGGTTAGAGGTACGTGGGAGTGGTTTCTGTGTGCGGCACTTGAGTGTTTCAAAGTCTTGTTTGCTAAAAGGGGTAGCCACTGAGTTGGCTTAGAACAGGGCTGAAAACTGCCGTGGACTAGAATTCTGCTTGTCAGAGCAAACGGATTGCTCTAAAGATGTACCGTTTATAAGCTACTCTGAGAGTCACTAAAGGAAACTATGTTATTATCAGCCAAAAACTGGCATATGGGAATTGAAATTGATGATCTTTTTAGACCAGCAGAGAGAATCTAGGGAAGAGATTAGGAAAACTCTAACCTCTTCATCTTAGATGTCTGGTTTTTCCCACCACATGGATACAAAATTAAATCCTTACCCCTTTTAAACATCAACTTGAAGTGCAGAAAGGAAACCATAGAGCTTTAGAAGATATTCTAGGTGATTAGCATTGAGATTTTGTTTTCACCAAAAAATTCTAACAAACCAACCAAACCCCCTCCCTGCAAGAACTAATAAGAATGTCCTTCTCAGATAGGAACTTGGAGCATTTTCAAATAAAACAAATTTGCCTTGCGTTAACATACTGTTACTTTAAAACTGTGCTCAAAGGCACATTCCTTTTTCTTTGCCAGCATCATTTGGAAGCCAGGTTTTTTATAAGGTACTCCTGTGGTACTCCCAGGCACTTTTTCATGGAGAACCTATTTCTAAACCTGAAACCTTCCAGTTGTGGTGGAGGCAGTCACACAGTTCATTCATCAATGATCCTTGAATGCTATTGAAGTGAGTGGGCAGAAGATGGCCTTTAATTATCAATGCTAAAAGGACTTGACCTTTAAGATTCTAATTCTATAATTTTGTGACAATATGTGTTTCTTATGTGAAGGTAGTAGTGCAAGACACTGAGATGCCTAAAAGGAAAGAATGTTTTTTTACCTGTGTTTATAGTAAAAAATAACATAACATCATTAAAGGCCATTGCAAAATCTTCTGTAATTTCTTTGTAGCAGAATGGATATTTTTATTTGGATAGAGGTTTTTTTTTTGTTGTTGTTGTTTGTTTGTTTGTTGAGACAGAGTCTTGCTTTGCCACCCAGGCTGGAGTGCAATGGTGTGATCTCGGCTCACTGCAACCTCCGCCTCCTGGGTTCCAGTGATTCTCCCACTTCTGCCTCCCGAGTAGCTGGGATTACAGGCAAATACCATAATACCTGGCTAATTTTTGTATTTTTAGTTGAGACAGTGTTTTACTATGTTGGCCAGGCTGGTCTCGAACTCCTGACCTCAGGTGATCCACCTACCTTGGCCTCCCAAAGTGCTGGGATTCTATGTGTTAGCCACTGGGCCTGGCCTGGTTAGAGTTCTTAAAAGGGTAAACAACCCTTTCATTTTCTGTTTGAATGCAACCATGTGGACTTGGCCACATGGCTTCTTAAGTCTTGTTTGCCATTGGTTAAGCCAACAGAACTCAAATATGTAAAGGGAATTCTAGATCGAAATTGTAACTTAGTTTCCATACCCTTAATTATGTTTCCCCAAAACAGTTATGCATGAGGCTTCTTGGCTACTAGACTTGAGAATATTTAGGTTTAAACTTTCTTACTGGAGTAGTTTAGTGCTCTATCCAACTTCTGGTGTCTTTTTCTCTTAAAAAGCTTTTAAAATCCTGTTTGCCTTTTTGAAGGTAGGAAAGAATACAAAAGTGTAAGGGTAGGTATTCCTAAGTCTTAGAGCATAGTTTCTGATTCTCAGAATAATTTTCCTTTCATAGGTGGAAGTTTTCATGATGAGTTGTATGGGAGTTGAAGGTAGCATGGCAAGTACCACTCAGGAAAGGGGAGAATAACATTTTGAAACCTAATAAGTTTATTATACTACACACTAGTGGAGATCCCCTGGAGATTACTGTGTCACTTTCAATAATTAACAAAAAAGAAGGAAGTGAAGGGGTTGAAGTTCTAGGGAAGCAATAAGGCTTGATTAAGAAGTTGGAAAATGTGAAAGGAACTAGGATTATTCTGGAGAAGAGAAGGCTTGTATTTATGGCTTTAAGATGTTGTAGGGCTCAGATATCTACTTTCTTGAGGAATAACCAGTTAAAAAGGAAATATACTTAAACTACAACATTAGGATATTAGCTATGCAGATGTTTCCCAATTTGATAACTCTCTGGACTGAATTATCAACAGAGGTGTTATATCTGTCCTCAGTAAGAAACATGAGGCATAGCCTCAGGGTGTGACAATTCATTGTTTAGATAAGTTCTGTTTCTGTAGATGTTAAATGTGGATTCTTGCTTGTGCATGTTTTCATTCATGCATAAGTATTTCATAATTAAATTCATATGTCCTTTTTTTCTATTTCTTTTAAGATGATTGGTTCTTTTGCTGAGTGGCATAAGTAGATAATCATATTTCTCAATCTTGTCACCACAAATGATGACTATTCATTTTTATATTTGTAAATATATAGTTGACTCTTACAGTAACTTTTACAGTAATCCAGTGCATTACTTAATTGTAAATACTGAAATTTCCAAGAATGAAAAAATAAAACATTAGAATATCCTTATAGAAAGCATCAGTTTGTGGGAATTGCATCAACATGGCAGGTATGTGTGTTTATAAAATCACCTAACTGATGACATTTGGCACATCAGTAAGTGGCAGTAATTTTAACATCAATTATTATATTTAAGAGAAATTATTTACAAAACCTAAATCATGTTTTGAACAATGATTTCTTGAATAAGTATAAGATAAAATGAATTTTATAGAAAATATAAAAGAAACATGAAAGTAGCACTATGTTCTAGCTCCATTATCTTTAGGTAAGGCTTTGTCTTTCAACAGAGTAGAACTGTAAAATACAGTTGTAGATTAGAACTATCGACTGTTAGATTAGGACAGACTAGAAGATCTTGTAATATAGTCCCCTGGTTTTTACAGATGAGCAAATAAAGATTTAGTACTGGTACCCAGTCACACAACAAGATATGAGTGGAAGCAGAGGCAGTTGTGGGCTCTCCTGTTTTCCGCCCCTGGACGCTCTCCTCTGTAGTGCACTGACCAGAAGGTCAAGTGCAGATTTTGAAATGGGCAGTGAGGGCACATGCTGGGACTCTAGATGCTGAGGAGTGTAGAAACTTCACTCTGCCTGTACCATTAGGTAAAGAGAAGAAACTGGTCATGACCCTGCAGAAAAGTATTAAGGGCATGGGGATCAGGAACTGCAGTTCACCAGCCAAGTCTACTGTACACATGGGAACTCTGTGGAACACCCTTTTAGTATGAAGGGCTATGTGACATAAAAGTTACTTTAACTTTTGGATTTCATCTTTCAGGGAAGGTAAATGGCTAACATTTATTAGTGTGAACTCTGTGTACTTTGCTAAATATTTTGTACATGCCTTCTCATTTGGTTCTCACTGTACTGTGTGAGGTAATGATACTCCATCTAAGAATTTTCTGGAAAGGTGAAGGGACTTGCCCTTGGTTGCCTACTAGGGAAGGTGTCTGTCACCTAAGCTCTTTCTCTTTTACTATGTTGCTTCTTCCCTCAACTCACAACTCCATATCCTATGTGAGGAACAATTTGAGAGAGAAAAGAGGTTATAAGCGAAAGTGATAGAGTTAAATGTATCCTAGGACCCTCTACCAAAATATTTTGAATAGGAGGAAAGCAATAATACAGATTGGTAGAATTTTGAGAAATCATTAATTTTAGATACATAATATCACAGGCCGGATTTTAACACCAGCAGTGGGTTCAGAGAGACACAGAACTTCAGATTTTCTCAGAAATTTCAAAATTACTCAGTAAAATTTCCAGGCCAGTTGTGCCAATTAAGGGACTCAGTTCAAGGCTCCCTGGGTTTATTGCATGGGCTTCCATTGTCAAAATTCTAGGATCCCTATCCAGTTCTATGTTAAAATGTTTTACTTAAGAACAATTAGCCATATAAAATTTGCTCATATTGATACCTAAGAGTTACTAATAAAAGTTATTTTGCTTAAAAGTTTATTAGATACTTGTCAAGAATGGCCAGAAATGTGTTTTGGTTTCTTAGATGCTCTGTTTAACCATGAATTGCTGTAAATGCTTATCAGTTTTCAAAAAAAGTATAAAAATTGAAATGCCCAACAACCCCCAAATCATTTTCTAATGTAATTTAACCTTTTATTCATTTATTAAATCTCAGAATCTGATAGACAGGATTATGAGTCATACAGTTTTGCTTAATTAATCTCAGTGGTGTGGATGCTAGAGGAGTAAGATCTCATACCTCTGTGTCAGCTATTGTAGTTTTAAACAAGAAGCATTCTGAAGTTCTATAACCATAGCTGTAGAGCAAATTCAAATGTGCTGCGTTTTGGTGAAATGACCACAGCTTTTTGCCATATCATCTGAATGTAACACACATTATGTATCAGAGCAGCCCTGTATGGGCTACGGTACGTCATTTAATCTCAGGAAGCTCTTTCTGACTTTACAGAGTAAAACTAGTACTGCCAACTTGATAGGACTGTTGAGGTTTAAATGATAAAGTATATTAGAAAGCTTGACAAGCCTTAATATTCTTTATACACTTAAAGGTACAAATCCTGTTTTTTTATGAGTATTTCTCTTCCATAGCATAGAGGGCAATGTGTTGCATAGAATAGTATTTCTTAACAAATACTGATAATGGAGTGAGACCATGAAAAGCAAATACTGCATAGAAAAAAAAAAAAATCAGACACTGACACATTAGCCTAGCAAATTGCTCTTTTTGAAGTCATCTTCCATGTTGGTGAGGCTGCTTTGAACCTCCCAGGTGCCTTTGACTGGGAGGCACCCAGTCAAGGTGCCTCCTGCTCTGCTCTTTATCAGCTCACCTTCGTCACAGTACGGTTTCTCAACCTCTACACTATTGACAATTTGGACCGAATAATTTGTATGCATTGTAGGGTGTTTAGCGCCATCTGTAAGCTCTATCTGCTGGGTGCTAGTAGTGCTCTACCCCAAGGTATAGCCCAAAAAATGTCTCCGGACATTGCATAGTGTCCTCTGGGGGACAAAATTATCTTGGAATTAGAACCACTACAAACATACAGCAGTCACTGCTTTGTGGTGTAAATATCAGTTTACCTGTGCCCCTTCTCACCAGACTGCCAGCCCCTGGAGGGTGGTGCGATGTCTTTCTCTGGTACCACAGCTCAGACACACGTAGAAGTGCAATAAATATGGAAAGAGAAAAAGGTTTAAGAAATATTTAAAGAAGTCATCAGTTATAATACCTGTATTGGTTCATTATATGCAGTGGATTTTTATTCTCTTCTGGACTGAAAGGGCAAGTACTCACCATAACCTCAGATTTCTTTCCTCAAACCATTAATGCCACCATCTTCTCAGATCTTTCTCTTGCCCATGCCCCATCATTGATATAATTGGATAATCTGTTCACTCAAAGAAGAGGGTAATTGGGGATTGGATACCTGAAATGTTAGGCTTCAAGGTCCAGGCAGAAATTAAAGGCATCTTTCTCTCTCCCCCTCTCTCTTAAACTCTGTAGCAATTCCCATACCCAGGCTCCAGCAACCACTTATAACCTGAAGATCCCCAAACATATCTCTAGCTTAGAACCTACCTTTTAGCTCCTAGTATTACTAGAGATCTCCTTTTATATATTTCACTTCTTTTTTTTTTTTTCCGGAGATGGAGTCTCCCTCTGTCTCCCAGGTTGGAGTGCAGAGGCACAATCTCAGCTCTTTGCAACCTCTGCCTCCCAGGATCAAGCGATTCTCCTGCCTCAGCCTTCTGAGTAGCTGAGATTACAGGTGCGTGCCACCACGCCCCGCTAATTTTTGTATTTTTAGTAGAGACGGGGTTTCACCATGTTGGTCAGGCTAGTCTCGAACTCCTGACCTCGTGATCCACTTGCCTTGGTCTCCCAAAGTGCTGGGATTACAGGCATGAGGCACTACATCCGGCCTTCACTTCTTTTAAACCTCCTTCAAGATTCTTTATCCCAGGGAATGGTGTAGAGGCTCTGGAGTGAGAATCTTGCTTTGCTATTTAATAGCCCAGTGACCTTGTACGGATTACCTACCCTCTCTTTGTCTCATTTTCCTCATCTGTCACATTGATACTGATCATCCAGTGTTATTGTGAAGATCAAATTAGGTGATGCATATAAATTACTTAATAAGATAATGCATATAAATCACTTAGAAAACAATGAATAGCCTGCTTAATAAAGGTAGATGCTATCTCAAAACAAGCTTTAACCAAATACTTGAGAGGAATTTCTTACTTTTGCCCTCACCATTTCTCTGTTCCCACTCAAGTTTCTACATTTTCTTTTCTTTCTTCTCTCTTTTTTGAGATGGAGACTGGCTCTGTTGCCGAGGCTGGAGTGCAATGGTGAGGGGCTCACTGCAACATCTGGCTCCCAGGTTCAAGCAATTCTCCTGCCTCAGCCTCCCGAGTAGCTGGGATTACAGGCACGTGCCACTACACCCGGCTAATTTTTGTATTTTTAGTAGAGACGAGTTTCTACCATGTTGCCGAGGTTGGTCTCGAACTCCTGACCCCAGGTGATCCACCTGCCTCAGCCTCCCAAAGTGCTGGGATTACAGGCATAAACCACTGTACCCTGCCTAGGTTTCTACATTTTATTTATTCTGCCTCCCATTTCAGTGCAGTAGGCACAGTTCATCCTTACCCATTTCATTTCCAGTGCAGTGGCTTCAGTGCAGATTTTGATCCTTACTTGACCAAATCATTAACAGCAGTAGCCTCTTAACAAGCCTTTCCACTTCCAGTTTCACTGTCAGCCTATCTGTCCATTTTCTTGATGTCTGGAAAGAGATATTTTTTATTGTCTCCCATTGCCTAGTCACTCAAATCCCAACATGCTTCTATGCCTTTGTGCTGGCTGTTCCCTCTTCTTTTTCTTCTCTTTTCTTTGTTGAGCTAACATGTACTTATTTTTAAGATACAGCTCAAGCATTTCTTCATCTTAGAAGTAACACCTAACCACCTGCCCTGAGATCATTGCTACATTTTGTGCCTGTCTTCTTACCCCAATAACACTTTGTGCACATGTACTTCCTAGCACTTACCAAGCATAACTGTGTTTCTTGGTTCCCCACCTCTGAATTGTGAGTTTTTGACATCTTACTCATTTTGGTTCCTCATTTATTTTGGTTTCTACAGTGAGTAGAACATTTCTTGACATGTAGTAGGTGTTTAATAACTATTTGTAGCTGAATACAGCTAGGATTCCATAAGATTGAATCAGGCAGTATAGACTTACAAAATCAAAGGAACAACATTGTATAAGAATTCATTGATGAAATTAACCAGCCAAATTATGAATGAATAAAGCATGTAGGCATTTCTGTTAGATAGAACCAGGAGATCGGTAGATACCCAAAGTGAAGCTAAAATCTGGGATCTAGTCAGAGGTCCTAGCTGAGTAAGTTAATCTGCAATAGCAAGTAGGGAGGGGAAGACAAGGTCCTGTGTATTAAGTCAGGGCATCTTCTTTAATTGTCCCTAATTTTAAGGAATTTGATCTTATAAGGGAGAAATACCAGGAGAAAAAAATATTAATTCTAACAATAGAGTGCTATTTAAAAAATATATACCTAGTGTTATAGCAACAGAAATGAAGTAATTTTTCAACAAATGGTGTCATGTCATTGCCTGTGGGCCAGAAATGACCAGTTCAATTATCAGAGGTGAGGGTGCAATGGGCAGCTGTGTTTCATCAGTCGTAAGGCCTGCAGTGTCAACACGGCTTCACATGGGAGCCTAAGCAAAGATCACGTTCAGGGGGTCTGAATGGGTTGAGATCACGTTGCTTCAGCTGCCAATGGTGATAGCGTTTTGTCATTTTCTATGTAAGCATAATTTTTAGATTAGTTTGCTGCTAGGAACAATAGTCTCAAGAGTCATTTTTCAAGATTATTTTCCAGGCCTGTCATGTAAAACAGGGAAATGGTGTACAGTTTTCTTAGCACTGTGGAGATAACCAAAACACCATTTAGTGACATCACTAACCATTTTATGCATGATTTCTTCAAAGAAACCATGTTGTTCTCTGTGGCCCAGGAAATAGTTGCTGCATTGTCCAAATACATCCTCTTTTAAATTACATTTTAAACATCTCTAACCATGGTTTATTTATTGGAATCTCATATCCCACCTTTTGAGTAAGGACTTTTCTTCCTGTCATGATCCTATAGATTGAATATCACATATGCCTCTTTGATTGGAATAATGAATGATTTTCTGTTCCCATTATTTTTCACTGCTTTGCTGTTGAGGTGAAACAGCAATGAATCACATCCCTAGTTGCATTTAGTGATTCAGTAAACTGTACTGGGGATTTTGTTGTTGGGGTTCGAAGTCAATAGTTGTCCATTTCTCAAAACCTTGTACCAACCTCAGAAGATTTGGATCTTGATTGTTCTATATTGAGGGAGCCAACATCCTTCTCCTGAACCCAGCCTAGAGTCTGTAAAGCTGAGA
Organism: Sapajus apella; assembly: GCF_009761245.1. NCBI lineage: Eukaryota > Metazoa > Chordata > Mammalia > Primates > Cebidae > Sapajus > Sapajus apella. The sequence continues at coordinate 19,680,400 of NW_022436946.1, read as the reverse complement.
CTGCTTAAAGAAAAATGTTGAACTGCTATGCAAAAAAAACGAACCTTTATCAAGGCTTGATGTGATCTTTGCTGTTTCACAACTGTCATATTGAAATTCCCTTTGGCACCCACAGAAGGGAATACTTACCTCTGCCAGCAGGTTTCTGTTGGGAGCTGGAATGCATCCCCGTAAATACTCAGAGTGGCAGGGGTGGCAGAGCTTTCTTTTCTCCCCACGCTGCTTCTGCTTTTGGCGAAGGATTGAATATTGGCAGGGGCGCCCGCCTCTGCACAGTCTGCTCTGGGGAGGTGGGGGATTCCTCTTACTTCCAATTACCAGTTTCTCTATATGTGGGAGGACATTTTTTGGCACAGATTATCCTCTTCTCTTCATGTCTGGCTGACAGCACCCTTGCTAATTTCTTTTTTTGGCGTACCTTATGCATGTGTTAAGATGTCAAAAGGTACATGCAAAACACTGAAGACTGCGTTTACATTCTGGAGCTTTCAGCAGGCATGCATGAGATGCCTGAAGCTGTCTGTCTGGTATAGAAGGTATGGTGCAGGGTAAACAGAGGATAGTGGGCATGGTTTACTTGCCTTCTTGCAAAAGTCTTGTGGCCCCTTAGTGAACAGTGAATCACAGAATCCTAAACTTGTATGAGGGTAAGGATGTGAAAGTTTGTGTGATCTGTTGCCTCTTTCTCCTAGAAATTGAGGCCAGGAACAGTTACATGGCTTGTTCAAGTCCATCCAGCTGACCCATGCTAGAGCCTCCACCAGGATCCGGGTCATCTCTCTTTGTCCTGTGTTATTTTCACTGCATTGCAATGTTTTGAAAGGAGTACCACTCAGGAAATATGTATTTGGTCCACTCAATACCTGTCTTCACAGCTCCTTCCTGCATGTAGGTTGGGAAAAATTCCACTCCCCCTTTCCCTCAGAAACACGCACACAAAAAAATTGAGAATCTGACTAGCCATACAGATTGGATTGCTTATGATTCCTCTAGCTAGATTGAGTTGCCTAGGAAAGCGGTCATTTGAGTATTTTTTCCCTTTCCCAAGTAGGATGGAACCCTTAGTTGAAGAGCTGGTGTCAAAATCAATCTGTAATTTTGGAGGCTGTGGAAAAGCAGCTCCAATCACCTTCCCTGGACAGTCTGTTCTATTAAACTTTCTCAAACATGAATAGCAAATTTGTGAAGGCATACTCAGAAAGAACAGATCTCAATAACGGTCTCTTCAGAGGGAATGATTATTCTAAACAGCTAATTTGAGGGAAAGTAGCCCTGAAAATGTTTCAGGTTATGGTCGAGAATCTTAAGTAGTGAAGTAATTTTTTAAAAAATGCTTTCAATAAACTTGATATTAGGAAGCGATTAAAAAATAAATAACTAAATTTCTGTTTATAACAATTGCTTTTGGATGACTGGTCAGATGGAGAAGGTTTTGTTGTTAATGATGATTTAATGATGATAGAACAGGCTCATCCCACTTTCTTGACGGGACTGCATTACATATCCAAGAAGGTAAGTCAAGCTGGATCAAAGTCATTGAATTTAAAGCAAGTGTTACCCTTAACAGCACTTTAAAATACTGAGGTAATAGTACTGTGGTCACTTAAGACAATCGTTTTGTGATGGCAGTTCTAAAGAGGGCTTGGCTATTCAGCTTGTCATCGTGCCTTTAGTGGCTAAAACTTAACATTTAAACAGCTCCATCTTTCTCTCTGGAGTAAATATGAAAAGGGATACTTGATGTTGGAATCATTTTCAAAGAAAGGCCTTAGACATGTTTTAGTTGTAAACTGTATGCAAAGCCGATATGGTTTAATTCTTTTTCTTTTTGCCTAAAACTATCAACTAAAGCTTTTACAAATTTCTCTACTCCCAGATTTTTACCTATTACGTTAGTATTTCTAATGTTTATGAACATGGGGCCAGCAGTTGCTTGTGTGTAATGGGTGCTCTGGAAATGCTAATGATGATAGAGATTTTAGAAAAACCTTTTACACTAGTTCTTTTATGTATGTATTTTTGTTTGTTTGTATTTTTATTGGAGCCTCAAAAAATGATGAGAACTTATTTTGGATTCTGATCAGTCTGTTTTCTTTTTAAACTAAGAATATTTTCAATTGGTAAGATAAAGGTTGTAAAGAATGAAAGAGGAGGAATGGAGGGAATTTCTTCTTTTTATTAGCTTGGTTTTAGGAAGGTAATACTTTTCTTTTTTAAAAAATCAGATAATTTGGGGGAAAAAATAAAGAAGTAAATAAAAGTTGGAAGTAATCCGTATTTTGGGCATAGCCTTTAAAAAGTATCAAAACCATACACATTATATATATATATATACAAATATTGTATATGTATGCACATACATTTATACTTAGTATATTTTTAAAAAGTGGAATCACCCATACCTTTTAATATGCTAAGGTTTTATATTTAATAGTAAAATATTTCAGGTATCCAAAACATACAGTGGATAGAAGGCACCTATGTACCCATCGTCCAGGTGAAATTTAACATTTTGTCATTAAAATCTACTGTGTAAATACTTTTTAAGAGATACAATGAGGGTACAGAAGGTACTATTGGAGGCTTCTTCCCAACACATTGCATGTTTCACCCTCCTGTGCAGCCTTCACCTCTGCTTCATACCTTTATTTTCTATATTTGTACTTACACTTATTTATAGCATTGTCTTATGTGTTTTTAAGTTCATATAAATGATTTCCTAGTTCACATGCTCTTTGCACATTTTGTCATTAAATATATTTTTTGAATTTAACCAGATTAATACTTGTAGCTCTAGCTGATTATTTAAACTGCTGTGTAGTGTTAGATTACATGGTTATATCATCTGTCCCTTATTGATGGGCAACTATAAATAATTTGTTTCCAGTTTTTCTGTATTACAAACAATGTTGCAGAGGACATCATGTCTCCTTGTACACACATGTAAGATTCCCTAGGATTTATATTTTCAAGTAAAATCATAGATTAAGGGCAGCTTTAAACTTAACTAATAATTGCAAATATGAAATTTAAAGTGATTGTACCAATTTATATCCCCATTATCAAGGATCAGTTTTTTGTAACTTAGTCCATTTTTGCTTTCTATATTTTGAACTCATGTTGTTGGATAAACATAGATTTAAAATTATTACATTTTAATGGCCAATTATTCCTTTTGCCATGATGTAGTAATTCTTTTCATCCTTAATAATGTTTTTCCCCTTCTTGGGAGTCTATTTGGTATGTTAATATTGCTATACAATAAGCTTTCTGTGGGTTAGTATTTGTCTTTTTCTGTTCTTTTACTTTGTGTCATTTATGTTTTAAATTTGTGTGTGTTTTTTAAAATCTAATCTGAAAATGTCTGGCTTTTATCTGGTAAATTTAATATGTATGGTTTTATTATGGTTACTGGAGCATTGGATTTGTTTCCACCATGCTATTTTGTTTCTCTTTTCACCAGGTTTTTTTGTGTTTATTTATTTCATTGGTTACCTTTTCACAGATTTTCGTTTTTTTCATTCTGTTGCTTTGGAAAGTATACATTTTTATAATAATCATATCCTTTGCAATAATTTTATATGCTAATTATATAAAATAATATAAAATATAATAGTTGTATAAAATATAGTAAAATTTTTATTTTAGTGGGTATTCCTAGATTTTTTTACATGAATTGTTTTTCTCTCTTTTTTTTTTTTCTTGAGACAGAGTTTTGCTCTTGTTACCCAGGCTGGAGTGCAATGGCACGATCTCGACTCACTGCACCCTCTGCCTCCTGGGTTCAGGCTATTTTTCTTTACAGATGTTTCTTTTCTCTCTCAACTTTTATTTTAGGTTCAGGGGGTACATTTGTAGGTTTGTTACATGGGTAAATTCCACATCTCTGAGGTTTGGTGTACAAATGATCCTATCACCCAGGTAGTGACATAGTACCTGACAGGTAGTTTTTCAACCCATGTTTCCCTCCCACCCTCCTCCCTCAAGTAGTCCCCAGTGCCTGCTGTTCACATATTTGTGTCCATGTGTATTCAATGTTTAGCTCCTGCTTAGAGGTGACAACATGTGGTTGATTTCTGATTCCTACATAGTTCTCTCAGGATAATCCCTTTCAGCTGCATCCCTGTTATTGCAAAGGACATTATTTATTTTTTGTATGACCATGTAGTATTCTCTGGTGTATATGTGGTCACATTTTCATTATCCAGTCTACCATTGAAGGGCATCTAGGTTGATTCTATGTCTTTGCTATTATGAGTAGTGCTGTAATGAACATACCTGTACATGTGCTTTTTTGATACAATGATTTCTTTTTCTTTGGATATATACTCAGTAGTGGGATTGCTGGGTCGAATGATAGTTCTGTTCTAAGTTCTTTGAGGAATCTCCACACTGCTTTCCACAGTTGCTGAACTAATTTACATTCCCACCAGTAGTGTCTAAGTGTTCCCTTTTCTCCACAACCTCACCAACAGCTGTTGTTTTATGACTTTTTGGTAATGGCCATTCTGACTGGTATGAGATGATAACCTCATTGTGGTTTTAATTTGCATTTCTCTAATGATTAGTGTTGATGAGCATTTTTTTCATGTATCTATTTGTTGACCTCATTTATGTCTTCTTTTGAGAACTGTCACTAATGATATTATAATATTTTTATAGTAAATTCTTACTGCCATTTAGTGATTAGTTTACCATTTTCTTAGTTCCCAATTGCCTCTCATATCTCCTTTTTTATTTTTGTGGTTCAATTTCCTTCTGCTAAAGTATATCCTTTAGTAGTTATTTCATTAAGATCCATGAGTGTAAACACAATCTTAGTTTGTCTGAAAATATATTTATGTTTTTCTCTGACTTCAGTGGTGGTCTAGCTGGTTCCTTTTCTTCAACACCTTCAAGTTCCCATTCCCTTTAACTTCTGACTCTACAATTTCTTATAGAAAGTCTAGACTCACTCACATTATTGTTCCTTTGTGTGTAACCTTTTTTAATTGCTTTCAAGATTATCTCTTTTTTGCGTAATGTTTTACTTCATTGTAAGTAAGTATACATTTAAAAAAATTCTTCAGAACTTAGTGTATTTCTTCAACCTGCTAAGTCATGTTTTCCATCAGCAGTGGAAGTTTCAACCGCTATGTCTTTGAATTGCCTCTTTCCCATCCTTGCCATTGTTTCCTTCAGGAATTCTTAATAGACCAGTTTGGATCTTTTGATTCTAGCTACCATGTTTTCCAATTCTTTATTCATGGCATTTTCCTCAGAAGCATCTTTTTGTACCACTTTTATCCCTAGCAGTGACTAATCTGTAGCTCAATCCAGCCACTGAGCTTTTAATTTATTATGTTTTTCATTCAACAAATTCTGTTTAAAAACACCATTTCTTTTTTTATAGTATATCATTTTCTACTTATGTTTTCTAGTTCTTCTTTTATTTTATTTTTTCTGTATTTATATTGAAATTTAAAAAATTCCATAAGTTATTGGGGTACATACAGGTAGTATTTACTTGCATGAGTAAGTTCTTTAGTGGTGATTTGATGATTTGTGAGATTTTGGTGCAGGCGCCATCCAAGCAGTATACACTGCACCGTACTTGTAGTCTTCTATCTCTCACCCCCCACCAACTCTTCCCCCTCGGTCCCTAAAGACTCTTGTATCATTCTTATGCTTTTGTGTCCTCATAGCTTAGCTCCCACATATCAGCGAGAACCAACAATGTTTGGTTTTCCATTCATGAGTTACATTACTTAAAATAATATTCTCCACTCTCATCCAGGTCATTGCAAATGCTGTTAATGCCTTTCTTTTTATGGCTATGTAGTATTCCATCATATATATACCATAGTTACTTTATCCACTCATTGACTGATAGGCATTTGGGTTGGTTCCACGATTTTGCAATTGTTAATTGTGCTGCTATAAACATGCGTGTGCAAGTCACTTTTTCAAATAATGACTTTTTTTCCTTTGGGTAGATACCCAGCAGTGGGATTGCTGGATGAAATGGTAGCTCTGCTTTTAATTCGTGAAGGAATCTCCACACTGTTTTCCATAGTGGCTGTACCAGTTTACATTCCCACCAGCAATGTGAAAGTCTTCCCTGTTCACTGCATCCACAGCTTTCTTTATGGTCGCCTTCCTATTTTTTAAATTTATTATCTCCAGTTCTTGGGGTTATGAGTCCTACTGTTTGGGGAAATCTCCTGACTCTGTCATAATGACAGTTTAGCTCCTATGATTTTTTTTTTTTAATTGTGAGCTTACCTTTAACTGGGACGATTTTCATATGTAAGCCCTGAATTATAGTTGTTTCAATAGATTTATGTCTATTTCTGCTGGGTTTTGAGGGGTTTCATTAGTCCAAGATTATTTTTTAAACTATAATTTTGTGGTGTAAGATTTTTGTGCTTCATGCTTATAATTTGGGTTCTGCCTAGCTGCACACTTGGAGCTTCAGGCAAAGATAAGCTTCCTTGTCGTTTCATTGAGCCAGTGACTGAAGTTTTCTTGTCTCTTTTCAGCATAATTGACTGTCCAGGGCACAGACTCTATTCTAGGATTCCAAGTCCAACCCCCTGCCTTGCGTGGGCTTCTCATCACACCACTTGACCCCACACAGCTGTCACAGAAACAGACAAACAAATAAACAAACAAAATGTAGTCATTAAGTGATGGACCTTACATCTAAGTCTGAAATTTCCCTGAGATGCCTTGCCATCAGCTGAAATTTTTCATTCTGGTTTCGGGTACCTCTTCATTTCTGGAAATAACTGGGGAGTGGGGATGTCTCTTTTCTTCATCAGAGCTCAGCTATGCATTAACATTTTTTGTTAAAAAAAAAAAAAGGTTACTGCATAGCTGCATTAACCCTCCCTCCTTCCTTCCTTCCTTCCTCCCTCTCTTCCTCCCTCCCTTCCTTCCTTTCCTCTCTCCCTCCCTCCCTCCCTCCCTCTGTTCCTTCCCTTCCGTCCCTTCCTTCCCTTCTGTCCCTTCTGTCCCTTCCTCCCCTTCTTTCCCTTCTTCTCCCTCCCTCCCTTTGCCTTTCCCTTTATCTTTCTCTTTTTCTTTCTTTTTCTCTTTCTCCTTTTCTTCCTTCCCTCCCTCCTTCCTTCCTTTCTTTCTTTCCTTCCTTCCTTTCTTCCCTGCTTCCTTCCTTTTTTCCCTCCCTCCCTCCTCCTTTTCCTTCCCTCCCTCCCTCCTCCCTTCCTTCGTCTCTCTCTTTCTTCTTTTCTAACTGTATTAAACAATGCTGCAACCAGGTATCCATATACATATACTTTTGTGTACCTGTCAAATAATTTTGTATATTAAATGCCTAGAAGGCTGAGCATGGTGGCTGTTGCTTGTAATCCATCACTTTGGAAGGCCAAGGCAGGCGGATCACAAGGTCAGGAGTTTGAGACCAGCCTGGCCAATATGATGAAACCCCATATCTACAAAAATACAAAAATTAGCCGGGCGTAGTGGCAAGTGCCTGTAGTCCCAGCTACTTGGAAGGCCAAGGCGGGAGAATTGCTTGAACCTGGGAGGTGGAGGTTTCAGTGAGCTGAGATCATGCCCACTGCACTTCAGCCTGGGCAACGCAGCAAGACTCCATCAAAAAAAAGTATTTCAAGGTATTTCCCTGAAAGTTTGTACCCACTGTACTTCCACTTCACACTTTTTCCATACTTTGCCATCAGTAGGTCTTTTCAGTTGTTTTAAATGTGTAAATTTGATAGGTAAAAACAATGATATCTCACTTATTTACTTAGTATTTCTTTATTAATGTTTGTGTATGTGTGTTTATAAGCTTTTTTCAGTTTTTCTCTTTTGTAAATTGCCCGTTTATGTCCTATTTTTCCACTTTTCTTAAACCAATGATTTCTAAGAACTCTTTATATGGTAAGGACAGTGTGTGTACCTTTGCCTGTCATGCAGTTTTTTTCTGTTTGCTGTTTGTGCTCTAAATTTGACTGTGGTGGTTTTGCCTTCCAGGAGTTTAAAACTTTGTATCTTCATAGCTGCCTTTCTTTAAAGAAAAACCTTAAGTCTTTTGGTTTTATTACTATGACTACAAAACTGAAAAAAAGGAATTTATGAATTGCTTTTATGGGAAAAATTTACAATTTGCCATTTATATAATAAACAAATGGAGCATTATGCAAAAAAGACATAAAATGATGAAATGATGAAAGCTTTAAAGTGAAACACAACAATTTCCAAGAAATAAAAATGGAAGCACTGTATCCGTTGGAGAGAGTTCAACACTGTTCATGGAAAATGGAAATCAGTTGAGCAAAAAATAAAAAAAAGGTTGAGACTCAGTGGATCTAATTAAAAGACATAAAAATGATAATCAATTTATCTATTTTTATGTTATTAGGGATTTATTACTAACTGGATAACACCTACAAAGGAACTTTTTATTATACTTATGAGAGTTACTTGGGTTTATTCAACTTTAAATAAACTTCATTTATTATTCATTAAACATGTACTGATTATGGGCTATGTTCCAAAAAATAATTTTTGGGTGATAATTTTGGCTTACTATATTGACCCAAATGAAATTGCTGACGTTTGACCACTTTCGACCTGCCATGTCAGCAACTTTATGTGGTTTAATCTAACAACAGTTGTTTAGTTTCCTTTTTCTCTCCTCCAGCCTCTTATCCATCCCACCCCAGCTACCAGGAGGAGCCAAGGCTTATTTATCCACCTCAACATTCCATAGTTTGCTCTCTCTTCCAGAACCTGACTCTACTGATCCTTCCTTTTTATACCTTTGATATTTCCCTTTCCTTTCAGCTTTCGTCCTTCAGCATATATCATAGCCATGACTTTTCTTTTTGCTATCTACCCATAGAATATACTGCAGACACAAAAGAGGAATATAACGTGTATAGTTTAAACAACTCATAACAAACTCAAGGCATTTCTATAAATCCTTGGTTTTCAACTTTTGTAATTATACAGAAAGTTGATATACAAAGTTTATTTAAAGTATGTATGTTAGATGAAGTGAAATATCCCTATCCTCTGTTAGAAATTTTATTTATAAATATCCCTATTCTCTATTAGAAATTATATCATAACTTCTTGTTATTGTAAAAATGTAGACTCTTCATGTTATCTGCACGTATGCAAGAGTCCATTTCCATCACTTCATGCCCCTATATCACTTTTAACTGCAATTTTTGCATCTTGCCTCTAGTTACCACTCTCCATCTTCCAAATCTGCATTGGCATAATTTCCATCCCTGGCTGTCCTGCTTCTTTCTTTATTTCTCTAAGTGCAGCAACACTAGGTAAAACCACTTGTTTTACCAGTGAAAAGCATTTGGGTAGAAGATGGTCCCCTCCATTCTGAGGGGCATCCATCATGTGACTACATTAATAATCACTAATTTCTAAATTGAACTCTGGATAAATGTAGCAAGATATTCATAAGAAGCCATTTTATAATTAATTTTGATGACAGTAGATCACAGATTTTGTTTTCTGATGTTCAGACAGAATGTATGGGCATAGAAGATAGCACTTTCATACCAAGTAAATTTTAGATACTGTAATAATGAACTCTTCTTAATTATTATTATTTTGATAAGTGGTATCCAGAATTTATTCTTTTTTAACTTTGAGGTATTTTTAACCTGCGGATTCACACTGGTGATCATTTATATAATCAAAACATTATTAGAAGAGGCAAATTATATGCTTTAAATTATAGAATTTTAAATGAAAAGTTTATAAGACTTGATAACATGTATTTTTTACAGTGGAAAAACCTGGATCATCTATAGGTTTTTAGTAAATCCTTATTTCAGAAACCTTTTTTTCATTTTGCTGGTTTTTTTTTTTTCAACATGACTTATAGCCTTTTAAAACTTTTAAGTTGAGGGGTACAAGTGCAGGTTTACTGCCTAAACTTGTGTTATGGGGGTTTATTGTACAGATTATTTCATCACCCCGGTATTAAGTCTACCCATTAGATATTTTTCCTGATTTTCTCCCTCCTCCCACCCTTCAACCTCAAGTAGGCCCCAGTTGTGGTGTTCCCCTCTATGTGTCCATGTGTTCTCATCATTTAGCTCTCACTTGTGAGAACATGTGGTATTTGGTTTTATGTTCCTGTGTTAGTTTGCTGAAGATAATGGCCTCTAGCTTCATCCATATCCCTGCAAAGGACGTGATGTTATTTTTTATGACCACATATTACTCCCTGGTGTAAATATACCACATTTTCTTTATTCAGTCTATCACTGATGGGCACCTAGGTTGATTCCATGTCTCTGCTATTGTGAATACTGCTGCAAGGAACATAATACATGGGAATGTGTCTTTATAATAGAATGATTTATATTCCTTTGTGTATATAACCAGGAGTGCTGGGTCCAATGGTATTTCTGTCTTTATGTCTTTAAGGAATCACCACACTTGTTCCACAGAGGCTGAACTAATTTACACTCCTACGAACAGTATATAAGTGTTCCTTTTTCTCCACAACCTCACCAGCATCTGTTATTTTTTGACTTTTTAATAATAGCCATTCTGACTGGTGTGAGGTGGTATCTCATTGTGGTTCTGATTTGCATTTCTCTAATGATCAGTGATGTTGAGCTTATTACATATGCTTTTTGGCTACATGTATGTCTTTTTGAAACATGTCTCTTCATGTCATTTGCACACTTTCTAATGGGGTTCTTTTTATCTTGTAAATTTGTTTAAGTTCCTTATTTTTGCTGGATATTAGACCTTTGTCAGATGCAGTTTGCAAACATTTTCTTCCATTGTGTAGGTTGCCTGTTCAATCTGATAAGTGTCTTTTGCTATGCAGGAGCTTTTTAGTTTTGTTAAATACCATTTGTCAATTTTTGCTTTTGTTGCAATTGCTTTTGGCATCTTCGTCATGGAATCTCTGCCCACATCTATGTCCTGAATGGTATTGCCTAGGTGGTCTTCTAGGGTTTTTATGGTTTTGAGTTTTACATTTAAGTCTTTAATCCATCTTGAGTTAATTTTTGTACATGGTGTAAGGAAGGTGTCCATTTTCAATCTTTTGCATATGACTAGCCACTTATCCCAGCACCATTAATTGAATAGGGAATACTTTCCCTATTGTTTTTGTCAGGTTTATCAAAATGCAGATAGTTACAGTTGTGTGGTTATTTCTGGGATTTCTATTCTGTTCCATCTGTCTGTGTTGGTACCAGTGCCACGCCATTTTAGTTACTGTAGCCCTGTAGTATAGTTTGAAGTCAGGTAGGGTAGCATGAGGCCTCTATCTTTGTTCTTGTTGCTTAGGATTGCCTTGGCTATTGGAGCTCTTTTTGGTTCTATATGAATTTTAAAGAATTTTTTTCTAGTACTGTGAAGAATCTCAATGGTAATTTAATAGGAACAGCATTGAATCTATAAATTGCTTTAGGCAGTATGGCCATTTTAATGATACTGATTCTTTCTATCCATGAGCATGGAATGCTTTTCATTTGTATTATGTCTTATTTCTTTGAGCCATGGTTTGTAGTTCTCCTTGTAGAGAACTTTCACCTCCCTAGGTAGCTGTATTCCTAGGTATTTTATTCTTTTTGTGGCAATGGTGAATGGAAGTTCATTTTCAGAAACTTTTAAGAATTGCTCTTATCACTTAAATTAGACTATTGCAGCAGTTTTGTTTTGGCCTCTTCTTACAGTTCTCTTTCCATTAGTTGACTTTGCATCACGATAGGAGAACGATTCTGAGAATGAGGAATCATGTGTTTTCATATTCCTGGGAACACTCACTTTCCTCTGGCAACTGGGTTGCTCAGTGTTCCTAGAGAAAATCATGCAATTTAGTGGGTTATTGCCATTACACAGTCATGATTTCTAGTGCCCGTTTCTTTCAGCAGTGCTCATCAGTCCTCTTGTGCACACCTGGAGTGTCCTCTCCCCATACTGGGTCTCACCGCCCTCCCCAGGCCTCCTGACACACTGCTAGCTTGCGGTAGATGGGCTGCTTCCTAATCCAAATGACAGACACTACACACACTTAACACTTCACTGGCAGGTTGCTTCTTCATGTCTTGAGTGGACACACATGACACTGCCCATGTTTGACTAGGTTTTGACTTGCAAAACCATTAATTTTATCTACTTCAAACTAATACAAGCTTATCTTCACCCTCTGTCATTCCCTGGCTTCTGGGAATAAATGACCCTCTTCTCCAAAGTTACTGCATTCCTTAGGCAGGAGCTCATACATCATTTCTCCTCCAGGATTTGTCTCCATCAGATCCTTGTCTTTTCATATCTTCAATATCTAACTTTTCCTCTTGGCACCTTTCCATTTACATATAAGATAGCCAAGCTTTTTTTCTGTCTTAATTATATTTGATTTTAAAAAATATATAGAATATACCCCATGCACAAAGGAGAAATATAAACTATATGTGCAGCTTAAAGAAATATACTGAGTGGCAGGGTGCGGTGGCTTACACCTGTAATCCCAGCACTTTGGGAGGCTGAAGCAGGCAGATCACAAGGCCAGGTGATTGAGACCATTCTGGCCAACATGGTAAAACCCCGTCTCCACTGAAAATGCAAAAATTAGCTGGGAATGGTGGTGTATGCCTGTAGTCCCTGCTACTCTGGATGCTGAGGCAGGAGAATCACTTGAACCCGGGAGACAGAGGTCGCAGTGAGCCGAGATTGTGCCACTGCACTCCAGCCTAGTGACAAAACAAGACTCTGTCTCAAAAAAAAAAAAAAAAAAGAATCATACTGAGAAAAACACTATCCAGCTTGAGACTAGACCCTTTTAAATATATCTGTAGCCCTTGTGTGCTGTGATCCCTCCTCCCACATGCCCCTAAACAATATCTTGGGTTTTATATTTATTCCCCCTTGCATTTCTTTATAGTTTAGTCACATGTATGCATCCCTTAAAAGTCTTGTTTAGTCTCACATATTTTTAAATATAAATGGAATCTAAATATATATAGTCTTCTGAAACTAGCTCTTCCACTCTCCACTGTGTTTATGAGATTGATCTGTGTTATGTTAATACATGTGACAGTTTTTGCTTAACCAATTCCCATTTTCCAGGTGTATTGCTGTAGACTCTATACCTAATACATAATGTCCTGAGTTCTAAATGAAAGAACTTTCCTTTTCAGTCTTACACCCTGGAAATCGTTTGTTTGGTTTGACTTTGTTAGCCTTGTCAGAAGCAGTTCTTCTGTCTTAAACACAAGCCCAATCCTCTCTTCTTAATTGTGTACCCATCTCTAACTACTGCTCTTTCTCCTTTCCTTTAAGACTGAAATCTTAGTGAGAGTAGTTCATATTCACTGTCTTTACGTCTTGGCCTCCCATCTAGGCCTTGTTTGATCTCTTGATGGCTGATCTCTTGATGTTTTTAAAGTTTCTCCTTTAGTTTCCTGACAAAACTCATGACAGCCTGTTTTTTCCTGTCTGCTAAATGCTAAATGGAAACCTTACAGTTTATAATCTGGTTTTCTTGGTTTTGAGCACATTGTACCTGATTTTAGTGTAGCTTTCCTTTTATTTTCACACGGTGGGGAGTGAAACCTCCATTACGTAATATGAAAGGTGCCTGGAATTATAGTTGTATTCTGAAAGTCTTGTGGTGTTGTAATAAGCCTATGTGGATGAGGGAATGAGGGGAAGCAGAGAAGCTTAACCTTGCATCTGAAAATGCTTAAATGTGTTTTAAGTACCATCTGAAATATGGTCACAGAAGAAACATTAATTGGAAGAAATCTAATCTAATATTTTCTTTTATTTAGGGATTTCGTTCATTTTGGTTCATTTGGGCATCAAGATTGTGAAATATGACAACAGGATTAGTAGTTTCTTCTCATTTGGGCAAGGAGCTTGCTACAGTAGTATTGTTAATGGTCAGGAGATATATTTCGTCTGTATTTACAGACTTTAGCAAGGAGAATTTAAATAATGATCTAGATAATTCAAAATCAAAACCTTTGTTGCCTCAGTTATCACTCTTTGGAGGAATTATATCAATAATCATTTACGCAGATCCTTTTAAACAGGTGCATCCATAGAGGTACTTGATTTGGTCAATATCATAAATGCCTTCTATGTTTAAAACACTGATAGGTGCTTCAAGATATGTAGAGATGAAAGACAATAAGCTTCAAGTTGCTTCTAATGTAGAGGGAAAAAACTAAGCAGACAATTTAAACTGCAAATCAGACTACAAATAACATTTAATAAAAGTTATGTGAAGGGTCATAGGAAGGGAGCTTGACGCTCACAAACTTTGAATTTATTCTTTTTGGAAGTAGATTTAAGAGACTGCAGTCGGGCCTGATTAGTACTTGGATGGGAGACCGCCTGGGAATACCAGGTGCTGTAGGCTTTTGGCTCTTCTGCTCCCTGCCTTTCCTCCCCCTTAAAAAAAAAAAAAAAAAAAAAAAAAGAGACTGCATCTCAGACCTGGTCTCTGAATTTTACATCTGCTATCCTTTTTATTTTTATACAAGTATATTGATGTGTTATTTACATATCATCTATATGGTTATATTTGTGGTAAATGCCGTTCATTCATCAAACTTATTTTGAGTACTTACCATGCTCCATCTGCAAAGTGTGGGGCATGCAATGGTTAATAAGGCATGGTCAAGGAGTTTGGAGCAGTAAGGAGGCAGATATGGAAACAGTATTCCCAGGATAGTACTAAAAGTGCCCCCTAGTGCACAGTACTGTAGGGGCCCAAAGGAAGGAATTATGAACCTTGATGGATTGGGCAGAGCAGACTGTAGAGGCTTCAGAATCCAATGAGGGTCTTGAAGAATGGATACTAATTTACCAGGGGGATCAGGAGGGAAGCATTCTGGGTTTTCTGCCCAGGTAGGCACTTCCCCAGATATATTCATCCAACTACACCTGAGGCCAGAGGAAGTCTATGATAAACCTCTTCCCAGACCCTCCTGAGTATTTGAGACACTGCTTCTGTCTCTAGCCTCCATCCTCTGACCCTGACCTCTTCCTTATCTACTTTCCATAATCCCCCAAGCCTCCTGATGGCCCCAGAGGCCTGAATGGATTTGGCAGGTGTTGCATCTTAGATGGGGTTGGGGAACCAGATACAGACAAAGAAAGGAGCATTTGAAAAGTCAAGGGAGACATGTGGGTGGACATGAGGAAATACGTGTGGCTCAAGTGTAGGTAGTAAAGTGCTCATGGAAAAGAGGTAGGAAATGGAGTTGACCAGAAAAGCAGGGTCCAGATTATGAAAGATCATGTGCTTTGTGGAACTATTTGGGTACTATTATGTGGATAATGGAGAAGTTTCACAGGCTTTCAAGTAGTGGAGTGATATGAAACTGCCTGTGTAGTATATGCATGCTAGGTTTGGTTGTATTTTCTAGTTTGTTTGTTTCTAGTTTGGTTGTTTCTGCATTGACATCATCGATGAGGGTGCCACTCAGATCTCCCTTTAGTGGAAAATGACCGTAGGAGTAGTTGGCCAACAGCCTGCAGGTGCCACATCCGATCCACCACAGTGTTCACACAGGACCACCTCCCACTCCCCGACCCTGGGATGTTCCCAGCGACTGAGCATGGTGGGATATGAGGACCAGGCCAGCTGTGTCTTGCATGGGACTTCTCTAATGGGCAGTCTTTGCTTGATACTTTCTCAGAGCCACATGCATTTCCTTTCTTTCTTTCTCAGTCCTGCTTCCTTTCCTTCCTTTCATGGGTGCCAAGGCTTCATGGTGGTTTCAGGTTTTCTCTACCTATTCCTGTATCCTCTTTCCTTTATTTGTCACAAGTGTTTTCCCAACAGTCATATTTCTAATTCTCTCTTGACGTCTGCTTCCCATTGGACATGAACTGACACATGATACCTCAAAGTCTATTTTTAATTATTTATCTTTAAGTGGTTATGTTTTACCCTTTGAACAAGCATGCCTCCCTTTATATGAAATAAACTTTTAAAAATAAAGTCAGAAATAATCTTAAATAAATGATCTCCAGACTGATTGGACCTTTGGGCCATGCCAGCCTTCTCTCCACAAGTTTGTCTCTACAACTACCTGGGATCTGAGAGGCTTCTAGGGACCAGTGTGGACGTGCCAGCCTTTGCTTAATACTACTTAGTGAACTATTTCCCACATTCTATCTGTGACAGAATTGCCTCCAATTCAAAGATTTGATGGACAGGTAATGCTTCAGATAGATGGGATTATTTTTTTTCCTGTCATTCTTATAATACAAAGTATTTTGATATCTCATGACTAGCAGGTGGTTAGATAAAAGAAGAGGATAATTCACCATCTTAAAAGCTAGTGACCTAGAATTTGGGAGGCCAGAATTAATTATAGTGAATCTTGATATGATTTTTTGAGGCAGTTGTTCTCTGTGGAATAATATGCCTTATGTATGAAAGGCACCTCCTTTCTGTCTCTCAGTTTTTTTTAAACGAAAACTCACTGTTTACACAAAAACAATGAATCATGTTCTTGAAGTATATTGCAATCTTAAAATATCAGAAAAGTATGAGTTAATTTTTAGTTTTTAGAAGATTTATGGTATTTATTGCAGTTTATATAATATGACTCTGACAGCAAAATTGAACACTACATTTCTTTAAAATAAAATGCTGGATTGAATATCATATATTTTGAAACTAAAGTGAATGCGTTTGAGTTAAGTTATGGAATTGAGCCTTAACTTACCTCCTGGATAGACTTTTGGGTGTTCCTGTGATCAAAGTTTCTTTGTGAGTTCTCTGTGAGTGGAAATTCCCTGTGTGGTCTGGCTGGTTTAGGAAGGGGCTGAAGACCAAGCTCATTGCTTTGGCTTCACTGCTTTGCTCTCATCTTATACATTAGAAATCAGTAACAGACAACTAAAGGGCCGGCGAAAGTCAAATGAATTCAAAATCTGTGGAGTGAGATAAGGTCCTTTAACATTAACTTTTTCATTTTTAAATGAACTGTTTAAGTCTAGATGTCTCATGGTAATTGTGGGCATTTTCCTTACAGTTTTTATTTAAAAGGAATTATATAGAATTTGCTTAAATAGAAAAAGAACCATGTAAAGAAAAACCTCATATTTCTCTGAAATTGTCTACTAGTGCTACAAGTCTTTTGGGTGAAAAGATTTCATATGGTCTCATAATTTTGTAGTATTTAGAACCTATGTACAAAAATGAGTCATTGCTCCTGTTGAGTGTGGCAGATCCCTTGTTTCAACCAACCTAAGTGATAATCAGAAAACATGACAAGAATTACCACTTCAAAAGCCCAAGTGAAATATTGATGAACTTATGTCTGAATTTTGATAAGATTGGATTTTAGGAGCATGACCCTCTTATTTAATTAAGAATAAGTTGTCAGTGTTACTGAAACTCTAGGAAAGCCACAGTGAACTCTAGACTTGACTACTGTAGGGAGACTGCATGCTTGAGTGGAAGTTTTGGAAAATCAGGATGGGTGTGGTGGCTCACACCTATAATCCCAGCACTTTGGGAGGCCCAGGCAGGTGGATCAACTGAGGTCAGGAGTTTGATACCAGCCTTGTCACATGGTGAAACCCTGTCTCTACTAAAAATACAAATATTTGCCAGGTGTGGTGTGTGCCTATAATCTCAGCTACTCTGGAGACTGAGGCAGGAGAAGCTCTTGAACCCAGGAGGTGGAGGTTGCAGTGAGCTGATCCTGCCATTGCACTCCAGCCTGGACAAGGAGTAAAACTCCATCTTTAATTAAAAAAAAAGAAAAAGAAAATAAATATGGCATTTTACATTGACTCTTAAGATTTGTTTTACACCAGTAATTGACCATGTTGGGCTTAATGTCTTAGCTTATGGGGTATTAAGACAAATCAATGCCATTTTTAAGAGTTTTTAAAAAATGTTATGCTTACGGAAATTTTGCAAGAATAGTACAAAAAACTGTTTGCCTAAAACACTTGAAAGTAACCGCTCTCACCTCCAGGTACCTTAGTGAACATTTCTTACAAAGACATTTTTATATAACAGCAACATAACCATTAAATTCAAACCAATAACATTGGCATATTACTACCATTGAATTCTCAGATCCCACTTAAGTTTTGCCAGTTTTCCAATAATGCCATGCCTTTTTTTTTTTTTTTGAGACGGAGTTTCGCTCTTGTTACCCAGGCTGGAGTGCAATGGCGCGATCTCAGCTCACCGCAACCTCCGCCTCCTGGGTTCAGGCAATTCTCCTGCCTCAGCCTCCTGAGTAGCTGGGATTACAGGCACACACCACCATGCCCAGCTAATTTTTTGTATTTTTAGTAGAGACGGGGTTTCACCATGTTGACCAGGATGGTCTCGATCTCTTAACCTCGTGATCCACCCGCCTCGGCCTCCCAAAGTGCTGGGATTACAGGCTTGAGCCACCGCGCCCGGCCCAATAATGCCTTTTATAGCAGAAGCGTCCAATCCAAAATCATGTATTGGATTTAGTGGTCATGTCTCTCTTCTGCTTCAGTCTGGAATATTTCTTCAGTATTTGCTTGACTTCAATAAACTGGAAGGGCCAGTGATTTTATAGAATGTCTCCTAAGGTGCAGTTTGGTGCTAGCTTATTGTTGGATTCAGGTTTGGCAGGATTATCCCAGAAGTGATGATGTCTTCTCATTGTGTTGGTTACTGCATTTCAGTTTGTCCCATGATAATGAAGTTCATTTGATCACTTGAGTAGGCATGTCCACCACTGTAAAATTGCATATTGTTTTACATTTTTAATTACTAAGTTTTTTGTAAGGGGGTAAATTGAATGTATGTAAATATCTTATTCCTTCTTAAACTATCAATGTATACATTTGTTTATATTATTGTGGTCTTGTGGTTTAATAGGTAAAATCTGATACTATCATTATTTATTTTGATGATCAGTTATCCCATATTTGACCAGTGGAAATTCATTCAAGCCTTTTTGACATACTCCATCATTCTTTGAACGTTTCTGGGCCTTTATTTATTTATTGGCACTAATTGTTGTGAGTTCATCTTGTCCTTTCCCTGCTCTAGCTCTGAAATTAGATACTTCTCCCAGAAGCCTGATATTTTTTTTAGTGGAAAATGGTATTTAGAAACCAAGGTCTGAATGACGGGTGTGCTTGTTGCTATCCAGGCATTACTGCCACTCACAGGCCCTCTGTGTGCAAACTGTCTCCCATCCCTGCAGCCCTTCCTCCACCCCACAGGGACTCCTGCCTCTCACTGTCGGAGCTGATTCCCTGCAGGGCTGTACCCCTCATGGCCACTCCTCATCCACCTTGCCCCTCCCACAGGGAGTCCCATCTCAGCTCCCTCACATACTAACACCTTGTGCTGGCACACAGCCCCAGATGAAGTGGCTTCTCTCTCAGCTTGGGCTCTGAAACTCTGTGCCTAGACACCCCTACTCCCCTCCCTGTGGGGATGCCCTCTTTAACCAGCTCAGACTTGAATACCCCACTGGGGCTACCACCCCTTTGAGTAACCATCCTCCTCGTGCCAGCCAAGCTGTGACACCCACTTTTGGTCACCAGGAATCCTCTGCTCTGCTGTAGATTCCTGCTGTGGTCACCCACTTCGAATGTTTCAGGGATGTGTTCTTGAAGGAGCATGGGGCTCGATGCTAGTTTGGAATGTTGACTTAGAAGTTACCTAACGGTTTGCCAAATGCGGTGTATCTGTGCCCATATTTTGAAACCAAGATTCTGGAACACATAATTGAAATTATTTTTTAAATGTCCTCATATCAATTTATTTTTAATGTGAAGATACATATTTTAATAAGGCAAAACTTTGATGTCTGACTTAATTCTGCATTGAGAAATGAACATATATTTATAACATATCTTGTGTAAAATATATATGTACATAAATTACTTAGGAGTAAGTTGTCTTCAGGATTTTGAGTCCAAAGTAATTCATGATGGAAACTTCAGAATCAAGTACCAGTAGTTCTTCATTTGCCTTGCATCATATCTGTGGTCTTTTAAACAGAACAGAGGTTTGAGGTTGCTCTCATTCTACACATGGAATATGTGCTGATAATCCTGAGTTTGTATTCCAGCCCAGATTTAGCCTTGGAACTGCCTGTGAAGCCCTCTACTTTTGATGTCTCACAGGTATTTCGGACCCGCATGCCCACACCTGAACTCATGAGTCTCAATACTGACTGTCCTCCTCAGGCCAAATATTCTTCCTACTCACAGTCTTCCCTGTGTCAATAAATGGCACAGCCATCCCCCCAGCCAGAGATCTGGAAGTGCCCTTTTTTCTTGTCCCTCACCCCCCATGCAGTGCATCCTGTCTTCTGTTCCTTTCAGCCTCTCCTATCACAACCCTGGTCCAAGCCACCAGCATCCCTCACCTGGTCTACTTCTTGCTTCCATTCTTGCCACTTTGGGATTCATTATCCTCACAGCTGCCAGTGATATCTGCATATCAGATTGTGTCATAAACTTGCTTAAATACACCTAACAAATCACACACTTTTTATCTAGGCTGCATGACCAGCCCCTTGTCCCTCTCTGCCTCAGCCACTTTGGCCCTCTTTCTGTTCCCAGAACATATCAAACTTTTTACTGCTTTAGAGCCTTTGAGCATCATGTGCTTCGAATATCATTATCCTCCCTCTTCCAAATAGGAGTTTTAAATCCTCGCACTAGAATTAAAAGCTAACTGATGTGTATGATTTGGGGTCTAATTTTTGTTCTCTTAGAGTATTATTTATTTTATACTTGAAGAGAATCTCTTTGGAAATTAATATGAAATAATTGTTCAACTTAATTTACTATTAAGAGAACAACAAAATCTGTGTCTCACTGTTTCAAAAATTAAAGTCTTAATAAAAATCAATGTAATTATGACATTGAAAATATAAAAAGAGACCAGGTGCTATAGCTTACACTTGTAATCCCAGCACTTTGGGAGGCTGAGGCAGGTGGATCACTTGAGGTCAGGAGTTTGAGACCAGCCTGGCCAACATGGTGAAACCTGTCTCTACTAAAAATATAAAAATTAGCTGGGTGGTGGCAGGCACCTGTAATCCCAGCTACTCAGGAGGTTGAGCCAGGAGAATTGTTTGAACCCAGGAGGTGAAGGTTGCAGTAAGCTGAAATCATGCCACTGCACTCCAGCTTAGGGAACAGAGCAAGACTCCATCTCTCTCTCTCTATATATATATATAAAGTAAAAAGCTGCAATATCTAGAAATATTAGGTGTATGAAATACTTTAAAACTCTGGAAGAAGAGGGAACCTAAAGTGTTGTTACCAAATTATTACTGGTTTAATTTTCAAATGACTCATTATAGTAAAGATGAATTTTCATTACCAGTGTTTGTAAATACTGTAATAATTTGTCACTTGTCCATAATTCAGTACAAGAACATATGCGTGGTCTCTCTTGAAATTCACAACCTCATGAGCACAGAATAGTTCAGATTCCTGTAACATCATTTGGCCAAGTCCAGTTCTCTGGATTCCACTTTCATTCAGTAAATGTCATATGAAGCATACTATGTGTCAGGTACTATGCTCGGAACTTGTGCACAAAAATGTTCCCTTTATAATCTAGTGGAAGAGACACATCATAAGTAAACCAGCAAATATATATGTATGGTTTGAGGGCTGTTTTCCTTTGCTCTGCGCAGACTGTTTTTATGGGGCCGGTACCATACTGAACTTCCAAACTCACCTTTGGTTAAGAAATATGAAAGAAAGGAAGAATAAGAGAGTCCTTAGCATATTCCTTGATAGGAGGTCAAGTATTTGATTCAGTATGAAATGTTTTATAGATAGTCTACCCATGGGGACTGAAAGCCCATCCCTACCAACCTATGTGGAATGCAATTCAATGGAATGGAAGGACTGCAGAATTATCCTCAAGGGAAGCAGAAGGAAAGGGGTTACTCTGAGGAAAACAGCCCAACAGGGGACTTAGTGACCCTTAGGGGCTGGAAAGAAGAAAGGTTTGACCCCAAAGAGAGGGTTTTTCTTTTCCTACTGAGCACATAATGTACTAGGACTGGAGGATTTGAGATAATGAGCGCAAGGTCCTGTATACCCTGGGAGACTAAAAGATAAAATTCAAACTGGGAGGAATGCATCCTTTCATATATTCTCCTTATTTTTGTGTACTTGACCTACCAATAACAAGCTTCATTATTAATGAATTGCACCATTC
Organism: Sapajus apella; assembly: GCF_009761245.1. Lineage (NCBI taxonomy): Eukaryota > Metazoa > Chordata > Mammalia > Primates > Cebidae > Sapajus > Sapajus apella. Next base: position 19,658,235 of record NW_022436946.1, on the reverse strand, counting down.
CGTGGTGAAGAAATCAGTTCTGTATAATGAAAAGAAAACTATTTACCAGTAGTTAGAAAAAGGGCTGACGTGTCCATAACATGGCAGATCCTTACGTTTTAAAAGGAGCTGGGGTCTCTTTGAGCCCTACTTTCATTGTTTACCAAATTACAAGAAATCTGCCCACCCTTCCCATGCTCATGAGATGTCCTTTCCTCTACCCACGTGTCATGAAACCCTCCTTTTCCTGCTGCCACAAGGCAGCTACTGAAGGGTGTCTGAGGTTGTGCCCAAACCTAAAAGAAAAAGCTGTGATATGATGTGTAGGTGAATTACTGTGCTGTGTGTATGTAAGGAAATGTCACACTGCAAGCATCATTAGTGAAAATTCATTATCAATGTTGAAACAAGTCATTTGAAAATCAAGCTAGTAATGATATGGTAACAATGCTACTTTGAATTTCAGGGTTTCAAAGTGTTTTATACACCAAATAGTTTCTAAATATTGTGACTTTTTTTTTCCTTTTATCATTTTAATGTCACAATTACATTGATTTTTACCAAGATTTTTTATTTTGGAAGCAGTTGGGGGCAGGCTTTTTCTTGTTTTTTAATAGTATATTAACAATTACTTTATACTACATGCTATCACAGTTCTCCTTCATTATCAAACAAATGATGATGTAAGAGAACAGAAATTAGTCCCAAATTACACTCATCAGCATTTGATTCTAGTGTGAAGATACAGAGATTGTATTTCACTAAGAGAAACAACATTATTATGATTCATAGTCACTAAGCCTCATGCTTATTAGCGGATTAAATTTTTAGTTTTGATTATAGGATTGTGCGCGCTCTCTCTCTCTCGCTCTCTCTCTGTCTCTCGCTCTCTGTCTCTCTTTGTGTGTGTCTGTGTGTGTATGTGTGTCTATATATATAGTCAACAGCAAGTCTCTAGGAATGTAAGAACCAATAATCAAAACTAAACTCTTCAAACAGCTTCTTTTCATTTGTTCTTATTCCAGTGAAAGGTGCCATCATCCATCCAATTGCTCAAGCCAGCAACTGGGCATCATCTTGATAGCTGCTCATCTTTTCTGCCCACATCCAATGTCAAGGTCTTTGTATTCTGTCTTCTAAATAGCTGTTTGTTCTGTCTACTCTGTTCACCCTACTGACTGCCACCCTGGCTCAAGCTACATCATCTCTTTCCTGGGTTGCTGTCGGGGCTTCTTAAATGGCCTTCCCACATCTATTTTTTGTCCATTTCCCTACAGGAGCATGAATATTATAAAAATGCAAACCTGATCCTGTTCTATCTCTGCTAGAAGCATACTCATGATGTCTCCTAAGATAGAGTTCACACTCCTTAATATGATCTATGAAATCTCATATGATCTTGCCCTGCTATCTTTCCACTCACCACCTGCCCAAGCCACATTGTTTTTCATTCACTTCTTTGAAACCAGGTACTCTAGTATTTGAGACTTGGCACATGCTATCCTTTCCTCCCTTCCCTGCACTATTTCAGTTTAAAGTCACTTCCTTAAACTGCCTTCTAAAACCTTCCAGACTAAGATTGCTCACTTTGGTATTCACTTCCACACTATACTACATTTTCTCTTTTTAATACATATCACTTGTATAATTGTTTGTTTAATTTCTGTCTTTCCACTCAAGATTTAGATTTAAGAAGGTGAGGATCAAGTCTTGAGTTGTTCATCATTTATCCCTGGGCCCCTGGCAGAGTGATTGACACATAGTTCATGCTAATTAAATATTTGTTAGATAAATGAAAATAAATAAATGCAACAAGTGAGTGAACAAAGAAAGACTGATTTGAATGTTACTCAAACACTTACTTTTGGTGTTGAATTATTCTGACCATTTGAGTTTGAAAAAAATTAAACTATGAAAATTTGAGCACAAGTGGTGGTACTTTTTAAAAATTAGTTTGAAAATATCAACAGCTTTATCTACCCAGGTTGAAGTTGATTTAGCAACATATAAGTGTGTATAGAAAGAATCTTTTAGGTGGAAAAATTTAAATATATTGGTAAGTCCTGAACAAGTGGAAAGGATTCTTTATGAATTCTTTGTATTTTATAGAATGTAAAATCTAGAACAGATTTTTCCTCTACTCAAATGCTACAACATATTCAATAACTTTAACCATTTAAAGGCCAATACAGTATCATAACTTTACACTTGATGAACCTTTGCTTATTAAGGAGGAAGCAAAACCAGGAAGTAGACATACACACACAAAATTAAAAAAAAAAAAAACAAGTCAAATAGATGTCATAAAGCCCAACACGTATGTATACTCAGTCTTCACTTCAACTTTGCTTGCTCTTAATTTACACACATCAATAAGTCTGTTTACTTTGTTATCTCATTTCTAGGGCCACAGCAAATTAAAACCTTCAGTCATCAATTGGACAGGAAAAGGCAGTTGCAGTAGCCCACCAGCATCAACAGTGGTGTTGGCCTAGTGGTCATCTCTTCCTCCTCCAGACTCCTGCAGACCTTCACTAGTGTGAGCACATTAACTGCATTTGCCTCTTGGCATGATTATGCCTTTAAAAAGGCATTTCTCATTCTCCAATATATGTAGATAAGCTTCTTAAGGAAAGGCCTTGGCTTTTCACACAGCTGTCAGAGTATTGCACAAAACCATGTCCTGGTTGATAGAATCAAAACACACCAAAACAACTCTGAGTCATCAAAAGGAAATCAAATTATGTTTAATATTGTTTGAGGAGCCTAGAATGAAGTATTAGTTCCATCACAATGAAAGTAAAAAGCTTATCTTCTAAAGAGATGTGTGCAAAATTATTACTTTTTTCTAGAGCCACTCACCAACCAGAGAGTGTCTCAGAGCTGAAATTTTGTGATTTACTACTTCTAATTCTTTGATGTATGATTTGCAAACCTTTTAAACTCAGTCTAGCTCATAGCAACCTGTGAGGAAGGGAGAGTAAACATTCCCACTTTACAAATAAAAACCTGAAGCCATTGATTATATTATTACCTCAAGATTATTGCTATTAAGGGTAGAATTGAGACCAGAACTTTTAGTTGGTTTAGGGTACAGTTAGCCATGAAAGCAATGTAGCATTGTGATAAAATCACAGTCTTTAGAGTCAGAATGATCTGGGTTTGGGTCCTTCCTTTGGTTTGAGTCACAGTGGGCAATATGTTTAGCCTCTTTTGATGAGGGCCATTTCTTTAAAAAAAAATTAATATATATTTTACATATTTCTGGGGTACATGTGATATTTTGTTATGTGTAGAATGTGTAATGATCAATTCAGAGTATTTAGGGTATCGATCACCTCAAGTTTTTATCATTTGTATGTACTGGGTACATATCAAATCCTCTCTGTATTTTGTTTTTATTTATTTTTGCAGAGAGGGAGACAGAGTCTCACTCTGTCACCCAGGCTGGAGTGCAGTGGCGGGATCTCGGCTCACAGCAGCCTCCCCCTCCTGGGTTCAAGCCGTTCTGCTGCCTCAGCTTCCCCAGTAGCTGGGCTGGGACTACAGGCGTGCGCCACCATGCCCAGCTAATGTTTTGTATTTTAGTCGAGATGGGGTTTTATCATGTTGCCCAGGCTGGTCTCAAACTTCTGAGCTCAGTCAATCCACCTGCCTTGGCCTCCCAAAGTACCAGGATTACACGCATGAGCCACCAGGCCCAGCCTGTAATACATTGTTGTTAACCATTGCTGCCCTACTCTGCTATGGAACATGAGAACTTCCATCTAGCTGCATGCTTATACCCATTAACCAACACCTCTTCATATCACCACTCCCACTCAGTCTCTTCCTAGGATGGAATCCACCATCCTAGTCTCTACCTCCATGAGATCTGCTTTTTTAGGTCCCACATATGAGTGATAGCATGCAATATTTGTCTTTCTGTGCCTGACTTATTTCAGATGAGATCAGGTGCGTGTAGTGTGGTAAGTCTGGCCGTAGACGACTGACTTATTTCACTTGACATAATGACCTCCAGTCCCATTCATGTTGCTACAGATGACATGGTTTTATGGTTGTTTTTTTGTATGTGTGTGGCTGACTGTATTACATTGTGTGTATATACCACGTTTTTTTTATCCATTCATCTGTTGATGGACACTTAGGTTGATTCCATATCTTTGCATTGTGAATTGTGTTGCAGTAAACATGGGTGTACAGCCATCTTTTTGATATACTAATTTCTTTTCCTTAGGATCAACAACCAGTAGTGGGTTTGCTAGATCATATGCTATTTCTATTTTTATTTTTTTGAGAAATGTCCATATTGTTTCTCATAGTGGATGTACTAATGTACATTCTTACCAACAGTGTGTAGGACTTCCCTTTTCTCTGCATTCTTTCCAGCATTCATTATTTTTTGTCTAGCTGAGAGCAATTTCTGATCAATTATTAGTCATGTGATATAAACACTTATCAATATGGCAAAGTATGAACTAGAGCTACAAGAGGGAATCTTTGTGGAATCAAGTAATTGCATTTTCTTGGCCCCTGAAGCCAAAACATCAGGAATTAAACCAAAAACATTTACTCAGTGACACTACTTATCTTAGTCTGTTCTTGCTGCTATAACAAAATACCACAGACTGAGTAATTTATGAACAACAGAAATTTATTTTTCATAGCTCTGTAGGCTAGGAGACTCCCAAAATCAAGGCCAGCAGGTTCAGTGTCTGGTGAAAGCTCCTCTCTGCTTCCAAGATGGTACCTGTTGCTATATCCACATATGGTGGAAGGTAGAAAGGCAAAAGGGATGAAGGCTGTATGAAGCCTCTTTTATAAGGGCATTAATCTTCATGCAAGTGGAGCCCTCATGATCCAATCACCTCCTAAAGACCATACTTCTTAGTAGTATTATCACATTGGTGATTAAGTTTCAACATATGAATTTGAATTTTGGCAGAGGGGACATATTCAGACCATACCATCACCTGTCTGTATTTTAGTAAGTTGTTTTAATCTTTTATTTCTTTATATGTAACATTGGAATATTACTAATACCTACTTGTATCAGTCAGAATAGGCTATGTGCAGTAACAAACAACTCCTGAATATCAGTATTTAAAACAACAAAGATGAATTTCTCACTTACTCAGGTCCATTGTGATTTGGCCAGTCCCTCTTCCACATCATCCTTACATGAGAGCTTGACTTGACTGACCCATTGCTATCTGGAAGGTTGTTGGTCACTATGGCAAGGGGAAGGGATCACGTCATGTCACACACTAGCTCTGAAAGATTTTCACTAGGAAGAGATGAACATCTCTCCACTCACATTTTTCTGACCTAAGCAAGTCACCTCTCTATGCCTAACTTCGTGGGGTTGGGAAACTGCAGTTAAACAATGGACCTACGGGAATATGTGACTTCAGTTGGCACTTTAATCTTAAATGAGTTATTCTGGCCTGTGAGCTCCTCTGGAGTACATATTCCAGCATTCTTCAGCTTTGGGTCCTTAGTTCCCATTTATGTCTTCAAGAAACCGTGAGTGAAGAACGGACTGAGTGAACAAGAAGCGTTGTCCCCGTTAAAAGGAATTCTAGGCATAGGGAGGGCACAAGGGGATGTTTTCTCAGTGCAGGGCTCCTGAAATCCTATGCTTGTCGTCTCTTTCCCTTCCTACTCATTTCTTCTTCCATCCTTCATGGCCAGGCTGTGACCACTGGGGAAGCACCAAGAAGCCTCCCTGATCCTAGAGGACATGCTGGAGACTGCTGCCTCAAGTCATGTTTCTCTAGTAAAAGCATTCCTTTCCCCACCTCCTCCCACCCTCCAAAAAGAATCTTGTTTTAGAAAGTCCCCTCCCCTTCTGTTTCATATGAGTAGAGGCTGCATCTGTGCCAGAAATTCTTCCATCTCAGTGGCTCTCAAATTTCAGCAGGCATCAGAGTCACCTGGGGGGCTTAGGAAATCAGTTTGCCGGGCCCACTTGATCCAATACTTCTGATTCAGTAGGGAGAAGTGGAATCATGAATTTGCATTCCCGACAAACTCACAGGTTATACCAGTGTTGCTGGCCCAAGGATCGTACTTGGGGCAGAGTTACTCCATCTGAACTCTTCTTGTTCTCTTACTTCCTTACATCCCAAGGTTTGCTGATGCTAGTTTATTCTCAGGTACTGGTTTTGCTTATTTTTTGTTGTTGTTGTTGTTTTAAAAAAAATGAAATTGTGTATATTTAAGGTACACAGCATGATGTTTTGATGTGCATAGACACAGTAAACTGATGACTATAGTCCACTAATTAACACATCCATTCCTTCACATAGTTACCTTCATGTGTAAATGTGTGTGTGCATGTGTGCATGTTAAGAACACTTAAGATCTACTCTTAGCAAATTTTAAATATACAACGCAGTATTATCAACTGTATACAGTCCCTATACATCTCTAGAACTTAACCATCTTAATGTAACTAAGACTTTGTACGCTTTGACCATCTCCCATTTCTCCCTTCACCCCTGCTCACCACCATTGTACTCTCTGCTTCTGTGAACTTGACGTTTTTAGATTCCATATGTAAGTGAGATCATACAGTATTTTTCTTTGTGTCTGGCTTATTTCACTTAACATAATGTCTTCCAGATTGACTCATGTTGTCACAAATGGGAGGCTTTCCTTCTTTTTAAAAGCTGAGTAATATTTTATAGTGTGGGTATATGTGTATATGTATATATATTTACACATGTTTATCACATTTTCTTCATGTGTCACTGGACATTTAGGTTGATTCTATATGTCTTGGCTATTGTGAATAATGCAGCAATGAAAATGGGACTGTAGGTATCCCTTCAGCATACTGATTTTATTTCTTTGGATAAATAGAAGAGAGATTGGTGGTTCATATGGTAGTCTTATTTTAAGTTGTTTGAGGAACCTTCATACTTTTTCAGTAATGGCTATACTAATGTATATTCCCACCAAGAGTGTACAAGGGCTCCCTTTTCTGCACATCCTTGCCAGCACCTGTTATCTTTTGTCTTTTTGGTAATAACCTTCCTGACAGGTGTGAGGAGGTATCTCATTACAGTTTTTTTGTTTGTTTGTTTTGTTTTTGTTTGTTTTTTTTTTTTTTTTGAGACGGAGTCTCACTTTGTCATCCAGGCTGGAGTATAGTGGTGCAATCTTGGCTCACTACAACCTTCACCTCCTGGGTTCAGGTGATTCTCCTGCATCAGCCCCCCGAGCAGCTGGGACTACAAATGTATGTCACCACGCCCACCTAATTTTTGTATTTTTAGTAGAGACAGGGTTTCGCCATTTGGCCAGGCTAGTCTCGAACTCCTAACCTCAAGTGATCGGCTGGCGTCAGCCTCTCAAAGTGCTGAAATTACAGCTGTAAGCCACCACACCCAGCCTCATTGTAGTTTTTAATGTTACTTTTGAACTGTTGAAATGATCCTAATTATTTCTCCTTTGAATATCATAATACTGGTATCTTTTATGTGTCTTCCTGAATGTTGTTTTGATTGTTACGGACTGCGAATTCGAAAACTTAGGAACTGTTATGTACCAGAAGACCTGAGAGAGGGTTTTCCACTCTGCATTTAATGAAAGTTGTATATGGTCAGAACAGTAAAGACGTTTGGACTCTTTCAACCAACTATTTGAAAAACTTATGTGAGTGTTCTTATTCTATTTCTGGTATCTAGTTAATTAGTCAGTTGGCCTTTTAGAAATCATTAAAAAGGAGTATTCGTAGAAGATAAGATTAATGTATCTGTGATTTTGACATGAAATTTTATCGTTTAATTTACTGATTAAGCTAGAAATTCATAGTTGTAGCTCTCAAATGGCATAACAACAAAGTAATTTGACTTTTTAGACTAAAGATATATGTGACTTTGAAGAAATGAAAGGCTGTATTTTAAGTGGCCTTCTATTCGGTGTATTACTTAACAGATGACGAAAATTAAAATTATATTTAGTTAGACCATGGAGTGAGCTCTTTTTCAAATGGCTTATCTGGGTATTTTCTTTGTGTATATCTTTTCTCCGTGTGCCTCTTGTAACTACAGGAACATTTGTGTTGCTGAATCAGCAGTTGAATATGGACAGCTGTGTATATTTTGGTATCTATTATCCAGCCATGTGTATATGTGAAAAAGTCTCAAATAAATGAGATTGCTTACCACATTGTCTTTATATTCACTGGTTTACTGAACATTTCTTCTTATCATTAAATGATGTCTTACATTTTTAAATGATTACATATAATTCCTTTATTTGAATACACCCTAATGAGTTGGAAAATCACTGCTTCAAAATAATTGAAAGAAAAAAAAGTACATGTTGCCAAATTACAACCCAGAGAGACAGAAAAAAATATATACAAATATTGCTAACAAAAAACCTTTTGTTGATATTTCTGTGTGATACTTTAGGAGGAAAATGACATTTTTAACCTGATTAGGTTTAAAAACATCAGTCAGTTTGGGGTTATAGGAGTCATTTTTACTATTCTCTTAGCTTTGGAGACAGGTCCAATCTATGGCAATAAAGAGATAAAAGCAACAGAAATTATGCCTCCAAATAACAAGATACATAAGAAACTAAATGGATTATGTGTTGCCACCATTACATGCTATTTGGAATATTTGGGCTCAATTTGTGCATTGGGTGGTGTGTGTTTGTTTTTGCTTCTGTTTTGAGGTATTTGATTACTTCTCGCATACAGTTTTGATAATTTTTTCTAGAAGTGAGTTCCTTTAAAGAAGTTGAACTTATTTTATCCTCATCAACAGTTGTAAGTTATCAAGGGCAGGGCACCGTGCTATGCAATTCAGAGATGCATTTGGTTTCTTTCTTTAAATCACATATTTTTAAAATGTTTTCTTTAGCATATTTTTTTCTAACTGCATTCTAAATTCATAAAGGCTTCTTTCTTTCTCATCTGTTATCTCCCCAAATTTTCAATTATGCTTCCTTCTCCTAATCCTTTTTCTGTTAAATGTGTGTATGAGGAAGAAGAAATTGCGTGTTCTTTAAGCTAAATGGATCTGGATTTGAAAGCTTTCTCTTCCACTTCCTAGCTGTGTGACATTGAACAAATTATAGACCTTTTCTGAGCCTCAATGAATTGGAGCAATTTTCCCTCCTGCATTTTTCTGAAACTCAATTCAATAATATATATTGACTTGCTAAAAACTAAAATCAGGACTCAATAAATGCTAGTTCTCGTCTCATTTCTAATTTTCACTCTTTCTTCTCATTTTTCATACTAACCCCCAAAGTCTCCAGATGAATGATTTAAAACTTCTTGGCAGTTCTTTAAGGAAAGATTTAGGCTAAAACTTTTGTTTCTTTGTTCCTGGACTTTATCATTATTAAAAAGTCTCCATTTGACTAATATTTACTTTGATCTAAGGCTGTAGACCTTGGTTTAGTTAACTTTAATTTCAGTTTGAATGAGTCCTGAGATCACCTTTTTAGCAGTAGTCTTCAACTTATATTATGGGTTGAAAGTATTATCCCAGGATCACCAGGATGGGTAGGGGAGCCATGATGGTGACTGGTGTTTTCAAGTAAAACCTAGATTTATTACCAGTTTTCTGTCTTCTGCTTGGCAATTGGTGATAGAAGGTTATGCTTCTTAGGTCTAAATCCCAACCAGTCTGAATGCATGCAAATCAAATCATACTATGCTAGTAGCCATCTTCTCTTGATTTTTCTGGCTGGTAATTCCTCTCTGCCTCTCTGCTTTTCCTCCTCTCAAACCTCTCGCTCCCTCTTACTCCATCCCCAGAGGTCTTTTTCTGGCCTTCTCTGTGCCCCATGAAAACTCCCAGCCTTGTGCCTAGAATGCTTCCTAATAATACTCGCTCATCTCCCTGCTTCTAGACCCTCAGTGCAGTTAGAGCACAGAGGATGTTGGATTCAGTGACAGACTCTGGTCATGACTCATGGCAGTGCTCAGCAAGCATCTATTGAATATTTCTGCAGAAATCAATGTTAAACATCACAAGAGTTTAAGATAAAAGTCATGATTCCCTTAGATAAAGGAGCATAGAAGTTTGAAGTTATAATTGTTGGTCTGGATTGAAAACAACACACGCAGAGCTAAATAGAGATGAGTTGGAATCTGCTTCTAATTATAGTGAACTGGAAATTTGAACCAATTATCAACATTGTGCTGGAAGAATTAGGAATGCTATTTGATTTACCTAATTACTTGATTTCATTATCTTATTCAGATTTAGGAAGAAAGAAAAGTCCTCTTCACTACTCAAAAATATAAAAATAATCCAGACACCCCATAAATATATTAAAGCAAAGGATATTGAAACCTGAGAAAGCTGAGCAATTATTTCAATTCTCTACATCATTTTCATTTTGAAGACACAGCCAGTTCGGAAGTAATATAGTGGCTGCGAAAGTTATATAGTCAGAGCTTGAGTTGAAAGAGCTGCTAAAACAGCCACTTACATACCAATTACATATCCTCTTGGACCTTAGCTCGTCTGTCTAAGGGGATGTTGATAACCACTTTTCAGGGTTGTTATGAGGATTAAGTGAGTGAGTATGTGACTAAGCCAACAAATGTTCCATTAATTTCCAAAAGACTATAAATAAATATCTGGTTTTGCATGAAACTACAGCAAAGCTAAAAAAAAAAATAGAGTGTTACAGTAAGTTGTGCTCATCTGTGGATCTGATACCAGTGAGGATTAAGAAACGAAAACAAATGCTAAGTATTTGTTTAGAAAGCATTCACGTATCAAAAACTCATTATAACACTATTAGTGTTTGATTTTGATGAAAAAAAATCAAGAAAACTATGGTTGAAGTAATTTGAATGTAGGGGACTGCTCTCCCTTGTCATAAACTCATTTTAAATAAGCCCCAGGGATTGTAATGCTTTGAAGAAAAGTCATATGTAAATACTCCCTCTGTAGATTGAGAGTAGACAGGGAAAAGCCTCCAGTGAAGTAACCCTTGAGTGCAAGGGACAGTGGCCTCTCACTGGCCCGACTCCAGCCCAGAGGCCTTGATGAAACAGACCCTTGCCTACTGGGATGACTCATGGGTCTCTGTAGGAACAGGACTGTGCAGCACACAAAAAGTGAAACAGGGTAAACAGAGGGAGTGGAATGGAGATTTAATTTCAAGGCATGAAAACTAAATAAAATTCAGTCTTGCTTCATCATCTTAATGAGACGACTGTAAATTAGGTTAAGGGGAAGCATCCTTTTTGGAGCCCCAGCTCAGTTTCCCTCTCATCACAAGGCTGAAGATCTCTGTCTAGCCTCTGTGGCTACATGCTTTATGAGAATAATCATTCTGAAGTCACAGAATCTTCTCAGAAGCTGTTTCCATATGTGAATCAAAGTTGTAAGATTAGAGCAACCAAAGTTCACTGATGAGCTGGCATGAAGGTAGGTAGAAATAAACAGTGAGAACTGAGCTTTGGGGAGAGAAAGCAAGCCACCTCCTTTTGGAGACCAGAAGGAAGTTGTCAATAAGTTAGGATGACCCAGGTGCAGAGAAAGTTCATCAATGCTGTTTAAGGCTTACTTCTCATTTGCTTTACAATATACAGCATTAGCCTTAAACAGATTCTTGAGTATAAATTTCATAAAGGCAGATACCAATTCTTAATTCATCCTCTATTTTTTCCCCCATTTATTTATTTTATTGCATTTTAGGTTTTGGGGTACATGTGAGGAACATGCAAGATTGTTGCATAGGTACACACGTGGCAATGTGATTTGCTGCCTTCCTCCCCATCACCTACATCTGGCATTTCTCCCCCTGCTATCCCTCCCCAGCTTCCCACCCCACACCGTCCCTCCCCTATTTCCCCCCAACTGACCCCAGTGTGTAGTGCTCCCCTCCCTGTGTCCATGTCCTCTATGTTTCTTTACACCCAATAGATTCAGGTGTTATCCAAGTGGGTAGAATTGTTTTCAGTGCTTCAAGATTATAATGTGTCATAAATAAGTCTTTCTTTCCTGAGCTTCCCATTTAGTCTGGTTTGTGATTTTAGCTATTTTCTAGTAGTTCTGGTCCTGCATTTTTGCCCCAAAGGCTTCACTCCACCTGATTTAAATGAGCAAGTACACCTAATAGGTACCAGACTGGTTTGCCTTTTACTCTTAATGTTCCTAGATTCAACATCCTTTTTTTGCTCTGTATTTAGAGTTCCAACTTGGAAATGAGATAAAAGTAGTGAATGTTCCTTGTATAAGGTCAGTTATACAGTTACGTATAAGTGAGCCTTCTGTTACCTATCATCAATAACATTCTGTATATTTGCCGTAAACAGGATCTAACTCTTTATTTCTGTTCTACAATCTCAGAAATGTCTTGTGAACATTTTTCATTGTTAGTGTATATTAATCCTTTTAAATAGTGTATACTATTCCGTTATATAGAGGCAGCATGATTGATTTAACCACTTTTCTGTTGCTGAGCATTTAAGTTGATTCCAAGTTGTTGCCATTACTATCGTGCTGCAGTGAATATCCTTATACATAGTTTCATGTATTCTTGGGCAAATCTTTTGAAAGGATTCATAGAAGGGAACTTGGCAGTCAGCAAGCAGTGGGTGGCAAAGGGAATGGACATTTCAATTTTTGAAAGTCTTTCTCACGTTACCCTCACGAACAGTACCAATTTGTCCTCTCATTGACAGCTTATTAGTGCTTCTTCCTTAAACCTCCCCAATAGTGGTCATAATCAGTCTCCTTTTTTGTTTTCATTTCTGCCAGTTAGTAAGTGAATATTTTTACTTTTGAGATTACCTTGCATTTCTTTGCTCATTATTCTTTTCATTTTTTAACAGAACATCTATGTTTTTTTCTTCTGTGAATCAACTATCAAAGTTTTTTGCCCACTTTTCCCTTGGCTTGCTATCTCTAACAGGATGTTGCAGAGGAAACAAACCATTATAATTTGTAGCAGATACTTGAGGTTAAGAATATCTGCCGCATGATTCCAAATTACACTATCCTTGTAGAAACTGGTAGTATCTATGTATGGTGTTTCTAGAAACATTGTTTTGTCCTGTTATTGTTATGTGAGGCTTCCCTTGAACTCACTTTACTGCTAAGCATTCTTTCTAATATCTTTTGTATTCCTGACATCTTAGGCAATTTGTCATTCTTCTCAATTTTCCCTTTTCAGCTCATATATTCTGTAGATAATTCAGTAATCTTGAAAATCTCAGGCAGAAAATTCCTGTCCTTAGATACATGTTTTTTTCAAAGAAGATACTGTTTTTAAGAAGTAAGGACATTTAAGAAGGCATATAGGAATTCTTATTCATGCTTTCCAATATTTAATGTTGTCATTAAACCATAGTTTTCTCCTCCCCCAATACAACTTTCTCCTTCTCTTCCTGTACTTTGTCCTTCACCCTTTTCTTTTTTCTTCTCTTTGCCTTGTCTCTGCTCGTTTGTTTCACTTTCTCTGTTTTCCTCTCTAGGTAGAGAGCTTTCTCTCTGACAGCAACTCTGAACCAATTAATGTTGTCTCCTGGAATTCTAGGTGAAAACTCTTAATAAAGCAGGCACTGATTGATTGATACTTCAGTGGCGAAACAATAGGTGTGCCCATTAAATTCAGGAGCGAGGCCAGGATGTACACGTTCCAGTTGTGTTTCCCCTTGCTCTGGAGGTACTAAGTGATACAGTTAGAAAACAGCAATTGTAGGTTTTAAAATTAGGAAAAGGGAGGCAAATAATACTATATAACCTATCGTATTTCTAGAATACTTGAGAGAATGAAATGGAAACTTTTTCTTAAATAGCTAGCAAGTTTAGTAATGTGGTTTAGTACAAAATCAATGCACAAAATCTGTAGCCTTCCTACATTCAAACAACTACTTGACAATAGAAATGGGAGTAAAAGAAATATACAATACCAGTTGTATTGTATACCAATATACAATAGAAACCCAATGACAGAATACCCAGGAGATAAAAAGTAACAAGAAATGAGAAAGGTCTATGTTAAAAAAAACACTATGACACAAAACTTATGTGTTGATAAAATGCTACAGCAATGTAACAACATCAGTTTTCCATATATTTATGTATAGATTTAGCATTATTCCATAAAAATTACTAATTAGGTTTTTAAAAATAAAATTCTAAAGTTCATGTGCAACATAAGATGTGTAAGAACAGACTAGAAACTTTTGACAAAGAAAAATAATGAGCCCAGGAGTGGTGGCTCATGCCTGGAATCCCAGCACTTTCAAAGGCCGATATGGATGGATCACCTGAGGTCAGGAGTTCAAGACCAGCCTGGCTGACATGATAAAACCCCCGTCTCTCCTAAAAATACAAAAATTAGCTGGGCATGGAGGCATGAGCTCGTAATCCCAGCTACTCAGGAGGCTGAGGCAAGAGAATTACTCAAACTTCGGAGGCAGAGGTTGCAGTGAGCCAAGACTGTGCCACTGCACTCCAGCCTGGGCAACTCTATCTCTAAACAAACAAACAAAAAACAGAAGCAATAGAACTCACTGGAAAACACCAAAAAATCATAAGATATGAAAAAAATGAGAATAGGCTAATCCTAATCAGATATTCAAATATCTGTTTGGTTCTGCCATGTTAATTGACAGTTTAATGAAACAGAATGGTATCTCTTAATATTGACCCAAATACATGCTGGATTTGGTATACAGTACAAATATATGAAATTGATATGTAATGTAGGTAGTATTTCAAACCAAGGGAAGAGCGATTGTTTACCTGTAAACAATAGTTAGATCCCTGCCTGATTCTTACACAAAAAGAAATTTCAGTACATCAGAAAATTTAAATGCAAGGAATTAAACCATAAAATTACTGGAAAGAAACATGAGAGAACGTTTTAAATATAATCTTAGACTGCAGAAGGTTTTTCTAATGATGACATGAAACCATACTGATAGGATTAACCATTGAATATACAATTGAATTTTCCTGTATGATAAAAGATACAATCAAATAAAAATATAAATTAAACATGCTTGCCATGCATATTACAACCAGAAACCTGATTTCCTCAATATGTAAAAAACTAGTAAAAATCAGTTCTAGAAAAATAAATGAGAAAACATTCTTCTCTCTTCTCTGGATATAGCTATAAGAAATCCAACACCATGCTTACATTGGGGAAAGGGAACTAGAGGCTGAAGCAACTCCCTCTTCATTTTGCACTGCTGGGTTTTTACCATGAGCATGTGGAGTGTCCTACTTTGTTCTGACTGCTATAACAAAAACATTATAGACTGGATGGCTTATAAACAACAGAAACTTACTTATCACAGCTCTGAAAGCTGGGAAGTCCAACATACCAGCAGATACAGTATACCTGGTTCATAGATGCTGTCTTCTTATTGTGTCCTCACATGGTAGAAGGGGTAAGGGAGCTCTCTGGGACTCCCCTTATGAGGGCACTAATCCCATTTACGGACTCTGCCCTCAGGATCTAATCACCTCCCAAAGACTCTGTCTCCTAATACCACTACCGTGGGGGCTAGGATTTCAACATGTAGATTTTGAGGAGACATAAATCTTCAGTCTATAGCAAGTAGTTTCCAAAGAAAATACATGAGAGAAAAACAAAGTGAGAAATACATTTTAAAAATTGAAAATCTGAAAATCTATGATTTCTTCAATTCACCTTGCTGCCACTAACCTGCACAAGTAGGAGAAGAGAAGGAAAAAGATAAAAACAGAAATAGTCCAGAAATAGTTGCAGGCATCTCCACTACCTTCCTTTTTTTTAAAATAGTAAATTTACCATTAAGGTTTCATCCGTGGGGTTTCTCTGAAAAACCCCTATATGATCTTCAAATGCTAAAAGAAATTTGCATTTCCAAGTGGGATCATTCTTCTTGTGAGTGGTGGGAAGTTTGGTCTTGCCATCCCCCAGAAAGTCTCCCTTCACACCTCTTTCTACCTTGCTTTAAGGACGATCTTACTTAAATTTTACTTATGGAAAAAAAAAATGTAAAATTCTCCAGCAGAAATGATGTGATTTGAACCATTTTCTTATGTTTGTATAGATTCTTAAGAATGCTTTACTATTAATTGAGCTACCATCAATTGGAAAACTTCTTAAGAAATTTAATGTACAGTATATTAGTCTGTGGTTTAAAGGATGGCACAACTCATTGCTCATTTAGATGGTGACTTTATCTTGGTGAGAAATGGCTCCCTATTTGGAGCAGTTAAGTTCTAACAGTATGGACACAGCTGTGTTACTTGCCAAAGCGTAGACTTATTTATGCAAGATATTTAATAGTACGAAGAGCAACTAGAATTTAAATTGCTATTATCCTCCAGCTTTCCGCCTTGTCCTGTAGGAAAGCCAACAGTGTGTGGGATTTTACAGGTATTTAAAAATCACTGGAAAGGATATTAATACTTATTAGAGTCTCACTATTCAATGGTGTCTCCAAAAACATAGCCAGTATCCTCTAAGTGAAATTACTATATGTTTTCCTGCAGTGGAAAGATCTCTATAAAAAGTCCACTTTGTGATTTTAAATGCTTCAGTTGTTCATCCAGGAATATCTCAGCCACTGTCCTGCATCTTAGTAGATTGGTGACATTTTTAGTGATAATTTCTCTATTACCAGTTTCAAGTCTCCTTCCTGTCAGGAAATGCAGAGAATGGGGAGTGTGGCAGTGATTGTATAAGAGCTTGTCCAGAGTTGGGATGTGGAACGGAAAGCATATTTCTACTTGGAGGGAAACGGCCTTCTAATTTCTTCTGTTCCTGCAGAAAATATCTCCCATAGGGTCTCAGCAGGGTGTTTTTTGAGCTCATTATGGATCTGTTACTTAGCCTTCTGGAGACATCTGTATTCTACGGGCTTCTGGCTTTTAGTCTTTGGAGAGCAGCTGTTCTCTGTCATTGTTACACTGCTTATAATTGGTGTGGGCCCATATTTTACAGTTTGTCAGTCTGGCAGGTTTTGAAGGCATTACTAACAGAACAGGTATAGATTTCCAAAGGCGATCTAGTCTCTATTTCTAGCACTTTCTGCAGGCTCAAGATGTACTTGACCATAAAGTGATATTTTACATTTAATGACTTGAATATCATTTTGTGAATTATCTAAACATTTTGTATTTCCTTTTAGTTCCAGCATTCATGCAAATGTAGAACCATACTGATTATTGAGAAACAATTCTCTCCAAGGTAGACCAGTAAAGATCTTCAGAATGTGTCCTTAAAATCATAGCTTAAACTTGTCACAGAATTAACATTTTGCAGATTTTCACATCATATCACCCTTAAGGCATCTTCTCTACTCCCCATATGCCCAGGCCCCATATTGCTGTTAGTTTTATGCCTGGGTCTCCCAATGGAAACAGAATAGTGCTTGCACAATTGATCAGATTACTCATGCATTTGATCCAATTGTATCACTAAGATAACTAAAAACATCAGATGGACTGGTTTAGGTTTTCCTACCTTGTTTTTCTTATTGCTTTTACGTTTGTCACAAGACAAGTCTCCAAATATGAAGAAGTGGAATGAATTTTAAAAAGGTATGCTTTATTCTCTCCATATCTCCCGTCTTTCTCACATAAATCAACTGTTCTTTTTAACTATGAAATTGTTAATGCTTTTGCCACTAAAATATACAGATACCATTCAGATGGACTTTGACTCTAAGTCTCAGAATAAACTTGCAGTCCTCTTCGTGGACAGCAAGCCATCATTAATTACCTACCTTAGTACATTTTTAATTTGCCTAGCAGAGCAGTAAAAGGATAATGTGAGCTATGAATAGTAATAGCTATTGTTTATTGAGAACCTCTTATAATCAACACAAAAGTAAGCATCATATACATAACTTATCTTTGAAAATTCCTTGTAGTCAGACCCAGCTAATATCACTGATATCACTCATGTAGACTTTAATTGCCAGACACTGAGCTGTCCTTTGCATTCATTATCTCCTCTGCTTCACAGCAGTCCTACAGGTACTGTTACTATACCCATTTTACGAATAAAGGAATTGAGACTCCAAGAGGTTCATTCAGTTCAAGTGTGGTTATCAAGTATTAAGTGCTGTGTAGGGATTCAAGCCCCCGGAGGTCTTCTGCCTCAAGTGCATTATATACTGTGTGTATTAAACAAGACTTTACCATTTTATAGACGGAGGAACTGAGATAAGAAAAGCCACTTGCATGGCTACCAAGTAAGGAAGCAAAGACATGGGCCCCCGTCTCTGATTCCAGTATTGATGTGAAAAACCATTATGCTACACACTAAAATATTTTGTTTGTTTGCTGTTGAGACAGTATCACTCTTGTTGCCAGTGCTGGAGTATAATGGCATGATCTTTGCTCACTGCAACCTCCACCTCCCAAGTTCAAGTGATTCTCCTGCCTCAGCCTCCTGAGTAGCTGGGATTGCAGGCGACCACCACCATACTCAGCTAACTTTTTGTATTTTTAGTAGAGATGGGGTTTCACCATGTTGGCCAGACTGGTCTCCGTCTCCTGACCTCAGGTGATCTGCCTACCTCAGCCTATTTCTAGGATTACAGGCATGAGCCACCATGCCTGCCAAAGAAGATTTTTATTCTATTCTTATTTTTTAAACTTTATGTGACTGAACTCTTAGTAACCCATATGAATTTTCTTTTTTCAATTCTGGTAAAGATATAGATTAAAAATCCTATTCTAAAAGTTTGAAATGTCTCAACTGGGAAGAAAGTCCTAAAACTGTTCTAGCTTGAACAGAAAATATTTCCATCTGTCACATTTGTGGATACCACATGGGGTTTTTATATAATGTTTTTGTTTGGTACTCAAGGCATAGATTAATTTTTACTTCCTTCGGGCAGACTGCCTCACATTCTGGTGAATTTTTAAACCTCCAGATAAAGATAAAAATTCAAACATATAAATAAGTCAGTATTAACTATATTTAAAATAAGTCACACTCCAACTGGGAAGATGATGAAAAATCGGAGGGCAGGGACCCTCATGAAATGTCAGGAACAAGGATGAATTAGAATCTATCTGCATGGCATACCCTCACTGGTGTGCCAAGCCTTCATTAACTGCTACTACTTCTTGGAAGCCTCTCCTGATTCCTCCAGATAGTATAGAGAACATTCTCCAAAGCTCCTGTAACTCCATCATAGCAATTATTTTAAATGTTTACTTCTATTGCTTTCCCACTGGACTCCATACTCCTTGAAATCAGGGACGAGGTTTTATGAACTTTGTGTTCCTAGCGCCTGGAACATTTGAGCCATACTTAAGACTTAATCAATTCAGTTCACAGTCAACAGATACTGAGCATTTAAGTACATGCCTGGCACTCTGCCAGGCACTGGGACAGCATAAAAAAAAAAAACAGTAGAAAGGGGAACATATAAACAAGAATGAACACTGGACTGGGAGCCTGAAAACTTGTCTTTCAATTCTATTCTGTCTGCTAATTCGGTGTTTGATCTTCAGTTACATTCCTGGTCTTTAGTTAGCTAAAAAAAAAAAAAAAAAAAAGTCTGGGCCCAAAGATATCTGAAGTCTCTCAACTTGTAAGCCTATGTAATTATCATCTCAAATATAACTGAACCATGTCTAATGTATTATAGGCTCACAATGTGGTCAGAATAGTGGGCCAGTGTGGTTAGAGACCTAAATATATAGGAATAGACTTCTAAGAGTGTGGGAATACTGAAAACTGGATGGATTAGTGCCAGAAAAAGCAAATACCAGAATGTGCTTAGGCTTGTAAAAAGGGTAAAGAACAACAGCAATAAGGCTTTTAAGATTAGTATGAGAACAAAAATAGGAGAGGTAAGCCTGAAGATTAGAATGGACAGTATGTGGTGTACATGTGATACACAAAGCAGAAACCTTCTCGTCAAGAAGAGCTTTTGTCTGCAAAGGGTAAAATAAGCATGGCTCAAAGGGAAGTAAACCCAAGAGAGGCACGCAGACAGTGGGCTTGAGGGCAGGCCTGAGTACATCTCTCTCTAGTGAGGAAGGTGGAAAATAAGATTTCCTAAAGTTGGTTTCCACGACCCACAATGACTCAGATTTATGTGAGATGGCGAAGGCCTGGAGATAGCCCAGCAGTATCCTAGTTTGCAAAGTAAAGAACACGTGTTTTGTGAATTTCAAGCTGGTAATCTTGATGTCTATTGCTTAGCAAAATTGTTGCTGGTTTATGAGCAGGGAATGGAAAAAAAAAAAAAAAAAAAGGATGATCTACATGTGGCCAAAAGCTAGCCCAAACTAATTTTGTATTTTTGGTTGCCTGCAGAGTATGTTCATATTTGTCATTTTTTTTTAAATTAAGAGACGTGGTCTTGCTATGTTGCCCAGGATGGCCTTGAATTCCTGGGCTAAAGCAGTTCTCACACATCGGCCTTCCAAAGTCGCTAGGATTACAGATGTGAGCCATCGCGCCCAGCCCATATTTGTCTTTTAACTCGGCCTTCGACATGATCTCTTTTTAGGGTATATGGAAACATTAAGTGTGGCTGGCCTTCTAGTTAGAGTTACTTATAGCCAGTTGAATGACACCATCAAACTGATGGTTGCTGATCAATATAGTCTGGGGCCAGGAAACATATTTTGAGCCCAGTGTCTACCCATATTTTGATGCCAGGTGTCCATTTTTATTGGAATTAAATGAATATCTAAACAAATGAACAGTGTCTACCTAGAAAGAAGTCTCTAGTGGAATATCACAGAGCTTTCTTTGCTCTATGCTTTAATTTCCAAAAACTTGGGTGAAGCTTTGGAAGTCAGATTTGTAATATTTGCAGATGAACACAAATTGAGAGGGACAACATGACTTTGGAAGCCAGGCTTAGGATCCAAAGAGACTGTTAAGCAGAAATTCTGTGCTCCAGTTAACAAAATGAAATTCAGTGTAGTAAAATCCTTCACTTGGATCTTTGAGGGAGTAAGTCCCAGACCTGCCCTGTCAGCCATGGTGGAGAGCAAAGAGGAGGATGTGGAGGTAGAGATATGGTCTCTTTTGAGTCTGTGTCTTCATACGCTAAAGGGGATCTGGACAGGTGCAAGAGGCCAGATACTCACCCAAGGTGAGGCCTTCAAACTTATGTACTCCCCCTCGCTTTTTGTAGGCAGTCATTGGGATTTGAAAAATGGAAGTTGGTTGGCCCACAGGCCTAGTTTTAAAGGCTGAGCAGCATTCTTTAGCATTTGGTGTTATTATGGAAACAGGAAGCAGAATAAGAAAAAAGAAAACCTCAAATGAAAGCAAATCTGGAGGCCCTTCCCCTTCTCAAATACTCTAAGACCACAGGCTCTGGGGCTACCTCCCAGCTATGTGACCCCAGGCAAGTGACCTAAGCTATGTTTAGCCTCAGAAACATGAAAAATAGATATTATAATTCGTACACCTCCAGAATTGTTGTGAGAATAAATGTTTTTGTACTGAAGCCCTTAGAGCAGTGCCTGACCATAAGCAGTATGGTCCGTTATTACTAACATTAAAACTTAGAAAAGTATGGCTTTTACAAGGAGGAGACTAGTTAACAGGGTTCTTAAACCCTCATGCCATAGAAAAACATACAAAATGAAAAACAGTCATAAAAGTGTAGGATGGAGGGCATGTATCTTTGCAGCATTGACCAAAAAAAGGTATTTTTGGGGGCTGTTTTTGCATATACTGAACACTGTGGACCAAATGGCATTACAGTTTGAAGATGCAGAGCCTGTAGATTCACTCACTATAGATTTTTAGTTGCACAAGGCTTCTTTTTTCTTTTTTCTTCTATTTTTTGTTATTCTTTAAATTCTGGGGTATGTGTGCAGAATGTGCAGGTTTGTTTCATACGTATACATGTGCCATGGTGGTTTGCTGCACCCCATCATCTACATTAAGTATTTCTCCAAGTGCTATCCCTCCCCATCCCCCCTTCCCTTGATATCCCAACCCTTGTCCCCCACCCTCTGACAGGCCCGTATGTGTGATGTTCCCCTCCCTGTGTCCATGTGTTCTCATTGTTCAACACTCACTTTTGAGTAAGAATATGTGGTGTTTGGTTTTTTTGTTCTTGTATCAGTTTGCTGAGAATGATGATTTCCAGCTTCATCCATGTCCCTGCAAAGGACATGGATGCATAGTATCCTTTTATATGGCTGCAGAGTATTCCATGGTGTATATGTGCCACATTTTCTTGATCCAGTCTATCATTGATGGGCATTTGAATTGATTTCAAAGTCTTTGCTATTGTAAACAGTGCCACAATGAACATACGTGTGCATGTGTCTTTATAGTAGAATAATTGATAATCCTTTGGATATATACCCAGTAATGGATTGCTGGGTCAAATGGTATTTCTAGATCTAGATCCTCAAGGAATTGCCACACCCTCTTCCACAGTGGTGAACTAATTTACACTCCCACCAACAGTGTAAAAGTGTTTCTATTTTTCCACATCCTGTCCAGCATCTGTCGTCTCCTGATTTTTAATGATCGCCATTCTAACTGGCATGAGATGGTATCTCAGTGTGGTTTGATTTGCATTTCTCTAATGGCCAGTGATGATGAGCATTTTTTAATGTGTTCATATCTTTCGCCCACTGTTTGATGGGGGTCGCTTGTTTTTTTCTTGTAAATTTGTTTAAGTTCTTTGTAGATTCTGGATACTAGCCCTTTGTCAGATGGGTAGTTTGTAAAATTTTTTCCCATTCTGTTGGTTGCTGACTCACTCTAATGCTTGTTTCTTTTGCTGTGCAGCAGCTCTTTAGTTTAATTAGATCCCGTTTGTCCAGTTTGGCTTTTGTTGCCATTGCTTTTGGTGTTTTAGTCATGAAGTCCTTGCCTATGTCTATGTCCTGAATGGTATTGCTTAGGTTTTCTTCTAGAGTTTTTATGGCATTAGGTCTTATGTTTAAATCTTTAATCCACCTGGAGTTAATATTTTTCTAAGGTATAAGGAAGGGGTCCAGTTTCAGCTTTCTGCACATGGCTAGCCAGTTTTCCCAACACCATTTATTAAATAGGGGATCATTTCCCCATTGCTTTTGTCAGGTTTGTCAAAGATCAGATGGTTATGGATGTATGGCATTACTTCCGTGGCCTCTGTTCTATTCCATTAGTCTATATCTCTGTTTTGGTACCAGTACCATGCTGTCTTGATTACTGTAGCCTTGTAGTATAGTTTGAAGTCAGGTAGCAGGATGCCTCTGGCTTTGTTCTTTTTGCTTAGGATTGTCTTCGCTATGCTGGCTCTCTTTTGGTTCCATATGAAGTTTAATGTGGTTTTTTCCAGTTCTGTGAAGAAAGTCAATGGTAGCTTGATGGGGATAGCATTCAATCTGTAAATTACTTTGGGCAGTATGTCCATTTTCATGATATTGATTCTTCCTAACCATGGGCATGGAATGTTTTTCCATCTGTTTGTGTCCTCTCTTATTTCTTTGAGCAGTGGTTTGTAGTTCTCCTTGAAGAGGTCCTTCACATCCTTTGTTAGATGTGTTCCTAGATATTTTATTCTCTTTGTAGCAGTTGTGAATGGCAGTTCACTCATGATTTGGCTTTCTGTTATTGGTGTATAGGAATGCTTATAATTTCTGCTCATTGATTTTGTATCCTGAGACTTTGCTGAAGTTGCTTATCAGCTTAAGGAGATTTGGGGCTAAAACAATGGGGTCTTCTAAATATACAATCATGTCATCTGCAATTAGAGACAATTTGACCTCCTCCTTTCCTAATTGAATACCCTTTATATCTTTAACTTGCCTGACTGCTCTGGGTAGAACTTCCAATACTATGTTGAATAGGAATGATGACAGAGGGCATCCTTGTCTAGTGCCAGTTTTAAAAGGGAATGCTTCTAGTTTTTTGCACATTCAGTATGATATTGGCTGTGGGTTTATCATAAATAGCTCTTATTATCATCAATACCTAGTTTATTGAGAGTTTTTAGCATAAAGCGGTGTTGAATTTTGTCTAAGGCCTTCTCTGCATCTACTGAGATAATCATGTGGTTTTTGTCTTTGGCTCTGTTTATGTGATGGATTACATTTATAGATTTGCATATATTGAACCAGCCTTGCATCCCAGGGATGAAGCTGACGTGATCATAATGGATAATCTTTTCGATGTGCTACTGGATTCGGTTTGCCAGTATTTCATTGAGGATTTTTGCATCAATGTTCATCAGGGATATTGGCCTGACATTTTCTTTTTTAATTGTGTCTCTGCCAGGTTTTGGTATCAGGATGATGTTGGTCTGATAAAATAAGTTAGAGAAGATTCTCTCTTTTTCTATTTCTGGGATAGTTTCAGAAGGAATGGTACCACCTCCTCTTTGTACCTCTGGTAGAATTCGGCTGTGAACTTGTCTGGTCCTGGACTTTTTTTTTTGGTTGGTCAGCTAATAATTGCTGCTTCAATTTCAAACCTTGTTACAGGTCTATTCAGGGATTCAACTTCTTCCTGGTTTAGTCTTGGGAGAGTTTAAGTGTCTAGGAATTTATCAATTTTTTCTAGATTTATTTATTTTTGCATAGAGGTGTTTATAGTATTCTATGATGGTAGTTTGTCTTTCTGTGGGATCTGTGGTGATATCCCCTTTATCATTTTTTTATTGCATCTATTTGCTTCTTCTCTTTTTTCTTCTTTATTAGTGTAGCTAGCAGTCTATGTATTTTGTTGATCTTTTCAAAAAACCAGCTCCTAGGTTCACTGTTTTTTTTTTTTGAAGGGTTTTTTGTGTCTCTATCTCCTTCAGTTCTGCTCTAATCTTAGTTATTTCTTGTCTTCTACTAGCTTTTGGGTTTGTTTGATCTTGCTGCTCTGGCTCTTTTAATCTGATGTTAGGGTGTCAATTTTAGATCTTTCCTCATTTCTCTTTTGGGCATTTAGTGCTATAAATTTCCCTCTACACACTGCTTTAAATGTGTCCCAGAGATTCTGGTACATTGTGTCTGTTCTCATTGGTTTCAAAGAACATCATTATTTCTGTCTTCATTATTTATCCAGTTGTCATTCAGGATCAGGTTGTTCAGTTTCCATGTAGTTGTGTAGTTTTCAGTGAGTTTCATAATCCTGAGTTCTAATTTGATTGCATTGTGGTCTGAGAGACTGTTACAATTTCCATTCTTTTGCATTTGCTGAGGAGTGTTTTACTTCTAATTATGTGGTCAATTTTTAGAATAAGTGTGATGTAGTGCTGAGAAGAATATATATTCTGTGGATTTGGGATGGAGAGTTTTGTAGATGTCTATTAGGTCTGTTTGGTCCATAGCTCAGTTCAAGTCCTGGATATCTTTGTTAATTTTCTGTCTCATTGATCTACTATTTTGTAGGTCATTAAGAACTTGCTTTATATATCTGGGTACCCCTGTATTGGGTGCATATATATTTAGGATAGTTAGCTCTTCTTGTTTCATTGATTCCTTTGCCATTGTGTAATGCCCTTCTTTGTCTCTTTTGATCTTTGTTGGTTTAAAGTGTGTTTGTCAGAGAGTAGGATTGCAACCCTTGTTTTTTGTTTGTTTGTTTTCCATTTTTTTGGTGAATCTTCCTCCATCCATTTATTTTGAGCCTATGTGTGTCTTTGAACATAAGATGGGTTTCCTAAATGTAGCACACTGATGGGTCTTGACTCTTTATCCAATTTGCCAGTCTGTGTCTTTTGATTGGGGCATTTAGCCCATTTACATTTAAGGTTATTAGTGTTATATGTGAATTTGATCCTGCCGTTTTGATGCTATTTGGTTGTTTTGCCCATTAGTTGCTCCAGTTTCTTCATAGTGTCCATGGTATTTACAATTTGGTATGATTTTGCAGTGGCTGGTACTGGCTGTTTCTTTCCATGTTTAGTGCTTCCTTCAGGAGCTCTTGTAAGACAGGCATGGTGGTGACAAAAATCTCTCAGTAGTTGCTTGTCTGTAAAGGATTTTATTTCTCCTTTGCTTATGAAGCTTAGTTTGGTTGGATATGAAATTCTGGGTTGAAAATCCTTTTCTTTAAGGATGTTGAATATTGGCCCCCACTCTCTTCTGGCTTGTAGGGTTTCTGCCAAGAGATCCGCCATGAGTCTGATGGGCTTTCGTTTGTGGGTAACCCAACCTTTCTCTCTGGATCCCCTTAGACACCTAGCTTGGTGTCTTCCCAAACGGCCACCCAGTTTTATGCTAGAAACCTGGAGTGCTCATGTTGTAGCACTGAAGGGAATCTCCTGTTCTGCGGGTTGTGAAGACTGTGGGAAAAGCACAGTATCTGAGCCAGAGTGCTGGGAAAAATCCATAATGGCTTCCCTTGACTAGGCAAGGAGTTCCCCGGCCCCTTGCACTTCCTGGGTGAGGTGACCCCTAGTCAGCTTTGGCTCGCCCTCCTTGGGCTGCAGCCAGTGTCCAACCAGTCCCAATGAGATGAACTGGGTACCTCAATTGGAAATGTGGAGATCACCCACCTTCTGCATCGTTCTCACTGGGTGCTGCGCACCAGAGCTGTTCCTCTTTGGCCATCTTGCCAGAAATCCTCAATTTCTTTCTCTCTCTCTCTCTCTCTCTCTCTCTCTCTCTCTCTCTCTCTTTTCAGAGAGCCAGGCTGCTGTATCACCCAGGCTGAAGTGCAATGGCATGATCATAATTCACTGCAGCCTCCAGCTCCTGGGCTCAATTGATCCTCCTGCCTTAACCTCCTCAGTAGCTGAGACTACAGGCATGTGCAACCATGCCCGGCTAACTTGCTAAGTTGTCAATGCTGGTCTTGAACTGCTGGCCACAAGTGATGCTCCCACCTGGCTTCCCAAAGTGCTAGAGTACTAGGTGTGAGCCACTGTACCCAGCCTTCACTAGGCTTCTTATTGTGAAACTGCCTTTAGCATCCTCATGCCATTTCCCAGTATTTGTCCCCCGTTCCTGCCTTCATCTACTAATTTTTCTAAAATAACAACAGCATTATTTATGTGTTACTCCAACTCCATGGCAGATGTGTATAAAATTGCAGCATTTAGGATTAGCATTTGCAAACTCCCAAGACTTGACCCTCCCTCTTCCCCTGACCTTACTTACCTAGTTGACCTCCTGTAGCACTGAGTTGTGTGCTGGCCAAGGTCCTGTTCCCTAGCCTGCTTTCTTTCCCTTGACCTTCCTGAAATGCTGCTAAACTGATTTTTGACTGTGATCTATGTGCTATCTCCTGTGTGAAGCCTATTGAAAGATTCTTCCCTAATGGAAACTTTCATTCTAGGAGTTATCTCATTCTGTTTTATGTGGATCTGTTAGCTCCTTCATTAGGTTTCAAGCTCTTTGAAACCATGTTTGAATTTTCTCACCTTTGCTTTCCTCTCGGGGTCTGGATTGGGACCGCGAGTCATAATAGAGCCTCGTGTAGTATTGAATTGCCTTGAACAGAATTAAGGGACATTGGCACCAAACTTGATTTTGCTAATCTTTGGGCCTGAACAGGAGAATGGCTGAAGAAACTGAGATCCCCCCATCCATTATATTCTTTATTTCTGAACTACTCCGGAATTTTTGCCTCTTTTTGTTTCTATAAATTTTCATACTTTAAAGCTACCCTTGCTTTTTCTTCCTGTCTCACTTTTCTTCACATGCAAGCTCAGTCATCCATCCCTCTTTTTCACCTTTCCTTCCTCATATATGTTTCTTAAAATATCTTTTCTCTTCTAACTTCCTTTCCTCTATCAGCCTCCTGAACAGAAAATGGTAGTGCTAATGTTTTAAAAAGTGGGAGAGGACTAGAAATCTGTATGGAATGTAATTCACTTTTATTGCTTTTAAATTAAATGAAAGGCTTTTGCCCTTGTTTCTATTCTACTCAGAAGGATTTCAGACTAAATCCTTAAGCCCGCCATATGGAAATAACTGGACTAGATGGCTGCTATCTAATCTAAGCATTTAATTGAAACATTTGAAATGGCTTTTGGTTCAAGAAGAGATAGGTTGACACTAAGCTTTATTTTAGCAAAGGTTTGGGAAGGTTCTAATCTGTAGTATGTATACTTTGATAAATTTCATAGACTAGAGCAACAGATTACAATTTAGTTTGTTCTTCCAATATAAAACTATTTTAATCCTAGTTATAATTTAACTGAAGACTGGATTTACTCACTGGCTTGTTGAAACTGTAGATACCAACCACAACCCTGTTATTTAAACACAATTTAGAAATCATAAATAGAAATTCAAAAGGAGAGCTCAGTGCTGCAAGATGAGATTTGATGCCCTGAAGAAACTCTCTCTGAAATTTGCCAAAGACCTGTGGGACTTAAAATATCTTCTTGTTTCCTACCAGCTAGATATGGCAGCATGAGAACCATTTATTATAAATCAGGACAGCTATTTTACCAAATGTTGACTTTTGTTTGGATAGTTTGTTCATATTTTCAACTAGGAAAGTTAGTACAATAATATGGTAGTCATTTGTCCCTTATTCAGCATTTTAGCAAATATTTCTTGAACACTGGCCATGTGAAGCCACTACAGTGAATGTTTCTGGTAATAAAAATAAGAATTAAATTTGATGTTTGATCATAAGAAGTAGAAGAACTGTGATATTATATTATGAGTACCATAGAAAACCTGCCATTATAAAGTGATCTGAGGAATAAATGTGCTTGCATGGGGTGCAGTGGGTCAGCTAGAGAAAACTTTATAAGGAAAATGGAATATGAGCTTTGATGCCTAGCCAGTTGTCCATATGTGAAGACCAAGGGTGGGGAGGTGGTGGATTCTGGACAGCTGGAACATTGTTAACAAAAATCCCAGAAATTATACAAAATGGAATATGAATGAGAAATACAGAACATTGGTTAGATTTTAGTTTTAAAGAGAAAAGTTAGAGACAAAGTTAAAGTCAGTGGATCTAGAATTTCAGCTTAAGCTTTGGTAGGTAGTGGAGAATATTTTGTCATTATTCTGCTCTTTAAACAAACTTTGGAGATGATTAATCTTGATTGTAAAGGAAGAGAAATTGTTTGGAAGACCAGCTAGGGGTTTATAATAATGGTCTAGTAAAAGGTAATAAGATCTGCACAAGGCTGGGAAGAGTAGGATTAGAATGGGGGGCGAAATTAAAAGACATCATGTAATGGAAATTTCTAGGATTTAGAACCTGATTGGAAGAGGAAGATAACTGTAAAGAGCCAAACCTGAGAACTAACCCTGCTAAAAAAAGTCAGACAAGTCAAGTGCTGCAGCTGGTGTGTGCTAGAAGGTAAGTTCAGCTTCGCTAGCAGTACATGATGTGTGTATGTTCCCTAACGGGCAGTGGAAGGTGTGAAATTGAAAGTCAGGATATGACCTGGAATATAGACTTGGGACTCATTAGCATAAAGGAAATAGTGGAAGATGTAGGAACAGATATGAATGCCAAGGGAGAGTATGGAAGAGAAGATGGCCAAGGACAAGACTCTAGGGAGAAGTTCTACTTTAAGGTGAGTCTATTGAAATAGTGAGGTCAGAGCAGAAGTAGGAGAACTTCACATCATAAAAGACTAGGGAAGACAGAGTGTGGAGAAGGAAGGGGCCGGTAATATCTACGGAAACAGAGAGATAAGGAAGATGAAAATTGAGAGAGAGAAATTAAATGTGGTAGCTAAGAATTCATTGATGACTTTCACTAGAGAGGTCTTAGAACCATGAATTGCTGGAATGTATCCTCTTTGTCAGTCTGGAGTGTTTGTTCAGTGATTTAAAATAGCACAGATAACTGTGTGTGTGTGAGAGAGAGACAGTGCATCAGTCTTGTGGCCAGGGGACTATTTTATAGGTGATAAAATTATTTAAACAAAATATTCCTCGAGCTCACATTTTATTCATAGAAATGTAACTGAAAAAAAAACAGAAATAGTCACTTAGCCAAAAAAGAAATCTCAAGAAATTTACATTAGTCAATAAATAAAATTTGTACCAAAACTATGTCAATTAAAGATATTCTACCCCATTTAATCACATGAAACTGTAACAGCAACAAAAATTCTATGTAAACAGTTGTTTAATTGAATTGATGCTGATACCCCAAGAACATATTTAGATCATCTTTTTCCTTTTTTTTTTTCTGCCAGAATAAAAGGCCAAGCTATGATAGCAACTGGTGGAGTGATAACCGGCCTGGCCGCCTTGAAAAGGCAAGACTCCGCCAGATCACAGCAGCATGTCAACCTCAGTCCATCTCCTGCTACCCAAGAGAAGAAACCTGTCAGGCGCCGGCCCCGGGCAGAGGTTGTGGTTGTTCGTGGTAAAATCCGGCTTTATTCCCCATCTGGATTTTTTCTTATTTTAGGAGTGCTCATCTCCATTATAGGAATTGCCATGGCCGTTCTTGGATATTGGCCCCAAAAAGAACATTTTATTGATGCCGAAACAACACTGTCAACAAATGAAACTCAGGTCATTCGGAATGAGGGCGGTGTGGTGGTTCGCTTCTTCGAGCAGCATTTGCATTCTGATAAGATGAAAATGCTTGGTCCATTCACCATGGGGATTGGCATTTTCATTTTCATTTGTGCTAATGCCATTCTTCACGAAAACCGTGACAAAGAGACCAAAATCATACACATGAGGGATATCTATTCTACAGTCATTGACATTCACACGCTAAGAATCAAGGAGCAAAGGCAAATGAACGGCATGTACACTGGCTTGATGGGAGAAACAGAAGTAAAACAGAATGGGAGCTCTTGTGCCTCCAGATTGGCAGCAAATACGATCGCCTCTTTCTCGGGTTTTCGGAACAGTTTTCGAATGGACAGCTCCGTGGAGGAGGATGAACTTATGTTAAATGAAAGTAAGAGTTCTGGGCATCTTATGCCCCCATTGCTCTCTGACAGCTCTGTCTCTGTCTTTGGCCTCTATCCACCTCCTTCCAAGACATCTGATGATAAGACCAGCAGCTCTAAGAAATGCGAAACCAAGTCAATTGTGTCATCATCCATCAGTGCTTTTACATTGCCTGTGATCAAACTTAATAACTGTGTTATTGATGAGCCCAGTATAGATAACATCACTGAAGATGCTGACAACCTCAAAAGCAGGTCAAGGAATTTGTCAATGGATTCCCTTGTGGTTCCTTTGCCCAACACCAGTGATTCCTTCCAGCCTGTCAGCACAGTGCTACCAAGGAATAATTCCATCGGGGAGTCATTGTCGAGTCAGTACAAGTCATCTATGGCTCTCGGGCCTGGGCCTGGACAGCTCTTGTCTCCTGGGGCTGCTAGAAGACAGTTTGGGTCCAATACGTCCTTGCATTTGCTGTCATCACACTCAAAGTCCTTAGACTTAGACCGGGGTCCCTCCACTCTAACTGTTCAGGCAGAACAACGGAAACATCCAAGTTGGCCTAGGTTGGATCGGAACAACAGCAAGGGGTACATGAAACTAGAGAACAAAGAGGACCCAATGGATAGGTTGCTTGTGCCCCAAGTTGCCATCAAAAAAGACTTTACCAATAAGGAGAAGCTTCTTATGATTTCAAGATCTCACAATAATTTAAGTTTTGAACATGATGAGTTTTTGAGTAACAACCTAAAGCGGGGAACTTCTGAAACAAGATTTTAGTGTTAAAGGAATATATCGTTTTACAAGGGTATATATTTAAAAATATTTTCACTGGTGTTTCCTTCTTAAAGCATTGGCTGTAAGCCTTTTTAATCAAATGGTTTGTAGTGTATTAGAATTGGCTGCTTAGTTCTGTAATGAAGATGGTTGTATGTTTGGGTTACTTGTGACTGCAGTACTCTATATTAATCACATATGATTTTATTTTCTCTTCCTTTGAAAGCATGATCTCTTTTAGTAATATGAATGCAAAATACTTGCATCCAAATTAAAACTTACTTATTTTCTTTACTTTTAATTAATTGCCCTGTTTATAAAATGAAATGTCCAATATGGAAAACATAGGGTACCAAAGTGCGGACCAGGAGTACAAATTCAGTCCCAATACTCAATATGTATTATGGATGACTATGAGTGCAAACCTTAGGCTGTGATTTTCTGAATAATTGTTCTTTTTAGGATTTGGTTAAGTTATTTAAAATGAAAGAGATCTAGTTTCAGTGTGAGCTCAATGATGTGAATTGGTTAAGTTTATTGTGAATCCTGAGTTTTAGATAGGTAGTATTTTTTCAACATCAGTTCTGTTTTCAGTGATGTTATATCAAGAAACAATGTATCCAAGAGCCATCACTGACAATGCCAGACATTCTTATGGATAAATATCAAAATGCAATTATAGTGGCTATAACTTTAGGTATTCAGAATCAAAATTCACAAGCTGACTTGATAAACCAATATACTTTGTAGAAATACTATCCTGAAATAATTATACACATGAACGGAATGTTGACTAATGAATGAAGATACATTACATGCTAGTTAATGCTAACTAGTCTCAGTACTTTTTTCTAGCCATCTGTTACTTCCAATAGTCCCTCATTCCCACATCCTATTTTCCCCCAATATGTTTTAGATCCTGGTATTTGGAAAACAATCGGCTAACCTTGACATTTCACCTTCACATGCCACTAGCTTGGTAATTCAAAAACATTTAGTTCTTGATAAATTGCCTTGAAGTTTACCTTGTGCTGGAAAGCCTTATGATAACTCCAAAGACTTTCTTATGGTATAATACATTTTTAGGATTGTGTTTCTTAGTTACTGAAGATGATAAATATTAAAATGGATGTTTCCATCAGAAAATTTTCATGTTTTCCTTTAAGGTAACATAATTGTAAGAACTGTTGAATAGAATACTCAGGAAATTCTACAGGTTTCTCCCAATACCTAAGCACTTCTGAACATCAGTGTTGCGGTTATGGAAGAGCAGAAGGAGGATCCATTTGTGTTGCTCCCCAAAATTCCACATTGCGTTTGCATCACAAGCTTCCCTCAATTGAGACACAGTTTTGCTTGTTAGAACATTAAGCCTGTGTATTGTAACAGAGTGGGCTCAATATTTTACTATAAAGCATTTAATAAACTTCTGTTATTAATAGAAGTTTCTGTTCTTCACACCTTTGCTACTGCTTTTTAAATAAAATGTACATTTCTGCTTAAAGTACTGTTTTTCACACTTTCAGATATGTTCTACTGTGGGCACTTGATACCCTAGTACATGTACTGAGTATCTTGGCTTTTAAGTTTTGCTTCTATTAAGTTAAAGAGCTAGGTCTATCCCCCTATTTAGGCTGTTTTTTAATGTTATCTTGGGATTGTTTTCACTTAAAGTTTCATTTTTTCTCAGGAAAATAACCAAACACAGCATCTAGCAAGCTGTATTTCTCAGTAGCACTGAGATTTGAAAACAGTGGCTCTCAACACCCCTGATGTGACAGATGACTGAAGCCATATAATTTGTTCAGTTCATCCCTGAAAGAACTCTAGAAATTTGAAGAAGATTAAACATCATGGGTCTTAGATGATCCACATAAAGGAACTGGAGGCTTAAAGTAGTGGTTCCTGCTCAATCTTCATCAAAAAGCCTGAGTTTTTAATTTATCAAGCAAATCAACTTTTTAAATGATACATAATTTTCTCATTTTAAATTAAAGATGTATATTGCTAATTAAAAGTTTCAGATGCATATGAGATAGCTGATGTCACCACATTGGTATAATTCTACCTAAAAGCAATGAAACCTGGAATTCTAGTTAGACCATATTTTGTGTCTTTCCATTAGGCTTTTATGAATATTAAAAATTATTTAGAAAATATGCCAGCCATAATAGATTACAACTGCACACTATAGAAACCTTGTTCAATCTTAATTACCTTAATTACCTCTTTAAATCTCCAAATATGGTTATTCTGAGGGTAAGAGAGTTGGGACTTCAACATATGAATTTTAGGGGGACACAAGTTAGCCCATAACATGGGGATGTGGAGAGGTGAGTAAAGGTTCTTAGTGTAGAGTAGGTGAGAAGGGTGCAATACACCCTCAGTGCCATTGCCACCCTGGCCATGTAGCCTTGAGCCAGTCACTTAATCCCTCTATTTCAATTACTTTTTAAATGTCAAGCTTTGAATTCCTCACCTGTGAAGTGAGATGAGTAAGAACTATAAAGTTCTTTCTAACTCTAAAGGTCCAGCGTTCTCGATGCTCTCAGATGGAGATCCACAGCCTGTCCCGGCCTCACTGTAGCAGGTTGCTTCTCAAAGTATGAGGGGAGGACCTGCAAGAGAGCAGAGCAGTGGGACGTGTGGATTTTGGAGCCAGAAGACCTGGCATCCATGTAAAGCTTTCAGGCTTACATACATATTTCCACCTGTATAATCTTCAAAGAAACAATGGCAATATAAAATGAAAAACATTGTTTAACACAAGTGTGTATCAAAATGGATACTATAGTGGCTCTTTACGATTTACTAAATTTTGAGTTACTTGTTTAGCAGTCAGCTTTTATATTTGCCACAGATAACTAAAATAAGTAAAATCTATAAAAAAGAAAAAGGTCCAGTAGTCTATCAATAATTTTCCTATAACATTTTAAATTTTAGAGTGCTGGCTCACCACTGACATACATCCGCCTACTGTGGTATTCAGGTTGTTCAGAGATCTTAATCGCTTCTTCTCTAAGTAGGAACTGGTCCTTTGGTTATCCAGTCTCTTACTTTCGACAGATTGCTCTGTCACCCTTCCTTGACCCTATATGTAATCCTATTTTAGACCTTATATCAAGCTTTCAGTGTATATAATGTTGTTATTGGATTATTGAAGGCCTTTGTCTTTAATCTCCCATTTGATGATTAAAGTCCTTTGTGAGGTGTTTTCACACTGACATAACTCATTGATTTCTCTCTATATGCTGTTTTTTCCCAGGATGATGGCATAAGATAAAAAAGGCCCACTTCATTGAAGTGCCTTTTACTTAATAGTTGATGCCGTCTTAAGATAGCCAGTTAGTTTTCTAGGGCTGGTATAATAAAATACCACAAACTGGGTGGCTTAAGCAATAAAATGTATGTTCTCATAATTCTGGAGGCTGCAAGTCTAGGAAAATGTGTTGGTGGCTTTG
This sequence comes from Sapajus apella, assembly GCF_009761245.1. Taxonomy (NCBI): domain Eukaryota; kingdom Metazoa; phylum Chordata; class Mammalia; order Primates; family Cebidae; genus Sapajus; species Sapajus apella. The sequence goes on along the minus strand of NW_022436946.1, from coordinate 19,623,266 downwards.
ATTTCTCTTAAGGCTTCTCCCCTTGGCTTGCCAATGTGCTCTCATGTGGTTTCGTATATCCCTGGTGACTGTATATTCCAAATTTCCTGTTCTTATTAGGATACCAGTAAGACTGCATTAGGGCCCATCATGACAGCCTTATTTTAACTTAATATCCTCATTAAAGGCCCTATCTCCAAATACAGTCACATTCTTAAGTACTGGGGGTTAGTTCAACATAGCAATTGGAGGTGGGGGAACACTTCACTTCATAACGAATAATAATTTAAAAATAATGCCTGCCCAAGAACAGGGCTCATTAAAGTGACAAAATGAAGTAGTTCAACTCTCATATATCAGCAGATCTATTCCTGTTCTTGAGATACATTTTAGGTAAACTACATTTTTATTTCCTCTCTTACTGTCAGTGTATAAGAAAAAGGAAGTAATAAAGAGGATATAAGAAACCTCAGCCAGGCAGGGTGGCTCACACCTGTAATCCCAGGACATTGGGATCCCAGGCAGGTAGATCGCTTGAGGTCAGGAGTTCAAGACAAGCCTGGCCAACATGGTGTAACCCCATATTTACTAAAAATACAAAAATTAGCTTGATATGCTTGCTTGAACTCAGGAGGTGGAGGTTGCAGTGAACCGAGATTGTGCCACCGTGCTGAAGCCTGGGTGACAGAACAAGATTCTGTCTCAAAAAAAAAAAAAAAAAAAAACAAACAAAAAACAAAAAACATAGCAACTACATCTACTCATAGTATCTTGTTATTCTCACATCAAGGCAGTTTTCAGCAAACTGGGCAGAATCTTCAGCTTGGGCTATTCTCTTCTTATTGTAATCCTTTATTTCTGGCTGGTTCATCAATTGCTTTATTACAAAAATAACAGAGGAAAAATATCACTCTTTTTTTGGTCTTCTCCCTTATTAATTCACAATTTAAAAGTGTGAGACTTGCAATAATTTTTTAGTCTTTCTCATTACCAAACAGTATATGTTCTGTCCCCAGGAGCATGTGTACTCTACAAATTAAGTGTAGAGTTATATGCACAGCTCAACTGTTTGTAATGTGGACAAGGCCACAGTATAGTACAAAAGATGGAATAATTTGCTAATAGAAACAGAAATACCTGGAATTTGGAAGAAAGAGGACATTAAGGCTGACACCTAGTGCAGCACCAAAGTCAGCAGAGTCAAGACCTGAATTCAGGACTGTTGATTCCTAGTATTTGCCTCAGTTAGAATCAAACCAAATTTTAAAAAACACATATGCACAAAATCTGTTGATTAGATTTGGGGTTTCTTAGGACTGGTAAAGAGGGAAGTATCTACAATTTCTGGAAGGAAGCATAGTGTTGAAATGTCCCACACATCTTGTTGGGTTGGGGTTAAGGTTATACTTGGGACTGCTATTGGAGACAGCACCAAGCTTAGAATGGGAATTTTTCATATTTTACTTTGATTTCTCTTGTTTTAAAGTATTAACTATCTAACACTGCTATGAAAACTGTGCCATTAAGCCCTTCCAAACCATTATGTTGTCTTTCAGCAAGATGTATGGAACTAAAATAAGACATTTGCATTCATATTCAATAAACCACATGTACAGGAAGGAAGGCAAAAAGGGGGAAGGAAGGAAGGAGTGTGGTATTTGGGAGATAAGAGAGGAGGAGAGAATGCCATATGTTTTTCCTACTTATTAAAAGCACATGCATAGTAAAAGGCATTCCATTTATACTTAATTTTGGAATAAAACCAAGCTTATAATTTTTAATAACTGAGGCAGTGAAAAAATATTCTTAGTGGATTTTAAAATACATTTTAGTAGGCACTAACAGTGCTTATTATCTAGTTCATTTGAGTCAGTCACCCTAAGGGTTAGTGAATTAATCATTCATTTGAAGTCATGAGCTAATGAGTCATCAATAGCTCAAAGCTGTTAAGAAATTATTATTTTTAAAAATAAAGTAACTTTTTTTCCTGTACTCAGATATTTTCTATGTTTATTAGATGTGTATTTTTCCCTAAAGCATTTCCAAATTCCAAGTGTGTTAACATTATAAATGATAACACAAGGTAATAACCTGAAAAGTCAAATTAACGTTCCAGCCAGTTAGTTGAAGAGTTAAGGAATTATTTTTCAAAGGCTCTTGCATTTTATGAGTTTGTTATTAAAGTCTCTTACTGTTTCAAGGCCCAAAGAGGGTCAAATAAAATACACATGAGCAAAAAATATGAAGGACATTTAGAATCTGGAACAAATTGAATATATGGATATAATTAATTATACTTTACTGTGTAATGTGCTCACTATAATTTAAATGATAGGAAAAACTTCTCTTCTGAAGTAATGTAAGTGAAATACACTCTCTTTGGCATGTGAACACCACAATGTTTTATATTGGTTACCAAGGCATTTAGAAACTTACGAAGTACATTTTCTATAAACCAGTCTTTTCTTACCAGGCTTTTTCTGGCAATGATATACACTACAAAATTCTGACATAAAATTATTGTATGTTATGAAATTCCACCAAAAAGAACTAGTTCTAAAGATATGTCTGCTCTCGAATACCTAAATACTTAATATTTGATCTGTGGTTCATTCAGCCCCTTCTCTTTCAACTATTTATTTATTTTTGTTAACCCAATTTTATGGCTGTGTTCTCTCGTTGATAGGTTAAAAGAGAGGTAGAACTGAGTGTTGACCATTTTGCAATGTAACGGTGACACTGGCCATAGGCTTACAATGGAAGAAAAGGGAGAATATGTGAAAATGTCCAATGGACAGAGGAGGTATAAATAAGTATATCTTTTCTATGTGCTATTTTCACTCACCCACTTCTATTGCCATAGTCAGTCAAGAATTGGCTCACTGGTCAAAGGAAATTACTGTCAATCCACATATGTCCCTGAATTATTTGTACACCAAAAAGCCCAGAAAATTCTGAAACTGATTTTAACATATCAAGGGCTTACCCAGTGCTGGTACCTACTGGGTTCCCAAGGAATGTTGGCGGAAGTAATTCACTTTTTAGTTCATGGTGGAAAATACAAGTTAAATTTCATTGTCCCATACTGAGGGGTCAGTTTGCCAAAGACTCTATGTCAGGAAAGGGAGAACATATGTGGCTGGTTATAAAATTTTATGTTTTACAGTGATATAAGGCAGTGATTGGGTTATAAACCAATTGCAGGGAGTTAGGGAGGCATGCATACAATGGTCCTCTGGCTCATATGAACACAGAATGAATAAGGAAAGGAATTTCAATGGCTGTGTATATCTTTTCAAAAACATAGAAAATATAAAAGCTATTGCTGAAATGCAAAAGGAATTCAATACATGTAAAGTTGGCCAAAGAGCTTTTGAAACATTAACTTTGTATTATCTTTTTATCACATATATTTTCAATTTAACCTTAAGGCCCATCCCCTATTTGAAGTAAAGGAACTACTACCTCCATTTTGTCAATGAAACAATTACTCAGGTGTACATAATATTTCAATTTCATGATTTCATAAGTCAAAAAGACCATTTCAGTTAGTTTCATGAGAACTGCAGATTACATTACATTTACCAAGGTCCTATCATTGGTACAGCACATTTTTCTCATTCTCTAGTCTCCCAGGAATTCTAATATTACCTGTGTATGCAAATTACCTTCATTTCCTAGATGTAAACTTGAAATAGAAACCTACTCTCAATGAAATTTTACACATTTACACATTCTGGTAACAGCAGATACCAAAAAAGTAGGAAAATAAATTTTAGATCCAAATATTCACTCTTTCAAATTGAGTAGGAAAAGTATTTTGACATCATTAATTTTATTAAACAGGTAAAGAACAGATTTTTAAGAATACTTTCAAGTGTCATATGCACGCTCATGTAACTTCTAGCTATGGCGTTGGGAACCAACCTATGAGACTTGTACTATCCTTGACATCCTGAAGGAAAATTAAAAAGAAAGTGGTGCTCTCTGGATAAAGCAACTTGAAGTAGACTTTAAAGGATATGTATGAACCAAGGAAATATTTCAGAGACAATCTCATAGAGGGTAACAGCAGCCAAAGTTAAGACCTAGCATTAGGAACAAGTAAAGCCTATTGCAGGACACGTGGCCTGCCTGGAGTATTGGATTTAAATTGGAGAGGAAAAGAAGGTAAGGTTGGAAAGGTACTTGGAATTCAGGTGAGTAACAACTTCAAAAGCCAGGCCAAGTAACCAGGTTCTGTGGTAGTGGTAAGACTTTCTAAGCATAGGAGAACTATATTAGGAGCGGTTCTCTAGGAATATAAACTTGGCCATGATCTGAGGTTTGGAAAATATTGGAAGCAAAGAGAAAAATTAAGGATAGTTGGGACCTAGATCAATGTAGTAGCAAGAAAAGTGGAAGCATTTTTGATTCTCAGTCATCTCAACATACTAGCTACCTTTCTTTGTGTTTCTCTCTCTAAATCTTGATTTCCAGGACGCTATATCCTCCCAGGTTTTTTTTTTTTTTCCCCTACTTTGCTAATCCCTTCTTCCCAGTGTCCATGGCTGGGTTTTCCGTCTTCACTAGCACTTAGCAATGGAGTGCTCTAGAGCTGTCTTTGTTTCTTTTCTGAATCTACCAACATTCACTGCTGATATAATGGCTTTAAAAACTATTGAATGCCTTGACTCCCAAACTCTTTTTTATATCAGTCTCTTGTTTTTTCTGCTTAGATGTCTGACAGACAAATGAAATTTTTCATAGCAACACTGGACTCTATACCTTTCCTTCTAAATTTAGTCCATTTTATAGTTTTTCTCTTCTCAGTGGTGACAGCTCTATCATTCAAACCGCTTAGCTTGAAACCCTTTGCATCATCATTCACTAGATTTTATTTCATGCCCCACATCCAGTCTTTCCATTAACTGTTCCCTGTCTAGGCTCTCAACTAGGTCTAGATTTTTCCTCTTGACACAGCAAGCTATTATTCACCATTGCTTTTAAAACTTTAATTATTATCCATATACTTAAAATTATTTACATAATATCTCTGGTTATGGAAATAATGTGTGGCCACCATATAAAAACACATTCAAGTAAAATGGAACTGTATGACTTAGAAAATGAAATGTCCCCCATGATTCCACCATCAGATAGCCACTGTCCAATTGCTTTTTGAGAACCCATTATACATCAGGCATCATGTAAGGTGTTGAGAAAACAAAGCCAAATAAGATGTTACCCCATCCTTCAAGGAGCTTACAAGATTTAAATAACCAAATCATCCACTAGTGCATGGATGTGGCCGTGTGCTATGACCTTTAGCTCACTCCCCACCCTGGACACTAACCGCTCCCTCCGGCCTGGATCATCCTCCTGCCTTGGGGCCTGTGCTAACCTCATAGACCCAGAGAACCCCCTCCTGACAGCGTGAAGGATGAGGAAATGTAAACAAAGAATTCAGAATGAAGAGGCTGGATAAGGCCAGGAAGACCAAAGGCAAACAATTTTGAAAAGACTGTTTCTGAGATGATCCAGAAACTCAACGATTATTAAGTCATGTCACCTGTAAATGAATGGCTTTGAGTAATTTCTGGGGTTTTTGCCTTCTCAGTGAAAGATCTTCTGAGAACTGAAATTATTATTTGAAAAAAAAGAAAAGAAAGAAAAAGTCCCTTAGGCTAACACAGTCTTCTTGTAACTTGAGAAGTGAGGTAGCATATATTCTTAGCTACACTTTGAAAAAGCACCCAGGCCAGGAGGTGTACTTGACCCAGCCTGGCGGAGGCCCCTAGGGACATTTTTAACACATGTGTGTTTGCTCCACAGCCTTCACTATTCTCCCCTTCCTATCTCTGTCATGAGAGCAACATCCTTCATCAGCTAAGCTCCCAAGAGAAAGAGATCTAAGATGACCACTGATGCTGGTTAATTAATTGCTTCCATTTTGATTTGGAGCCTTTTATCTCTAACAATGAAATGAATATATTTATTCTTCAGTAAATAGTTTTACCCTTTGCAAGCATACACAAAATTTCTTACACTTGCCAGGTGTTTAAAAGCACCCATTCTTGTCTTCAGTACTATTTCTAATAGTATTATAGTCTACTATCAGCAAAGTCTCCATTGTTAATGAGATTCTTTTTTTTTTTTTTAAAGTGAAGGTCTCACCCACTAGACGCTGAATTATTTTGGAGCTAATCCAAGATATCCTATTTCATCTGTAAATATTTCAGTATCCCCAAAGGAGTCTCCTCTCATTGTAATTGAATCACAGTACCATTGTCCCACCAAAAAAAGTAACATTATTTTTTATTATCAAATATTCCACTTGGTATTAAAATTTCCCCAGTAGTTTTATAATTTTTTTTCTGTTGGTTTCTTTATATCAGGATGCAAATAAGGTCCACACATCATAGTTGGTTAACTATAACTCTTTAATATATCTCTCTTAGTTTTTTCCTCATCTTTAATTTTCTTTGTAATTTATTTATTAAAGAAACCAGGCCAATTTGTCCTGCGTCATTTTCCACCTTCTGGATTTAGCTGATTGCTTCCTTTTAGTGTTGTTTGTACAAGTTTATCTGCCCCATATATTCTGCATATGGGTCATTTGAGCAGGTAGGGCTTTTTGGCAAGAATATTTTATACATGGTATTGTGTACTTCTTATTGGATCACCTTAGGAAGCATATGATATCTGTGGTCTCTTTCTGTGATATTAAGATGAATATTAAATTGGATATTGTTGGATTTGAGAAATACTTTATTAGATTAAGCCTCTAAGATTTCCATGATTTTCTGCGACAAGAGCCAAGTTACTCATCATTACTAGTATACATATAATAACATTACTTTGTCCAGAAGGAAGTAATGCAAAGTTACAGGCATCAAAATATTTTGACATTGTTCAATTTTTAATAATATTTTCATAATGTAATCCTCTTTATCTTAAAAGCATAATTATTTTTATTAGTTCTACCCCTGCTACTGAGATTTCTAAAAGAAGTGTGTTATACTGTCTTTTAAAACCAAGACAGCCTAATCTCTACCCAGCCACACCAGATAATATTTTTTTAATTGTCTCTACATTCTATTAAGAACTCTTTTGTTTAAGCAACAACAATTTCTTCATGTCCAATAATGAATTTTTGATAGTAGCATCATGTATTTGATGGTGTGACAAAGGTCTCTGAAGCAAGGCAATCTCTGTAAAAGCCACAAACATTTAAAACTTAAAAGAAAATACAGTAGAGAAGAGAAGGGGAAAGTGCTTGTACATAAGTACAAGGTGGATTTTTGTTATCAAAACTTCTCTACTGCACCCTGAAAAAGATGTTCCAGACCCCTAAAACTGATCTGGGAAAAAGTTGTTTGCCAATTGAAAATCTATCCATTTCACAGGAGACTATTTTATTCACAGAGAACAAATGTTGGTAGTAATTTTTAAATGGTCTGAAAAAAGACTTTGGCTCTTCTGCCTTTATAAAATGTTTTCTGCTCTTCATTTGGTCATGATTAATTCGGTCGGAAATGCTGTGATTGCAACCTCCACTGTTAGCCCTCCTGGTATTAATCATCTCCAAGGTGATCTCAGTTTCTGTGGCAACTGTAATATTTATTTTTGCACTATAGCACTGGCTGGTCTCTGATGGTTGGGATGACAGAGTAAGCCTGAAATGTTTAGTCTCAATCAGAAATTTCTCACATCCCTGATATTAGAAAACGATTTTACCACTTCCAAGTATTACTACTAACCTGTATTCAGACAATTGCATTACAAAAATATTCTGAGCCAATCCTGTTGCTTGATTTCGGGTTACCAGGCTTTAAGGTCCAAAGGATTTCCATTGACTAAAGGAGTTCTTGGTATTTGCATCCAAATTTTCATAATAACTTTAAACATACATAAGGCATCACTATCACATTCATGTGGAAATAAACTGAGCAGTTCTAGATATAGCTCCTCCAAGAAAAAGAAAATATATAGTAGGTACAACTTTACATATTCTTTCAATCAAAGATATCAATCAAACCCAACTGACATTAAGCTAAAATTTCAGAATTTTATTAAAATTAACAAAATTCAAGAGTAAATTATAAATGAGAAAAAGTCCCTGATCTTCCCTGTCTTCATCAGAAATAATCAAATTATACTAGAGATCAAGATTTTCCTAGAAGGAGTCTCTGGAACACAGGACTACAGCAGGTTGCCTTACACCTAGGTGAACACAAAGATGACAGAAAACTGTTTTTGAAAGACAGCTTAGGACAAAATTCTGGATTCTTGTCCCCTTGAATTAACACTGTTTCTATTCCTGTCACTTTTCTCCAAGTTCCTTACATCCTGCACGTCTTACAAGATCTCTACTAAACCCCTTGGACTGACGAACCTTGACGTGCGCTCTCTCCAGACTTTCAAAAAGAAAATCGTGGCATGTAGGCATCTTTCATTCTGCCTATGCTCAAAATTGGCCCCATCTTTTTCTCTTGCCAAGTATGAAAATGGTACCACAGAATGACACATGGACCTGTTAGAAACCTATTCTTATTATCCCGGGGACAGGAACAGGGAAAGGTTTGAGTAGGGATGGAGAGGGGAAATCATGAGAACATTGGGTGCAGTCACCAATGCCAGATTAGCCACTCCCTAGGGTCACACAGCTGTGGGCATTGGGACTCCTACCCTGTCCTTTTAATGAGAGTCCCTATCCTACCCCACCTCCACCAAATTCCTAAGTGTTCACACCTGGTGCTGTAGTGGTTGTGGAGGATAAGAGGTTTAGGAGGCTGAGCAAACAGAAGGAGTCTTTACCCACGAAGTGCCCAGAGGATACACAGTAAGAAGGAAGGAAGGAAAACCTAGCAAAGCAAAGGGCACAGCTTCAAACAAAGAGGAATCTCTCAGTTTCCACATATCCAAACTTTTAGATTTTTTTCTATTACATCCCTTAATCAAGAGATGGTGAGTATCTCCAAGTATGAAAACATGTCCAAACAGAACAAATCCCATCCTAAGCCATGCTGCTTCTCCCAGAAGTTGAAACACTACGATTAAGTTGTCCTATTTATTTCTTTCAATGCTTCCAACATAAAGGGAGTGAAGGGCAGTGTTTGGACACAGAAATTAGGTCTGCTACTCTGTCATGTTTTTACGCTCCTATCTAGGAAAATCCCCATAGAATCTTAGGCAGATTTCAAAGTCCACTGTCATCATGATAAAAGGAATGACTTGAATAAGACATAAATATAATTAGCTTTGTTCCTTTAAAGGGAGCACTTTATCTTTGAGGTGGCTATTCAGAGAGTGGACACTCCCACGGGAAGCCTTTAAAATAGACAAGATGATGTGATACAGAATCTGGGTTCCTGGCGGTGTCTGCTCTCTACATGGTGAATGGAAATATGGATTTCTTGACATCACTTTCAATTTTGTATCCACCCCCACCAGAAAATGAGTCTTTTGGGGTGTGTGCACCCAAAATATCTGAGACAGATCTCAATGAATTTAGAAAGTTTATTTTGTCGAGGTTAAAGGTGCACTATGAGCACAGCCTCAGGAGGTCCTGATGACAGCTCAAGGTGGTCCGGGTACAGCTTGCTTTTAGATTTTAAGGAGATATGAGACATAAATAAATATGTGTAAGATGAAGGCAAGGGTGGGTGCTTCCAGGTCACAGGTAGATAAGAGACAAAAGGTTGTATTCTTTTGAGTCCTTGATCAGCCTTACACTAAATACACAATTTAGTTTGGCTCAGTGAACCTACATTTGTACACAAATAGTGGAAGCAGTCAGATATGCATTTGTGTCCGCTGAGAAGAGCGATGACTTTCTGTCCCGCATCTGTGATGAGAAGCTATCAGTTTGCATTGCCAGGGTGAAACTCAACAGAACTGTTTTAGGGTAAAGATTTTGAGGCTCACAAGGAATTTCCTTGTGGGCACATTGTGAGGGAGGTTTGTAGCTTTTTTATCTTTACAGATATCTTATTTAGGAATAAAATAGAAGTCCAGTTTGCCTGATAGAGCTCCCAGCTTGACTTTTCCTCAGCTTAGTGATTTTGAGGTCCCACGGTTTATATTCCTTTCAGGGGTAGAAAAAAAGAAACAAAGGGTAGTCAGCTTCCTTTATTTCCCTTCAACTTGAGCATTTTTCTTCTTGTATAGTGGATATTTCTCTGTCCCTAATACAGGGACAGTCACGGCAAAACACTTAACAGTTGTTGAAATTGAGTGCTTACAAAGTACAGACAGGATGGCCTTGGGATGAAAGCCTCCCTGCTGACTCGACCCCAGCACGGATGATAAGTGGCTCACTTAGAGCCCAAAATTCTACCCCAAGTATAAGTGTAAGTGCATCAACCTGTAACAGCAAGACATCTTGAAGCAACTACATGAAAGGCCTTGAATTGCAGCATTTTGGACTTGCAGGTGTCTTACAGGATGACTTCGTACAGAAACAAAGGAGAAGCAGCCACAGGACCATGTCCTCTGGCAGTTTTACCTGCCAACCCTTAGGCCAAGCACTGGCCCTCTTGCGGGAAGTGTGCTGCTGTAGGTGCATGATATATTTCAAAGACCAGTGACAGCTTGAGTTTATGTTCCGACTGGCACTTTCTGTGTGACTTGGAGAACCTGAATTTTGGAGCCCACACGCAAGATACCCACCCTGTAATACAGTGTACTGGCAACTGTAAAAGTCACATTGCTGGCCGGGTGCGGTGGCTCATGCCCATAATCCCAGCACTTTGGGAAGCCAAGGCAGGTGGATCACTTGAGGTCAGGAGTTCGAGACTAGCCTGGCCAACACAGTGAAACCCTGTCTCTACTAAAAATACAAAAAATTAGCCAGGTGTGGTGGCAGGCACTTGTAATCCCAGCTATTCAGGTGGCTGAGGCAGGAGAATCTATTGAACCTGGGAGGCAGAGGTTGCAGTGAGCTGAGATTGTGCCATTGCACTCCAGCCTAGGTGACAGAGTGAGACTCCATCTCAAAAAAAAAAAAGGTCACATTGCCATGACTTTACTTCCCTGTCTTGGGAGGCATTGTGTTTTCCAGATGAGCAGGGTGAGCAAAACCAAAAGAAGTAAAAGATTCAAAGATGAAAAAAAAAAATCATGAAAGCACCAACTAAACCAACACAACTAAATTCTTTTTTTTTTTTTTTTTTTCTTTTTTTTTTTGAGACAGAGTTTTGCTCTTGTTGCCCAGGCTGGAGTGCAGAGGCGCGATCTCAGCTCACTGCAACCTCTGCTTCCAGGGTTTAAGTGATTCTCCTGCCTTAGCCTCCCAAGTAGCTGGGACTATAGTTGTGTGCCGCCACACCCAGCTAATTTTTATATTTTTAGTAGAGATGGGGTTTCATCATGTTGGCCAGGGTGGTCTCGATCCCTTGACCTTGTGATCCACCTGCCTCGGGTGGTGAAATTACATCCAAAGTGCTGGGATTACAGGCCTGAGCTACTGTACCCAGCCAGTAAATTCTAATACTAATATACTTAATTGGATATTAAAACTGTATGATCTGATCAGAATACCATGTCTTCATTCCCTCTCTCTCTCTCTCCCTCCTCCTTTAAATAAAGCAAGCTTGCTGCCTCTTTTTTGAAAACACTCAGCTCTGACCACCACGTTCCTTGCTAGCCTGACCTCTCTCTCCTCTATAGTGACTGATGGAGTCCCCTAGGGTCCGTGAGGACCCTAGAGCCTTGGTCTTCCCTGAGGGGATTCAGAGCAGGAAGAATCAGTTTGAATGGTCTTCCTCTTGTCCCTTTTAAGTGAATGAATTCAGATGAAAGAGAATGTCTTAGAGGGAGGCAGGAGGACAGGAAAGAGAGTATGCTGCAGAGGCAGAGGGTAAACAAAGAATCAGGTTGCTAAGAGCTGGTGAAAGGGCTCCAGCCGATATTTGCACCAGCTGGGATAACGGCCCCTCTTCCCCAGTCCCTGTGGCTCCAGGCCCTTGCTCTCCTCCTGCTGGGCTCCTGGAGCATGCGCCCGGTGACTCCAGCAAGGATCTTCACCCAGTCCTGAGGAGTTTCTTCTTCCCAGCCCCCACTTCCCTCAGCACTGCTCCACTTCTTCAAGACCATGGTAGGCAGATAATGATGCCTCTAGAGTAGGAGCTCAAATTGTGAACTACATCAAAAGCTATTTTCATATAACAGATTAACAGCTACATCTATGGAGCCTGTCTGAACCTTTGTCCCCTAGAGGATGTTTTGCAAGTTAAATTATTTGGACTCCAGGCAACCTATAGTGGTGTGATTAAGAGCATATGTTAGAAAGATAGACCTACATTCAGATCATAGCTTTGCCTCTATACTTGAGTTTTCCTAACTACAATGGCAAATAATAAGAGTGCCTTCCTCCTGGTGCTGTTGAAAGGATTAACTGGGATAATGCCCATGAAACACATAGGAAATGTGTTAGCAATGTTAGTTGCTGTCGTTGAGTCAGCCTTAAGAAAAATGTTAAGGCAGGCTCTAATTTTTAAAGTCTTTTTGTTTTTCTTTCAGGTCTTCTACTTCGTGTTGAACAATGTTAACCCTCCAATTCCTAGGGTTCCGTTGCCTCTGTATGTACTACATTCCTGGTAACCACCGCCACCTAGCAGTTCCATAACATCTAAACCCCTTCCCCAAATTAACCAAGCACATAGTACCCAGAAATCATACACTCCATTTATCAAAGAATGTTAATACTGGAGTTGCCTCCATAGAAATATCTTGAGGTTGGCTAGTTAAAAATAACTTACTTTATATTCAAAACTCAGAAACCATCTCATCCCTCATCTAAATTTAAATGTCTATTTACGATTTTTCCAAGCACTATGCTAGGCCTAACCTTAAAACTAAGTGATACTAAGTTGTAAAGAGTTTTCTCGACCAGATAATGTTTCTATAATCATGGATTTCCTTGCCCAGACTTCTATGAACATCGAGTGGTAGGACTTGCAAGCTGTGCTCGCCAACTAGAGTAGAAGGGACATTGATTGGTGTAGGAAGGAAGGTCAGTGCTATGTAGATGGTCACACTTTATGTTGGAAAATACTATATTAAGCAGCTGTGCAAGGGTTACTCATGATATCAACAAGCCCTGTCTTTCAGGACACAGAAATAGAATTCTTAAACAAAATCCTACATTTAAAGAAAACTCGTTAAAATAGAATTTTCCTTGCAGATGTCATGAAGGTATATTATTGGACTATCAAAAACAAAAAATCCCTGCTTCAAATAGTAGTGAAGACTATGGGTTGCAAACTTCACGTATATAATAACTTCTCCAGATGCTCATTGAAAATACAAATGCTATGATCGCAGTGATTCTGGGATGGCCTGTAGCATTCTGCATTTCAATGAGTACAGTATGTGTTTCTCTTGCAGGTGGTTTAAGAATGGTGTTTTGAGAAAAACTACTGTAGACACATTCTCTACAGCCGTAGTTCTCTACTGGGGGCGAATTTGCTACCAGGGAACATGCGGCAATGTCTGGAGATATTTTTGGTTGTCACAACTTGAGGGGAGGAGGGTGCTGCTGGCATCTAGTGGGGAGAGGCCAAGGAGACTGGAAGCCATGCAACACTGCACAGTGCTATAATCACCCACAACAAAGAACGATCTGATCCGCAGTGTCAGTGGTGCTGAGCTTGAGAAAACCTACCTTACAGCCACAATGACCTAGTTAGACCTCAGTCTATGACTCAGAACATTCTGCTTTTCATCTGCCATCCCCGCACTGGCCAAGCCTGTGAGTGGTACCTGATCACCAGTTTCCCCCAACCCATGTCGGCTTAGTCCCAGGGGTTGCTATAGAACATTCTGACAACCTTGCTTCAAAGACTTAGGTTGAAAAATGCTAACTCATTTCTGAGCCTTTCGCAGCAATTAAACTCCCAGTCTTGAAGGACCATCGGCTCCTCTGAGGCCACTCCTAAAACATCACTGCATTTGGCAGATCTGCTGATGCTGGAGAGATTTCTCTGTGGATTTCTATTCTGCGTGCAGTTCTGAAACAGTGGAGTTGGAATCAAAGTAGATGATAGAAAAGCACGGTTAAGCTAGAAAGCTGTGGAGGCTTTGCTGACCAATTATGTCTGTCTCATTTCAACTCAGCAATTCAACAAACTGTTCTGTGCCAGGAAAAGCGGAAGGCAAGGGGAAGGATTCCATATTGGACCAGACAGTCATTTCCTCAAGGAATCCAGCCTTAGCTTCCTTCACCTCTCTCTTCTCTGCTGTGTACTTCCTCGTAACCCCCCTAACATGCCCTTCCTTGTGATTTACTTCTATTTGTTGCCTGCTTAGGATCAACAAGCCTAAAAGGACCCAAAGAGACCAATCTACAAGTCCCAGAAAAGGCAACAAAAGTCCCTCTTTATAGGAAAGTTCCACTAAGTTATCACTTGCAAAGTAACAGCCTTCAATGGGGCTACTAAATACCATATTTTCACGTAGAAGAATGATCTCACTTAATGCCTCTAATTTGGAGAAGGTGCCCAGTCAAGAGGTTACCCTGCTAGTTTGAGTGCAGTCCTAAGAGCCTGGTTCTTTAATGCAAAAAAACCATTGAATTGCAACATACAGGAGTCAGAGTAAAAATAGTGACCCCTGCCAGCCCCTCATCCACGCCTTATCTATATGCCCAAAACCACCCAAGTGATCTCGCAACACTAAGAGGCTAGGTTATGGTCAGAGTAGACAGAAACTCCATGCAGGTTTTCTTGAGGAAGAAAAATCAGTTCCACTCTCCTCTCACCCACACTATGTGTTCTCCTTTGCATCCTTTTTAAAAGCAACTGCAAATTTCTGGGCTGCAATTTCAGGATGGGAGAAGTAGTAAACAGGAGAGAAGAGGAAAAAGGGGACAGGCAGAGAGGGGCACCGAGGGAGCTTCAACAGTGGGCAGTGTTCGTTTTCTTAAGGTGGGTTGTGGGTCTGTGAGTATTTGATGTATTATAATACACTAGCCTTTAAATATATGCTACATAGATTCCTTGGAAAACTTATTTAATAGTAATGAAATGGAAAAAATAGTTCCCCAGGATAATTCTTATGGGCAGCCAGATTGCACTTGGGTGTTGGTTCATTGGTTCGCTCTTTTTTCAAGCCCCCGTGCCCCTATTACCTATCTCCTGAACTCTCTCTTTCTCTCTCTCTCTCTCTCTCCCCTCCCTCTTCCCTCCCTCTATTCTCCCTCCCTCTCTCTCTCTCTCCCCCCCTTCCCTCTCCCTCTCCCTCTCCCCTCCCCCTTTTCTCCCTCTCTCTCCCTCTCCGCT
The DNA here is from genome assembly GCF_009761245.1 of Sapajus apella. Lineage (NCBI taxonomy): Eukaryota > Metazoa > Chordata > Mammalia > Primates > Cebidae > Sapajus > Sapajus apella. The sequence continues at coordinate 19,608,024 of NW_022436946.1, read as the reverse complement.
TGCCACTTCCTCCCACTGCCTCCCCTTCCCTTCTGGCTGGGCGTCCCATTTCTGCAAAACCTCCTACTCTTTCCTCCCACAGCCTGGGCATCTGTGAGGAGGGAGGGGCTGGTATGGGCAGATCATCAGGTTAATTCTAGACCAAAGTTTCACTTTACGACTGTCCCCATGGTCCCTAAATCCTCAGATATTTTTATAATGATACTTCTTTAAAAGTGTCCATTACCTAACTTACTGCACCACAGATTTGAGACTATTCACAAGGGTGCATAGACTATGGAAGGAATGAATAACATTTGAGAGAATCAGAGCAAAGTTCTCATCACTTTGTTCAGTTGTGTTTGTATTAAATTGTCCTGTTATCAATTTAATTAAACTGGAACTCTATTTCCTAGAATCCCTATCCGTGAGGTGCTGCTTTTACCTGACTAGCTCCAGGTAAGAACTGGACTAAAGAGAACCTTATACAAGAATTGGGAGGCTGAAGTAAGCAGCAGCCTCCTTTTCTGAAGGTCATATGGTCAGAGGTGCCAGCAGACTCTAGCTTCAACTTACTCTCCTCTGCTTCCCTTCCAGCCATTCTTCCTGACTTCTGACCAGCAGGAGCCCCGAGCCTTTCCTCAGACCCTTGGCTGTGGATCCATAGATTTTTTTCCTGTAGGCTTTTCCACCAGCTCGCCCTTGGCAACCCACTTCGGGAGTTAGACATATTTGACTTCGTGGAGTGACCGGCTAAGGACTCTTGAGCATCACTCCCCTATCAGCCCAACCACTCCCCAGCACCCTCCTCCTCCCCACGACTGTGAAAGGTCTGATTCCTGTAATAAATCCATTGTCTCGTCATTCTTGGTAGATCAGCTTCCTGGATCAATACAGTGATAGGTAACAGTGTTCAGAACCAAAAGAGACAGTGCAAATCTGACATTCTTTTTGAAGCACTGACTGTGAGCACCATAGACAGCATCCGATCCACCAGTCTTATTTTACAGATGATGAACCTGAAGTGCAGACACACCAAGTTCAGGTCATTATCAAGATCACACAACCACACCGGCAGGCATGGGGACAGGACCAGCTACTGACTTGAATGGTTTTAACATTTTAACAATAACTGTAGCAATGTTTTAAGTTGTTGACTTTTAAATCTGTTTACTTTTTAAAAAAATATGTCAAAGCAGTAGTTAATACTTTGACATTGCCTAGAGCCTTATTTTAGAAGATAGAGAACTGTTATGATTTTGTTTAGTATCTGACAAAAAGCTGGGTGGTGTATCAGACAGGTCCTAAATTTCACTTTCTTTAATAAAAATCAATAATGAAGGTTATTAAAAAGAAAGAAAATATGGGCATATGAGAACCTGAAAGTTGATTCTCAATCTAAAGTTACTATGGCAACATTTCTACCAAAATTATATATATTAATTTTGTGGTTCACTAAAGATATTAGCATCTTCAGTATTTAAAAATAAATGTTAGACTCAAAATTTTCCTGTTTATATTTTTAACAAGCAGACATGTATAGCAGGGAGTGTATTTTAGCTGTCATTAAGATAGATACACAAACACTGAAATTTCCTGACTTCTAACTTAGCATTTTCCCCCCTTACAGTCACATTTGCATATATAACAACATAAATAGAATGTGTGCTGATTGAAACAGCAGTAATTGCATGAAATTATTTTTTGGGTGTGAAAGAAGAGAAAGACTGAGATTGTGCAAACTATTGTTCATGTGACTCCTGCGCAGGGCCCCAGGTCAGATCCGAGCCTGGCTGTCCCAGTGCTGGGTCCTGGGACTGGTCCTCAGGCTGTCCTGGATAGAGCAAAGTGCTCGGAATCCCACCCCTGTGGTGTTGTTCCCTGACTGTAGCCCTGAGTCAGTCATGTCACCAGCTGCTCTGAATTGTTGCCTCATCTGTGCAATAAGAGAGTAAATCTGGGTAAGCTCTGAAGCATCCTTCTGTTCTTCAATACCCCCTTTTTTGTAGTGTCAGGCTATATAATAATGACATTGGTTAGAGATACTGTGCTGTATAGATGTATTCTACTTTTCCCTAACTCACTGAGTTATAATTGACAAATTTTTAATTACTATGGCAATCACTAGCAAAAAGTAACTTTTAAGGGGAATCTATTATGCGGGCATGATTCACCATCAGAGATTTGTTGTTGTTGTTGTTGTTGTTTGAGATGGAGTCTTGCACTGCTGCCAAGATGGAGTGCAGAGGCGGGATCTCAGCTCATTGCAACCTCCGCTGCCCAGGTTCAAGCGATTCCCCTGTCTCAGCCTCCCGAGTAGCTGGGACTAAAGGCAAACACCAATATGCCCAGCTAATTTTTTGTATCCTTAGTAGAAATGGGGTTTCATCATTTGGCCAGGATGATCTTGATCTCCTGACCTTGGGATCCACCCACCTCAGCCTCCCAAAGTGCTGGGATTACAGGTGTGAGCTACTGCAACCAGCCCAGAGCTTTTTTTGTAAGGTAAACTAAGCCCCATCTCAGATAAGGGTGAGTTTTGCGAGCTCAGGCTCCCAAAGTTCCCTGTCAAGCATTCCCAGAGCATGGTGATGTGGGTGCTGCCTCACAAACCCCTCTTCCTTTGTCTTCCCTCTACCATGAGAATCCAAAATGATAAAACACTCAGCTCCCCTGGCTGTCTTGTTTCTGGAGTGGCACTGTGGCCAAGTTCTGGCCAATGGAATCTAAGCCAAAGTCACTGGGAGGGCCTTGGGAACATGCTATGGAAGAGACAGGTGAACTGCCATTCCTCTCCACAAGACATGGACATGAAGGTACAGCACGCTCTTGATAGCATGAGGCCAAGGCCACACAGTAAGGAAGGGAGGCAGCTAGTAGGACTGTGGCATCTTAGAACTGCTGTCCACCTTAACATGACCCAGACACCTCATTGGAGAGGACAAACCCCCGGTAGGTTTGAACTTTGGCCGTTTTATTCCTTGTAACCAAACACAGTTTTAACTCAGACATATGGACTCTGCAAACAGTGTTCAAACAGGCTGTAACTCACATGGCTTAAAGTAGGGAAAGGGGACAACCACGTTTAGAACGCTATGCTTCAGTGCCATTATTCACAACTACAGATTTTATATACATACATAGCAAACACAGGAACAGTTACAAACAACCGCAGAATGGATGCTGATGCTTTGTAAAGAAGGAGCAAAGCCATAGAAAGAGGGAGTGAAGCAGTGAGAAGGATACTCCTGGGAGAGGTGGGAGAGAAAATCCCTCCTCTTCCTTCCCTTCCGTAGAACTGTACCTAAAATAGCAGAACAGTTGGAGAAACATGTGCTTTTAAAACTGTTGGTTAAAAGCAAATGCAAGTTTTAAAACTTTGATCATAATAATTCCTCCCAAGCTGGCAGAGCCAAGTTATGCCCAGGGCCAACCTTAGACAGTTTTAAGGTAATAACCAGGCAGGCTTGTTTCAGAACCTTCCTTTGGCTATAGGGGACCCTAATTCTCTGCAGAGGCCCAGGCCTCCCTACCCTGCCTCTCTCACTCTCTCTGGTCCCAGCTTTTTCATCCTTTCACTTTTGGCACAAGGTCTCTGTTCCATTTCCTTAGTAAAAGATCTGTTTCTCACGCATCCTAGCTCATAAATGAACTTGTCAGTATAAAGTAATGTTCAAGAGCCCAGGCTTTGGAGTTAGACTGATAAGATTTGGCTAATTACGATCCCTGTGGTCTTATGCAAATTAAGCTAGACAAAGTAATAAGTGTCCTCATTTGAGAAATAGGGATAACAGCAAATACCTTATAAGGACAGAATTGAGATTTAAATACATTTGCAAAGTATTTAGCAAATTTAAATACATTTGCAAAGTATCTAGCATAGGCACACAGTAACACTCAGTAAACATTAATAATAAGCGCCAATGACTTGGTCATATTTCACTGAAGTCATTTGGAGTTTAACAAGAACTTTTTCAAAATGCCGCCTTAACACAAATGAGTTTGGGTTACATCAGGGCCAGGAGGATCTTCCTTGGCCCATCATATTAATTGGTCGATCTATATGCATTAGGCGTCTGCGATATGCTCAGTGTTGCAGTCATCCCTGGGGCACAGTGTGGATGTTTGTGTGTTGTATTAGCCCATTTTGCATTGCTATAAAGAAATACCTAAGGCTGGATAATTTGTAAAGAAAAGAGGTTTATTTTGGTTCACTGTTCTGTAGACTGTGCAAGAAGCATGGTGTCAGCATTTGCCTTTGGTGAGGCCTCAGGGAGCTTACAATCATGACAGAAGGTGAAGGGGGAGCAGGCAAGAGAGGGAGCAAGAGAGAGAAAGGAGGAGGTTCCAGGTTCTTTTTTAAACTACCAGTTCTCACAGGAGCAAAGAGAGTGATAAGAACTCATTCACCACTGCAGGGAGGGATCTGTCCCCATGACCCAAACACCTTCCAGGAGGCCCCACCTCCAACATTGGGGCTTACATTTCAACACAAGGTTTGGAGGGGACAAATATCCAAACTATATCTTGTATATGTGGAGAGGGGGTTGTGTGGGGTGTTGGTCAGGGGTGATAAGGGGGCACAGATGAATGAGGAGTGGTTTCTCCCCTTAGGACTTCACCTTGCCGAGGCCATTTGGGCTTCTCCCTCCAGGGTCTGCCCAACCAAAGAGACCACCTAGTGCCCTGGGTGGGATTGAGTACTTGCAGGTGTTTTGAGTAGGCTGGTAGATGATACCTTGGACTTCTGTGACACTGCTGGAGGACATAACCTGCTGGATTTGGGGACTAGGAATGCAGGAATGCAACAGGCTCTGTTTAGCACCAGTCAACTTTATGGCCTACCTACTGTTTAGACCACAGAAGGATACTTCAGTGCTCTTAGGTAGTCACTTCCTGAAAAAAAAGATACTTTTCTGAAGTCTAGAGTATAATTACTTGTGTTCCTAGCCTGTGATGATCTTTCCACTATGAAAGTGATTTTCCTTTATCAAATACCCTAGATTTTAGTCCAACAAGTTGAACTAGTCATAGGGGGTAAGTTGGGGTTAGAATGAAAGACTGTGAATCAAAAATAGGGCCATTTCCACTGACATCAAACAGGAGTGACAAACAGGTAATTAATGCTAGGATGTTTCCAATTAAAACTCTAATCACATCAAGCTTTTCTGACCCAAATAGCAAGCCACAATTCTTACTGCTTAATGAAAGCAAAATTCCTACCAATCGATGCTCCACTCTAACGCTCATTCATTTATATAAAGGTCAATTGCCACAATAATATCCACAGCTGATTGCCACCCACAGGAAAAGCAGTGGGAGGGAAAAAATGCGTGTGATGCCAGTTATTCTTGCCTTGCTTTCCAGCTTTTAAAAATACCTGCATCTGTGTGATGACTACACCAGCAGGCCTTGATTGCAGCCTGTTTTTTATAATGGATTAGAGGCAACTTTGCTTTTAGCTGTTATACTCTGACACTGGCCTATAGCAACAGGACAGTAAGTCTTTCGGTTTGTTATCATCATCATCACAGTTAGTCATATATAATGAGTACGTAAGTGCATGTAGCTCGGTGTCTTAAAATGCCTCTGGTGCTCATTGGAAAAGCATTGCCAGACCCGATTCATGTTCCCACCTGACAAATCATTCAGTCTTATTTTCAAACACTTATGGAGCAAGATGAGATGCCATAACCAAATCAGAAGACAATAAAGATCTCAAAGGAGCTGGCTGCTGAATCATGAAGCAGAATGCTCTCTTCTGTATGCTTACCTAATTTTTATGCTAGAAATTTTACCTGCTCTGCTACTTAGCTGACTGTGGACAGAAAAGCAACACCCCAGAACCCAGTAGAGAAGAGTAAATCCTTATAGAGCACAATACAAGGAGCCAATTTACTTTCATCAGAGAAAAATGTGTTGACGAAGCAAGTTTAGCAATAAGGTCACATATTTGTATTTTGAAGCAAATTCCAAACATAGGAAGAAAATTTATTTGAAAGTGCTCTTCTGAAAAGCAGAAGGGAAACTATGTGAATAAATACATTTGTCCCTGCAAACGAGAGTGAAGTCATAGTCTGGGATGGAGTGAGCTGATTCAGAGCAACTGCAGCTGCTGATCCGGTCAGACACACCAAGGGCATGCCACCTGTGGGTTCGCAGCCAGCAGACAGTCTGAGTGTTATACTTTCTACCTGGTTCTTTGGGGACTCTGATTTCCTTTCCTAAACAGAGCCCACTGTCAGGGTAACCAGCTCTCACTTCAAGTACCTGCCCCTCTCTTCCCATCTTCAACCTGTACGTGGTTTCACAAAATGGAACATGTAGAACTTTCTCTAACCAAGAGTTGCTTTTTCTATTTTTCTCAGCAGATGCTCTTACACTGTTAACTTCAACAAACCCATTTCGCCTAAAGTGTGTATAGTCCTTAGTGGTTTCACTATGTTATAACACTATCACCAGATATCTATGTAAAGTTAAAAAGGAGCTTTCTCAAAATAATATCAAAATGTCACCATATCTTAAAAATAAAGCCCAGGTTATAAATTGTCCTTTGAGCAAGGACTGCCCCACTAGAGCCCCACACCTGTCTCAAGACCCACAAGGCTGCTTAAAATGACCACAAAACCCCAAAGCACCCACATTAAACAGGAGGATTTGGTAGCTGGGATAGTCACAGCCAGTCACTGTTAATATCTTACAGCTGCAGGAGGACTGAGATTGGGGAGCATGAATTCAAAGAGCACTAATAGCTGTGGGCTGACAAAGATTGCAAATCCCTGCTCAAATTCAGCCTCAGCCTTTTGTGGGGAAGATTTGCATGTGTACAGGTGAACTCAATTTTTCTTTCATGTCCCTTTACATATTGTACAGGATTTTAAAAACAGTATTATTGTTGCTGCTTGCTAAAGGCCAGAATGGTCTTTCAAAGATGCAAATCTGATCATGTCACTAAGTGGCTCAGAACTCTGATGCCCTTTCAGAACTCTGTTCTCTTTTAATCAAGGCTACAGTCTTTAAGGTAGCCTAGGAGCCCCTGTCTGGTGGGGCCTGGCCTGCCTCGCTCGACTCTATTCTCTCTGCTTCCTCCTCCCTCCTCTCCTTGTCTTGCCACTCTTCACTCTGCTCTTGTGAAAACTGTGAAGAAGGCAGGCCTTGCTCAGCACTGCTACAATAGACATGAAAGCTATCACAACAGGGGAGAGAGATGGAGCTCGATTCCAAGTACAATAAGGACAAGTGGGGACTAACAGCCAACAAGCAGAGCAAGGGGGTCAGTGCCCGGAAGATTAAAGAGGAGATAGCAAGGGTAGGGAGATTCTTGTCAAAAGCAGGAATCAGGTATCAGGTATCGGGGCGGAGGGTTCTTTCTAAACTGACTTGACAGGATTCTTGCTGAAACCAGGTTAGGCCGGTCAAAGACAGGACATGGCCAAGGTCTCTTCACTGCTGCTGCTCCCACTTTAAATCGTTTAACCATAATCACCAATGTATAATTTCAAGGCTTGGTTGGGAAATGTGCCATATGATTCAAATAACCTGTTAAACCCACACAAGAGAAAATATTTCAATGTTTCCAAATCGATTATCTTAAATGAGGACTGTGTAACAAAAGGACAAACTAAGGATGTCAAACACCCACTTTAACCTAGTAAGAAAATAATCTATGGTAAAATATTTATGTGCTTAGAATCATCACGCGAAATAGGACTTTTCTGAAGTTTTCAGTTACTATTTGTTAAGAAGGCTCAGAAATTGAGCAAGCCTCAGAAGGAAGACAAAATTGGAAACTAAATCGTCATGCCTCCCCCTCACTCAGATCTCAGTTCCCAGCTTCCCTCCCTTTAGAAGCCTTAACCTGAAGACCCTAGGCCAGGTCTTCGCAGCTAAGGATCACCAGGAAACCATCAGTGTGTCCTGTATTAGCAGAGCACAGGACAGAAGCTCTTTATTACGAACTCAGCCTATTTTCATGTCATTCACCCCTGGAAGCAGTGTTGGCAGAGCATAAATACAGAAAACACATCGTGAGATTCCTGGAAGCCTCCTTGGGTATTTGTTTAAAAGGTTTAATCAAGTTAATGAAAATTACGTGTTATACTACTTTGCAATTTAAAGATAAGGAAGTAAAAAATGATGTAGAGCACTCAAGTTTTTGATAAGATTCAAATCATGGTTAATGTGTTGCTTTGAACTCTAGTTCTTTACCTAGCTATTAACTATGCCAATATCTGCATTAATTTAATAGTATCTGTGGATGGTTGCTATCATTTCATGTAGAAAGCAGAGGTTTTTTAAAAATAGTAAAATTAACTGTAAAAGGCAACGTTGTGTTTCTACTGTGTTTGACAGTATTTTCATCAGCATTTCATGTTATACTCTGGTGTGAGCATGCTTTTCTGATGTTTTCATTCTAAGCTGCCTGACAAGAAAATGCTCATAGTGTTTTTTTAAAAGCCCAAGTGATGCAATTTAGCCTCCAACTTTGTCTTCTGAAGTTGGCTCAATTTCTGAGGCTTCTTAGATAATCACTGTAACTGAAAACTTCAGAAAGGCTCAGTATTGGGTAATGATTCTAAGCATGTAAATATTTTATAATAGATGACTTTTTACTAAGTTAAAGTGGGTGTTTGACATCCTTGCTTTGTCCTTTTGTTACATAACCCTGATTTAAGATAATTGATTTGGAAACATTGAAATGTTTTCTCTTGTGTGGGTTTAACAGGTTATTTGAATCAAAAGACATATTTCCTATCCAATCCCTGAAATTATACATTGGTGATTATGGTTAAACAATTTAAAATTCTGAAATGGCTATTTGCCTGATTTGCTGAACTATTGGTCAAAGTATCTTGCACATCTCTTTCAATGTGAAAACAATGCAATTCTGAACCCACAGCCATGTCCAGAATTAACCAGTGTTCACTTAACCCACAGCCATGTCCAGAAATACCCAGTGTTCACTTAACCCACAGCCATGTCCAGAAATACCCAGTGTTCACTTAACCCACAGCCATGTCCAGAAATGCCCAGTGTTCACTTAACCAGTACTTTACTACCTACACAGCACTAACTTACATGTTCCCTCTTAGACACTGATTCATTGATTCAAGCCCGAAAGCCCCATGTCATAAAAACTGTGGAGTGCTTTGTTACTATTATTCTTATTGAAAAGACACGATCTTAAATTTGTCATAAAGTTAAAATTGTATAATTTCATGGACCAGCCAGTTGTGAATATTGATTGCAACCAACAGTTGACAGTCCTGCTCTTGAGGAGCTAATCACAATCATAAAAAGAGCTAACATTTATTGAGCACCCACCATGTTACAAGTACTGTGCTAAGCATTTTATATACATTTTCAGCATAATCTGTTAGGGTTTTAATTACCAGCTGATGAGGAGGTTCTCAGTAGAATCACTACAGTCTTAAAAAGCATAATACTAACTTTAATTTATTACCCATAATAATCCATTTCTTTTGAAATCCCAAATGTTACAAGAGTGTTGGATTTTTTTTACCTCAAAAGAAGCAAGGATGAAAATGATTGAGAAACATTATTTTGAGGGAATAAAATAAATACACAAATAGCTATAATAAAAAGCAGAAAAAGATACATGCCACAAAAGATATGAGCAGACGGTCTCATCTGGCTCAAGAAGGGAAGAAAGTTGGTAAAAAATATTCATGAAAGAGGTCACAGTGGAGAAAAGCTTTGTATGGCCAGTGGCATTTTTTTTTTTAACAGATAAAATTTGGCACACCTCAGGAAGGTAGGGCAATTAATGGAGCAGAAACAGCACAATTATGAAGGCAAGAAATGAATTGGAGGGGTTTAAGGAACACAAAGAAGATATAGTCTTGCTGACAGCTAGAGGAAAGGTAAAGGGGAACAGAGGGAAGATTCTGGAAAAGGAGGGTGGGCTGGTGCTGCGAAGGCTCCCCCACAGCAGCAGACCAGGAGCTGGGGTTGAGTTTGATAAGTATGGGGGTACCTGAAAGCTTCCAAGCAGTGTCATAACGGCATCACCCCAGCACTTAAGGAAAATGAATCCTGCAGGGATATTTCGAAGGCGCAGTTCAAGAGGGGACTGACTTAGAGGAAATCAGCTAGAAGACTATTAAGGTGGCTCAGGTGAGAGATAATGAGGGCCTGGGCCAGAGTGTTGACAGTGATAATGAGAAGTAAGGAAAGAACCAGCAGCATGAGGCTGAAGACCCTGGTCTCCACAGCAGCCCTTCAGTTAATGGGTAAACAACACGCGATGCCCTCCCAAGCTGGGGTCACCTCATGATTCCACATTTAATTCAGCAGATCACTGCCCGTTTTCAGTGCAGGGTAAAGCTTTTCCTTGTTTACTTTTAATGGAAGCAATGGGAAATTTTCCAAGAGTAACTTTAAAAATAGGAATAGGAATTTGAAAAAAAGACCTCCAATATTTTAGTTTATTTCTCTGAGGATTAACAACAGAGTGAGCCAAGTGTATGGAGCCCAAGGTTCAATGAATGCTCTGGGCATAAAAGCCTGTTTTATGGTATGTGCGTGTGACAGTATGTGGCCTACATAACAGACAGTTGTGCTATATTTAACTTTCTGAGAAAAGCATAGTTAAGAGGAGACAATTCTTACAAGATTTTCCTTTTGTTCAAACATCACAATTGATTTTAAGTTATCAAAATGCACAAAGAAAGAAAACTGACGTTTCTGACCATGCCTATAATAGAAGGAAAGGCCAGTACCTACAGCATGATTAATTCACATTATAATTATGTTTTTAATTAAGTTACTCTCAGTTTCTATTCTAGTTCATAAATATATATTAAATATGCCATGCTTTATAGGCCCAGTTATCAACACTGATAGCCTTCTGGTTTGGAAAAGGTTGAATTTGACCACTGCCATTAATTCTTTAGTTCAGAGGAAATCTCTGAAGGGTAATAGCAGCAGAATTTTATAGTTGCTTTTAAATTTTCTAATTCTCTTACCAGTGGCTCATGCTGTGTAGCTTGTCGTTAAGTCTTCTTGCCCAGTTTCTGTTTTTTGTTGTAAGTGGCATCCTGGATACCAGAAAAGAAAAATGAGGGTCCTAAAGCTGGGGTGCGTGTGTCTGCACTGGGTATGGGAAAGAGAATGCCCCCATGTTTTTACATACCAATTTCCTTTTCCTCTCCTTTAACCTCGGTTACCCATATACTTAAGTTGTGAGCAGGGAGACATTATCTATGAGTAGCAGAAGGCTGAACACAGCAGAACAGAGTGTGATATTATAATCAGATGAAATTTGCACTGAAAAATTTCTGCATCTTCTAACTGATTAAGCATCATCGGTCACTAAGGGTTAGCTAGTAATCCGTATGAGATTTACACAAACTAATTTGACAAGGTATTTTGTTGTTATATGTTTATTTCCAACTAGCTATAGTTTTTCACTGGCATAATACACTTGTTCCCTTGCTCTTTCTAAACTGTTACCACCATGTAAAAGAAAAAAAAAAGGCCATTACACATATAGACACAGAGAGAGGTTTGTATGCTCCTCATAATGTCGAGAGGTCCCTTGTCCAAAATGGAAGCTCTCATTTCCTGCCCACCCTCTCCAAGATCTGCCTGCTACCCTGAGTCTCATGTCTTCATACCACCAACACACTCTTAATTAGCTTCCTTCAGCCAGAAACTTAGAAATTCTCTCTCTAAACACTTTTTCTCCTTTACCCTCAGCATCCAAGTCCCACAAATTTTACTGTTAGATACCTCTGGAATTCCTAAATTTTTGTCAATTTCTACTATCTCATAGCTCAGGCTCATCTTTTCCTTGATCTATCATAAGACTCCAGCCTTCTTTGAAGCCAGAAATTCAACTAAATCACAAACCTGAACTTCCTACTAGAACCTACTTGATTACTTATAAATTAAAGGCTCTCTTCCAGAGCATGGCATATAAGTCTGCCTATGACCTGGTTTTGCTTTTTCCCTCTGTAGTTTCTGACTCATACCTTAAGCTTTAGGAATTGAACCAAATGGGAGTGGGCTTCGTGGTAAATGAGTCCTAAATATCTTCCTCCAATAGTCCCATCACCTGGTTATTCAGTCAAATACTAATCTAGAGACTCCTGTGGTGGTAGATGCTGCAGAGGTAATTAAGGTTACTAATCAGCTGTCCTGAAGATTCAGAGAATAGCCTGGGTTATTCAGATGGGCCCGGTGTAATCCCACAAGGCCTTAGGGGAGGGGAGTGACAGGGAGGGAGGGGGGAGGGACAGGAAGGGAGGAGGGAGGGGGGAAAGGGGGGAGGGAGAACACCCCGGAGAAATGCCTGATGTAGGCGACAGGGGGAGCGGGGAGGGATGGAGACAGCAAACCACCATGGCATGTATGTACCTATGCGGCAATCCTGTAGGATGCAGGAAGTACACATATACCCCAGAGCCCAAAGTACAACTAAAAAAAGAGAGAAAAAAAAAAGAGAGAGAAAAAAAGCACAGAACTTTCTTCAGCTGGAGGAAGGTCAGATGAGGTAGACAGATTTGAAGCCTAAGAAGGACTCAACCCACAGTTGCTGGCTTTGAAGATAAATGGGACCATTAACCAGGAAATGAAGGCTGAGCACTACCTCATCCAACAGTCCGCAAGGAACCAGGGACCACAGGCAGAACTGAATTCTGCCAACAACCAAACCCAAATGAGAACTAGAAGCAATGTCTCCTCCAGAGCCTCCAGTTAAGAGCTCAAGCTGCCTGATACCTTGATTTCAACCTTGTGAGGTCTGGACCATAGAAATCAGCCAAGCCCATCAGACTTCTGACTTGTAGAACTATAGGATAATAAACTTATGTCGTTTTAAGATGTTGAGTATGTTCATGTAAACCATCTTTTTGATTCTATTAAATGTCCTGTCTAAGTTTAATGTGTATGTTTCAGTCTCTATTACTTGCTGAGTGTTATGCTAGAGGCTGGTGTGTGTTTCTGTGTGTGTGTACATATACACTTAGGCATCACTTAATGACAGGGATATATTTTGAGAAATGCATCATTAGGTGATTTCATCATTGTGCAAACATCATAGAGCATACTTATACAAACCTAGATGGGATAGCCTTCTACACACCTAGCTGTGTGGTAGAAACTATTGCTGCTAGTCTTCAAGTCTGTATAGCATGTTACTATACTGAGTATTACAGACAATTATAACACAATGATAAATATTTGTGTATCTAAACATATCTAACATAGAACAGGTAGAGTAAAAAATACAGTATAAAAGATAAAAAATGGAATGCCCATGTAGGGCAACTCCACTGTAATCTCATGGGACCACCATTGTATATGCAGTTTGTCACCGAGAGAAACGTCATTATGTGGTGCATGGCTGTATATATGACCACTAGGTGTCTGTGACCTCATGGTCATATACACATTCGACCTTACACAATTATGAGAGCTGGTTAAGCAGGCTAGGTAAAGATGTTCTTCTTGCATCTGTGCTGAAGCTTGAGGTCAGTAGGGCAAGCAACTGGGAGGAGAAAAATAATGTGTGAAGTGACAGGAACAGAGAAGGCAAACTGGAACCTACAGTGATTACTCACTACCTTCAAGCCTCCCGTAGAATGATGAGGTGTTTTTTTTTTATGGCGAAACTAAACACACATCTGGCTGAAAAGTCCGAGAAGCTGAAGGAGGATATGGTGGAAGCTGGAGCACCTCCATGCCCATTGTTGCCCGATGCTGACGAGGTGAGCCAGCAGCAGGAGAAACACCAACATCAACATGGATGAGCTGCAGCAGCACCTGGAGCCCCTATACCTACTTTCTAAGCATTAAAGGAATATCATTGCCTCTTCTGCCTTCCAGATCTTGCCCAAAATGTCCCTTGTGACCCATGCTAACATGGAACTTTGGAGGGAATGAAATTTTGGGAGATGTGGTTTTGGCTTAGCTAAGTTGACACAATATAAACTCTTTATACTCCACTGTCAATTTGCCATCGTTATCCACCTCCTTTAACCACATTTAAGTTACAAATATGACAAGGTCATGCTCCTGCCTAACTGAAAACACAGTGGCCCCCTCCTCCAACAATACTGAGTCTGTCTACCCGTTTTTAGCGATGTGCATTCCTACTGATATTCTGTAACTTAAATACTGAGATACAGGGTTAACTACTATTAATACACATCTTATCGTAGAAGAATAGGAAAGGGGAAGAAAAAACTTTTTTTATATCAAAATAAGTAAGAAACAATCGAGCTGTGATAGTCTTTGTTTCTATAACTTACCATGTGGTCGTCGCTGTAAATGAAACTACCACATTCCACTATCCATATCCCATTCCCTTTGACCTTAGCAATCACTTCACATAGTCATGGTTCCTTGCCTGATGAAGTCACCTTAGCCTTCATTCCTGAAGCACCTGGGCCATTAGCAGTCCTGCCTAAATTAAGTTGATATAGTTTTTTATTGACTTAGTCCAGAACATAGGAAAATGAGAAAAGCCCTATGAGGTCTCCTATATTCCAGACATGTTCCTCCTTATGCCATTAAGTAACAACCTCATTTCCCCTTCATAATCAGGATCGATCTTCCCAGCCACCACTGTACCTCCCTTCTTTGCCTGACAATTTGCTGGCATGAGTTGTATAAAGAGGCAGGTGGAAGCCTCAACTTTCAGTTTTGTGAACCTACTGCTGTGTCTCCTGGTAGAAGCATTCCTCACTTGGAATGTAATACATCCATGGATCATCAGAATCATAAGTCATGTGTACAGGAAGCAAATTCACTAGCTGACTGCTAATGTGAAGCACTACCCCATTTCTAGCCCTTTGATTCCTAGGTCTGTGAATATTAGCTCTAGGAGAAATAGCTGCTACTTATTGGTCCCTGATATAAAGCATGTACCACATTTTGGAGGACATGACTCCAGCCCTTGTATTGCCATCCATAACTGAGTCTTCAAAAAGCCATTCTACCATTCCATTAGGCAAGCTGCTTCACAGTGATAAACAATATAATCAACAAATAATCCCATTAATAAGTAGGTAAAGGACACGAATAGACTCTTTTCAGAAGAAGACATACATGCAGCCAACAAGCATATGAAAAAAAATCATTAGAAAAATGAAAATTAGAAACAAAATGAGAGACCATCTCACACCAGTCAGAATGGCCATTATTAAAAAGTCAGAACATAACAGATGCTGGTGAGGTTGCAGAGAAAAGGGAATGCTTATACACTGCTGGTGGGAGGGTAAATTAGTTGAGCTGTTGTGGAAAGCCGTGTGGTGATTCTTAAAAATCTTACAACAGAATTACCATTCAACCCAGCAATCCCAATACTGGATATATGCCCAAAGGAATACAAATCATTCTACCACAGCATGCATAAGTATGTTCATTGCAACACTATTTACAATAGTAAAGACATGGAATCAACCTAAATGCCTATCTGTGGTAAATTGAATAATGAAAATGTGGTACCTATACACCATGGGACATTACACAGCTATAAAAAGAACAAGATCATGTCCTTTGCAGCAATATAGATGGAGCTGGAGGCCATTAACCTAAGCAAACTAACGCAGGAACAGAAACCCAAATATCATAGGATCTCATTTATAAGTGGGAGCTAAACAATGAGAATACATGGACAAATAGAGCAGAATAATAGGCACTGGGGCCTACTTGGTGGTGGAGGGTGGGAGGAGGGAGAGAATCAGAAAAAGATACCTATTGGGTACTATGCTTACTACCGAGGTAACAAAATGATTGATCACTACACTTATTACCTGGGTCACCAAATACAGCTGTTTGGTACAATCTTTACACCAAACCCTGCAACATGCAGTTTACTTATAAAACAAACCTACACACATACCCTTGAACCTAAAGTAAAAGTTAAAAATAATTCTGAATAATATAATCATATTAGTGACTTCCACGAGCTTGAACTCATCACCATACTTCATTAGCTGTTTTCACCAGGAACAAGGTCACTAATGATGACTGAATCCAGTCACATTGGAGAATCCATTCTGGTAACACAAAACCAATTCCAAGAATCTACTCTTAAAATTCTGCTGTGAAACCACTTCCTGAATCAATCAAGGTTCAATCAGAGAAATAGAACTACTGAGATTTATTAAAAGAATTTGACCTTACATATTTGTGGGAACTTGTTAAACCGTCTATGCAGTGTTATTATCTTTATATCTAGGGTGGGGATTTGAGGCCACTGGAAAGGGAAATTGAATGTGAAGATGAGAAATTGGAGAGGAAAACCTGAAACCCACAAGGACGGGGCTAGAAACTGTGTTGGTCTTTCATTGACTTCAAGCCTCCAATTTTGATGACCCGGGTGTTCTATAGGAGGTACAGATGCATTTGGCCCAGAAATCAGACAAGCTGATGGAGCATCTGGTAGGAGCTAGAGTGGCTCCATGCCCAGTACTGCCTACCACACACCAGCTAGGTGAGCCAGCACAGGAGCGATAATATGTGAGAGCTGTATCAGTGCCTTGCTCGCCGTCTACCACGTGTAAATGGATATGGCTCCTGCTTCAGCCTTCTGAATCTCATGCAAAATCACTCTTGTGGCCCATGCTACAGGGAAGTATCCAGAGAAGGGGACTGTGGGAAATATAGTTCATCATCACTAAGTTGGAATAATATAAATCCACCAGAATATGTAACCTTTGTAGCTAACATTCTGAACTGCAGCAGATCCCCCTAATGAGATAGCAGCCTTTTGGACTAGTTTGAGACAGCTATGGTATGCTAGTTTTAACTTTTTCTGTCATAAATGTTGTGAGCACTTTTCTGTCTTATAGATATTCAGTGACGTATATCGGCTATCCTGATTATTTTTAGAATTGTTGCAAGAAAACCCACATTAAATAACCCAACCTCTGCAGTTAATGGTATATTATGTTGAATAGACAGAGTATGCTGTTTTGAACAGAACATGGAGATTTAATTGGACTGTGGCCAGATGGCTTTCTATCTAAATATAGTTAAATGCAGATAGGATCTGTTTCTTGTTAAAAGTTTTTACATCTGCTCTCTAAACAGACTTTTTTTCTCTCTTATTTTCAAAGGGGATGTGATTGTATATTTACCTTTCCAAATTCACGTTTCCATGTGGAAGACTGAGCATCCATAAAGGGATAAAAGTGATGCTTACTTGAGGACAATGTTATAGCTATTGTTAGAAGTTGGTTGGGGGGGGGAGCAGTAAGGCATGAAAAAACATCCTTATTCCCAGATTCTAACAAAATAGAGAACAGGCTCACAAACTATCAGCTTCATTAGTTGGTTTTTTTGTTTGTTTTTTTGTTTCTTTTTTCTGAAGATTATGAATTTATTCTCTTTAATTTTTTAAATGTTGCAGATATGCTTTGGATTTTCTTTTTTTTCCCCATTTATTTATTTTATTGCATTCTAGGTTTTGGGGTACATGTGAAGAACATGCAAAATTGTTGCATAGGTACACATGTGGCAGTGTGATTTGCTGCCTTCCTCCCCATCGCCTACATCTGGCCTTTCTCCCCTTGCTATCTCTCCCCAGCTCCCCAGCCCCCACCGTCCCTCCCCTATTTCCCCCCAACTGACCCCAGTGTGTAGTGCTCCCCTCCCTGTGTCCATGTGTTCTCATTGTTCAACACCCGCCTATGAGTGAGAACATGTGGTGTTTGACCTTCTGCTCTTCTGTCAGTTTGCTGAGAATGATGGTTTCCAGATTCATCCATGTCCCTACAAAGGACCCAAACTCATCGTTTTTGATGGCTGCATAATATTCCATAGTGTATATGTGCCACATTTTCCCTATCCAGTCTATCGTCGATGGGCATTTGGGTTGGTTCCAGGTCTTTGCTATTGTAAACAGTGCTGCAATGAACATTCGTGTGCATGTGTCCTTATAGTAGAACGATTTGTAATCCTTTGGCTATATACCCAGTAATGGGATTGCTGGGTCAAATGGAATTTCTATTTCTAGGTCCTTGAGGAATCGCCACACTGGCTTCCACAATGGTTGAACTAATTTACACTCCCACCAACAGTGTAAAAGTGTTCCTATTTCTCCACATCCTCTCTAGCATCTGTTGTTTCCAGATTTTTTAATGATCGCCATTCTAACTGGCATGAGATGGTATCTCAATGTTGTTTTGATTTGCATTTCTCTGATGACCAGTGATGATGAGCATTTTTTTCATATGTTTGTTGGCCTCACGTATGTCTTCTTTTGTAAAGTGTCTGTTCATATCCTTTGCCCACTTTTGAATGGGCTTGTTAATTGTTAATCACCCCTGGACTTCAAGGTTTCTGTAAACTGTGGTGGTCACATAGCTTTGATTAAACTAATGGGAACTTCTTCCCCCTGATTCTTGGGGATTGGCTGTGGGCACAGCCAAACCTACAGTGCAGCTGTCAAGTACACTTGTCTACTGTAACCTACTGCAAGATTAGCATGCTGGCCTCATGTACCCAGTCATTGCTGAAAATCATAATGTTCTGAGTCAGAGTGCCTGTTTTGTCAGAGAACACATATTTGACCTGGCCAAGCTCCTCATTAGGGTGATGGTACAAGCCTGTGCTGGTATGTTCTTTGGTGCATAAAACATCTTCCAGAACAGGGAGCGAGTGACCAGTAATAGGCCTATCCATGATGAGAGACAGATGGGCTTCTGATAAGAGAGCAGCAGGAAGTTAAAATGAAGGCTTGAATGAATAAGCATGCCCCACATCTGACTTCATGGAGGTTCAGGAAGGCAAAAGGGCCTGCCACACACGAACCACCATGTACCCTACCCACCAAAAACCAGGGACATTCTGCATTCTGGGGACAGGAAGTATAAGAGGCCAGAATAGGTCTCCCTCATCTTCACCCCTTGTGGGTAGAGGAACAGAAGTCCTTTGTTATGCAAATGTGAGGTAGAAGGGATAAGGACTGTCTAACAGACACTGATTTGTATAGCTGTACAGTTACAAACTACTTTTTTTTTTTTTTTTTTTGAGACAGAGTCTCGCTCTCTTGTCCATGCTGGGGTGCAGTGGCGTGACCCTGGCTCACTGCAACCACCGCCTCCCAGGTTCAGGTGATTCTCCTTCCTCAGCCTCCTTCAGTGGCTGGAACTACAGGAGCGTGCCACCATGCTTTTTGTATTTTTAGTAGAGAGAGGGTTTCACCATGTTAGCCAGGATGGTCTTGATCTCCTGACCTCATGATCTGCCCACCTCAACCTCCCAAAGTGCTGGGATTACAGGTATGAGCCACCACGCCCGGCCTACCAACTACTTTCATATAAATATCTGATCAATCCTTCCAATCATTTTGTGAAGAAAGCTGTTTTTCCTATGAAAACAGCAAACACATTTTATTCAGCCAAGGTCTGAGGAGGCTAAATGGCTAGCCCAAGTCATCCCAGTATTATAAAACCAGTCATCCCTGGTTATTATAAAACCAGGACACAAAATAGGCCTTCGGACTGCAATTCACTCTTTTTGTACCAAGACATTTTTTCAGGAAGGAATCTTAGAGATCATCCTGCCCAAGTTCCAGAAGGCAAACCTCAGGCAATGATGAATCTTCTATGATTTTATTAGGGCGTACAATCTCAGGGAAGCAAGAGTGAGGGAAAAGGGAAGTTGGACGGGAGAGGAGTGAGAATCAAAGTACATGTGACTGAGTCAGCCACCACTTTGTAGCAAGCTAATACAGTATTTGAGGATGTACTCCTTGTCAAGCACTGCTATAGGATTTTACATGTGATAACTCTTTTAACCCTTGCAACAACCCTGTAAGCTATGTACTGTCATTATTATTTTACACAAATAAGAAACTAAGATGCAGAGAGGTTACACACCTTCCTCATGATCACTCAGCTAGCAAGGGCCGGGCTGGAGCTTGAAGCTTGCTGTCTGATGCCAGACACTGTGCACTTAACTCCTCTGCTCCCCTGGCTCTCTAGTACTGGAGCTTTCACACAGATGATAAGTGGAAGAGGCAGGACTTGGCCCATCCTCCCATGACAAATCCAAAGCATTGATTAGTATGTATATACATTATATGCCACCCAACCCTAAATAAAAAGTGCCTTAGGACAGAAACTGTTCAATTCAAATCTACTATATGAAATCTACCTCATCACTAGTAGAAGCATACTTAGATACAATAGAATACATGCTTTAATAGAATACTTCCATTGTATTAAAGGTGTTTTAAATTATATTTAAGTTCTGGGGTACATGTGAAGAATGTGCAAGGTTGTTACACAGGTATACACGTGTCATGGTGGTTTACTGCACCCATCAACCCATCACCTACATTAGGCATTTCTCCTAATGCTATCGCTCCCCTAAGCCCCCCCACCCCCAACAGGCTCCAGTGTGTGATGTTCCCCTCCCTGTGTCCATGTGTTCTCATTGTTCAACTCCCATTTATGAGTGAGAACATGCGGTGTTTGGTTTTCTATTTTTGTGTTACTTTGCTGGGAATGAAAGATTGTTCTAAAGTTTTGTTTAAGCAGGAGCTGAGGAGCAGAGAGCAAGGGCTGCTTTCATTTTTAGGATATATTCTTTTAAAAGTGTCATTCTGATCAAAATTCTTAGATAATCAAAAGAGAACTGATTTTCAGCGATCAGCGCACTTATTTCTCCTGGTAGAAATAACAAAATCCTAGAAGAAAAAGTAAGCAAGACAGAATCAGGGCCATGGAGTCCTCTTAGTGATGAGAGGCTAACAGTGCCACACAAAACCCCAAGATCACCTAGTATTCATTTATAGATGTGTTTATGAAGTAATTCAGTCGAGTAGGCATATTTTCATTGACATCAATCACTGTAAAGTCTGTTCTGAAAGGTGTAATCACAAAAGCTAGTTGAGAACCAATCCTGAGTCTCCCAGGAACAGGTAGCACTCAAAATAGATGACATTTGTTGTACAGGTGTAACAAAGGCTGCAATGTCTTGCTTACAAGCCTTCTTCAGAGATTTAGTAAATCTTTGAAGAATTCAATGTCCTCTGAATTAACAGGAGCTTCAGGAACACTCAGGAATGTCACGAGATAAAAATTGCCTAAGAACTACTAGTTTTTACAGGAAGCATTCTTAGTGTTCAACCATTGATTTACCTTATGTAGGTGACACCAAAGATCACAGCACGCTATCCAGAGACTTTTGAAGTATAGTGATTTGTGGAGAATAGTGTTCTCTAAAATCCATTTCTAAAAACAACTCTGCTTGCATCTCTAAAGCTGTAACTAAGTCAACGTTTTAATTTCCTTGGTTCTGACATTTTAAAAAACGTTTCCTCCATCAAAAGCAGGGACTTTAATTATTTAGTGTATTCCCAGTGCGAAGAATGGTCAGGCCAGTAGAGATGTACAATATGTATTTGTAACTGGCTCAAGTCTGGCTGCTCACTATTCAGAGGCAGAATATAGGAGAAGCGGGGTGTAGTGAAAGGAAAGCAACTTTATTCAAATACTGGCAGTTGGGGAACGACCCGGCTTAGGCACTTAAAAGACCATTCCAAATGTTAGACCAGGGGAAGGGCCTTTCAAAGAGGAAGCGTGGCATGGGAAATATGCAGGAGTCATGCTGGTTACAGGTCTGCATGGCTTGCTCCAAGGGCTATCTTGAACAATTGTCTACCTGGAATGCTGGCTGCTGCCATCTCAGTTGTAACCAGGTTGTAGATTATTCACCTTGAGGGTTATCTCCAAGTTGGGGAGAATTCCACAACTGGGACTCCTTACCTGACATGTTATAAAATTAGCCCCTAAAATGTCTTAACAAGTTTGCAGTTAGGTAAGTATTCATGGTGCAAGGGATTGTCTGATGGGAAAGGGAAAGAAGCAGAGTTTCAAAGTACTTTTTAAAGCTGTATTTTCAGACTAAGAAAAAAGTGTCTATAGTCTGTTTCAAGATTACATCTTAAGACTAGAGAGAGAAGGGGGAAAAAGGTTTTAAAACGTATTTTGAAGCTAAAGCTACTCAGTTACATAATGAATGAAAGAATGTGAATAATTCTGAAAGACAGAAGCATTTTCATGTGCAGTATGGTGATGCTAGTTGTATTAAAAGTATTGGCTAAAACACAATTATTTTTGCATCACCCTAATACTTAGCACTGTCCTTTGGAAAGTGAGCTCTGGACCAAGGAACATCATGAAGAGCAACCTCTTCACCAGTGAGGAAGACAGCCTCAATCTCTCTTAATGGAGGCACTTTACAGTATAGATCACTCCATTTCCTTTTGTTTCCGATTTATACCGACCAAGCAATATTTTGAATAGAATTTAGTTTCCCAGGGAACCCTTGAATTTAGTAAGAGACTGTGCTAAATTATTGATTCAAGCCCCCTAGTCTTTCTTGTCAGTTTTATTTCTCATTGTATATTTATAAATTATAACTCTTTTAATGAATCAGTCTCCTGTGAATTTGACGAATATGAATCTGGTGTCCATAAAGGTCCTACTAGTTTTTGATATACTGACAAAAATGACCTTTTAGCCTTGCATAGTTGTAGGAAAAGACATCCTTTTTGGAGGGAAACAGACCTGAATTTAACTCTTAACTTTAATGACTTAACACGTGAGCTTAAGCAGGTGGCAATTTTTCTGAGCTTCAGTTTCATGATTTCCTCTTATGAAAATGTGGACAGTAAGTAGGGATAAGATATCACTAGCGAAGTGCCCAGAAAGGGCTTATTGTAAATGTAGTACATTTACCTGTTCTCTTTCTTCAAAAAGATAAAAGAACAGATAGACTAGTACTTGCTCACCCAAAAATGATGCTGCCTGCCAGCATGTGAACAGAAGAGCCTGTGGGTATTTCAGATAACACTGCTTCTCTGTTTTCAAACTGGGTTGGCCTAGATGTCATAGCAGAGTTCATAGACTTCAGATGTAAGCTCCTGCTTGATCTCGCTGAGCTCATTAGATATTGAAGAGTCCTTTACAACCTACAGTCAATCCTGTCTGGCTTCTGTCAGTTCTATTCCTACCAGCAGGTGGATCTGGAAATACTCTTTGCCCTAAGCCTACTGTAGACCCTAGGGTGCTGAAAGCTTACCAGGCTATACTATCCAAGTTTACCAATGTATTGAAGCCTGGCCCTTGGGTGGCACCTGCTTCTTAGTCGTGACCTTCATCCTACCCATTTCTCACTGATTACTTTTGTCCACCATGAGGTCCCAGACCACCTTAAAGGTGGCCCTATATTTCTGACTATGTGAACAAATATATTTCACTTTTTTATATATCTAGTGGGCCAAAAAGTCTTATTTTTATGATACAGCAACTTTGCTTTTTAAGATTTGAGTAGGAGAGAAAACAGATGGTTTGTATATACTGAGACATACAAATATAAAGATTAGCTTTCTTTATGTATTTATTTATTCTTACCCTTTAGCTCTGGATAGTTATTTCTGAGAATTTATTTACATGTAATTAAAATACCTACAGCTTTTAAGGACAGAATACATCCTTATTCCAAACTATAGAAATAAAGTGTTGGAGGCTTTTCAGGAAATAAGGAAGGATAAAATGGGAGAAAAGTATCAGAGTTCAATTTTTAAAAAATAATTAACTAATATTTTCAATGCTTCCAAACAGATTTTTATTTATGTTTACTCCCAACTTTTAATTTTAAGTTCAGGGGTACATGTGCAGGATGTGCAGGCTTATTACACCAGTAAATGTGTACCCTACTGGTTTCCTCTATGGAATGTCCCATCACCTTGGTATTAAGCCCAGCATCCATTAGCTCTTCTTGATGCTCTCCCTCCTCTGACCCCCCACCCTCTGACAGGCCCCAATGTGTGTTGTTCCCTTCCATGTGTCCATGTGTTCTCATCTTTCAGCTCCCACTTATAAGTGAGAACATGCAGTGTTTGGTTTTCTGTTCCTGTGCTAGTTTGCTGAGGATAATGGTCTCCAGCTCCGTCCATGTCCCTGCAAAATACATGATCTTGTTCCTTTTTATGACTGCATAGTATTCCATAGTGTATATGTACCACATTTTCTTTATCCAGTCTACTATTGATGAGCATTTAGGTTAATTCCATGTCTTTATTATTGTGAATAGTGCTGCAGTGAACATATGCATGCATGTATCTTTATAATAGAATGATTTATATTCCTTCTGGTACATACCAGAAGCTTGTTTTTACCAGAATAATGATTAATGATATACCGTCATCCTAAGGTAGGTAATTTGTACCAATTGGAGAATTTACTGTGTCTACACTGAATTTAATGACTTCATTGTGGTAAATCCTTTATAATTTTGTCATTTGACAAATAGTAATATTACTTAGAGTTTTTAAAGCCAAACTTTATGCAGCTATATAAAAAAAATAATATCTTTTGCAACAAGCTTCATCTTAGAACTATTTCAGGTCCCTATTTTCTGTACTGATCTTTTTTGGTTTTGTTTTTGAGATGGAGTCTTACTCTCTTGCCCAGGCTGGAGTGCAGT
Source organism: Sapajus apella (assembly GCF_009761245.1). NCBI lineage: Eukaryota > Metazoa > Chordata > Mammalia > Primates > Cebidae > Sapajus > Sapajus apella. The sequence continues at coordinate 19,583,571 of NW_022436946.1, read as the reverse complement.
GGCTCAATCTCAGCTCACTGCAACTTCTACCTCCCAGTGATTCTCCTGCATCAGCCTCCTAAGTAGCTGGGATTACAGGTATCTGCCACCATGCCTGGCTAATTTTTGTATTTTTCATAGATACAGGTTTCCACCATATTGGCTAGGCTGGTCTCGAACTCCTGACCTCAAGTGATCCGCCCACCTTAGCCTCCCAAAGTGCTGAGATTATAGGCGTGATCCACCCTACCTGGCCTATACTGATCTTAAACATAACTATATACATTCTCTCAATTCTAGTTAGTTATGTTCAAGATATACAAAACTAACATGGACACACATTAGATCAGAAAAACCATGCCAAACAAATATGCAAGTGAATGATAAATTGTTTTAATTGTATACGATTGAAGAGCAGGTACATTTCTGATCTGTAAATTAATGAACCTTTTATCCTACCAACTCACAATGTAAGCATAATTTATATTCAAAAGAATGCACATATTCTAAGTATATATACTACCATGATATTTGCAAATGTATGTAGTTGTGAAACCACCATCACAATCTTTTTTTTTTTTTTTTTTTTTTTTTTTTTTTTTTTTTTTTTTGAGACAGAGTCTTGCTCTTTTGCCCAGACGAGAGTGTGGAGGTGTGATCTCAGCTCACTGCAACCTCTACCTCCCAAGTTCAAGCAATTCTCCCTACCTCTCAAGTAGCTGGAATTATAGGTGCCTGCCACCACAACCAGCAAATTTCTTTTTCTTTCTTTTTTTTTTTTTTTTTTTAGTAGAGTTGGGATTTTGCCATGTTGGCCAGCTGGTCTTGAACTCCTGATCTCAGGTGATCCACCGCCTCAGGCTCCCCAAGTGCTGGGATTACAGATGTGACCCTGGCCACAATCTTAGAAAACTTCCATCCTCCAAATTTCCCTCATGCCTTCTTGCAGTGAAGTTCCCCTACCTTCTCATGTTTTTAGGACCAAGTAACCACTTCTTTGGCTTCTGTTACTCTACGTTAGACTTCTCTTTTCTAGATTTTCAAACAAATGGAATTATACAAATGGAATTATACAATATGTATATTTTGGTGCCTGGCTTTCTCTCAGCATAATGTTTTGGGGACTCTTCATGCTGTTGCATACGTCAGTAATTTCTTTTCATTTTTCAGTAGTATATCATCATATGGACATAACACAATTTATTTCTCCAATTACCCTGTTGAATTAGACATTTGGATTGTTTAGAGTTTGGGGCTATTATGTATAAAACTGCTATCTGTGTACCTGTACCTGGCTTTTTGCAGACATACTTTCTTTCCTTTTGCATCATACCTAGGAATACAATTGCTGGGTCATGTGGTAAATGTATGTTTAACTTTTTAAGAAACAGTTAAACTGGTTTCCAAAGTGTTTATGTCATTTTAAATTCCATCTTGTATAGAGTTCCAGCAGTTCTGCATCCTTGACAAAATTTAATCTTAGACCGTATAGTGGTATGTCATTGTGATTTTATTTCATTTTTATCCTATGACCATGATGTTGCACATCTTTTCCTGTGTTTATGGCCATTGACCTAAATTCTTTTGAAAAATGTCTGCTCAGATTTCTTGCCCACTCTTTTGTCAGAAATAGGAACTGGAAATATTTTCTCCCAGTCTGTGCATTGCATTTTTATTTTCTTAATGCTGGCTTTAAAAGAATAGCAGTTTTTAATTGTAATGAGGCCTAATTGATCACTTTTATTATTTTATGTTTTGTGACTTTTGTGTCCTATTTAGAAACTAGTTGTCTAATCCAAAGTACTCAAGATTTTCCCCTATGTTTTCCTCTAGAGTTTTTGTAACTTTTCTTTATTTGTTTAGGTCTGTGGTCCACTGGAAGCAAGTTTTGCACATGATTTATAATTTATTTCCATATACATACATATCAAATGACTTTGGCACCATTTGCTGAAAAACTATCTTTTCCCCATTGAGTTATCTTGACACTTTTGTACAAAATCAATTACTATATATGTGTGGTTTATCCCTGGTTGCAGTTTTCCATTCTACTCATCTGTCTTTCCAACAATACCACATTGTCTCAAGTATTGCAGCTTACGGCAAATCTTCAAATCAGATAGCGTGAGTCCTGCAACTTTGCTCTTCATTTTAAAAATTGTTTTGGCTATTCTATGTTGTTTGCTTAGTCATAAAAATTTTTAAATTGATTTCTAGATTCTATCAAAAAAGACTGTAAATTTTGATTGAGATTGTGTTCAATATACAGATCACTATGAAGAGAATTGACATTTTAGCTATATTGAATTATTTAATCCATGAACATGATATATCTCCATTAAGTCTTACCTAATTTTTGTTATCAATGTTATCATTTTCATTGTACAAGTCTTACATATACTTTATTAAATTTATTTCTAATTATTTCATTTTTAATGCTATTCAAAGAGTAATTTTAAAACTAATTTTCTTTTGTTAGTACACAGAAATGCAGATTTTTTTGTATGCCTACCATGTGCCCTGTGACCTTGCAGAACACACCCTTGAGTGCTGGAATAAACTGCAATAATTACCTTTTGTTATTTTTTTCAGTGTTCAATTATTATTTTTAAAGTAAAAATGTAATTTTTAAAGTTAAAAAACGTCTAGGACATTTACCCCCATATTTACTATGGATGGTGCTCTTAATTGTGTAGATATTAGCTTCCATCTGGATCATTTTTTTTCTACCTGAAGGATTTCCTTTAATATTTCTTATAGGCCAGGCATGGTGGCTCATACCTGTAATCACAGCACTTTGGGAGGCTGAGGTGGATGGATTGCTTGAACTCAGGAGTTTGAGATCAGCCTGGGAAACATGGTGAAACCTATCTCTACACAAAATGCAAAAATTAGCTGGGCATGGTGGCATACACCTGTAGTCTCAGCTACTAGGGAGGCTGAGGCTGGAGGATCACTTGAGCCCAGGAGTTTAAGGCTGCAGTGAGCCATGATCGCACCACTGCATTCTAGCCTGGGTGACTGAGCAAGACCTTATCTCAAAAAAAAAAAATTACTTATAATCCCATTCTAATCAATACAAAGATAAAATTAAAATAATATTTCTTGTAGTGCAGGTTTGGTGCCAGAAAGAGGTACCTAAGCCCATGGCTTCACACAGCAAATCTGTTTCCAATCCCTCACTTATATATCTCAATTATATAATTTAGATTTATACATAGATTTATATATATATATATATATTTAACATATATTTATAAATATCCATTTAAAAATATTTATATGAAACTCTGGCTCCCTTTACTGGCAGAAATGAGATATCTGGACACCACTGCTTGCTTCTGGAACAAGATATCAGAATACCAATGGCCTCAGCCCCATTTAACATGTTCACTTTGTGTAGTTTTGGTTCATGAAGATGTTTATCTTATTTTTTGAGCCTGGACATATATTTTTGGCTTTCAATTTTTCTATTTTTTCTATCATTGCTATCAGTTTGAAGCCTAAGCTAAATGTATAACTCAATTATGCTATCTTGACTGCAAAGCGCAACAACAGACATTCTCTTTTCACCCGCATTTGTATTTAACACAATAAATAAGGCTATTTCCTTTTTATTTCTATATATTTCAATTATGTTATCTTGACCAGAAGCATTGGCAATGGTAGACATTTCCTTTCACCTGCATTTGCATTTATATTTCACCTGCATTTGTATTTAATGCAGGTAACAAGGAAATGTCTACTGTTGGTCTTCCTGGTAATATAGCATAGTTGAGTTATACATTTAACTCAGGATAAATGTGAATTGGTGAATGAATCTTACTAAAAGGAAGAAAAACACCTACCAAATAAAAGAGGACAATCCATATTATATCATAGCTTGGTAAAAATAGTATGCCCAATTTTTAAATTTAATTAACTGTAATATACTTAAAATACTAATACATAAAACATACTTTCTGATGAAGTATAATATAGTTATAACTTTCTGTGTAATGGATTTTCTAACACTTATGGGTATTATATAGGGGTACTCCTTCTTAAAATACTAAAATATGTTGTAAAGTATAAAATATCCATGCAATTAATGTGTCTTATGAAAATTATTTATAACTATCTGCCAAGCTTACAAGACATTCCATTTCTCCTACCCACAACTAATACAGTACTACTAACTGATGTTGATAAACATTTAGGAAAAAATGAAAGCAACAGTGAAAAGATTGACCATGTCATCGAGGCATCAAAGGTAGTCAAGTACAGCAGTAGAAAGATACTGCACCTATGAACTCCTTACGTATTTCACTCCTGTTCCATATTTTAAAAAGAACTGTGCTGCAACTGTGCAGGTCAAGAACTTGAGAAAATGAACTGCAAATTTTGCATACTATCTTCTATAAGCATACAAAAATGATAAATGGAGTGTTCTGTCACGTTTCTTCATTTTTAGATTTCTTATTTGAAGTTACACTCTTAGCTAAGAACGATAACACACTTAGTCAATTATCTCTCCTGCTTATACCCTAATATACTGTGTCCTCTGTTACCGTTCATGTAAATGTGCTGCATGCAGAGATCTGGCTCTCTGTCACTTCCTATAATAAGAGTGAACAGTCAACCCAGATAATTCCAGACAAATGTTCCACTGGAGCCCTGAAGCAGCTAGCTTGTTATTCATATTAATCACATTAACTACCTAATTGCCAAATCCCATTTTGTCCTGTATGGTATTGAGGCAATGTTAATGTTTTATTATTATTGGATGTTAATTCATTTTTACCTGATTAGCTTGTCTGCCACAACACAAGATAAGCATCATTCACTTAAAAAATTGGCAGGGTCAGACATCGAACCTATTTTTCTAGGATATGGGTTCAACATCTTAGAAAGTAATAAAAAAGTAAACAGATTTGCTAAGCAGAAATCATATTTCCCCTGTTGGTTTTATCCCTATGACAAATCAATAAAAACAAGAGAGTCAAGACAAGTTGTACATATTCCCAGTTTAAAAAAAAAACCTATTCAATTTTTGCAATCACAGCATTATTGACATCTTAAGCCAGATAATCCTTTGTTTTGGTGATTGTGGAATTGCTAGCAGCAACCCTGGTCTATGCCTACTGGAGGCCAGTAGCACCCCCTTCTCCTCCCAAGTTAGAACAATCAAAAATGTCTCTGAATATTGCCAAATGTTCTCTGGAAAGAGGGTTAAAATCACCTCCTATTGAGAAACATGGCTTGGATTTTGTATTTTTTCAGGAGGATATTGTGTTTTTCACCTTCCAGTCCCTTTAATTTACTATTATAGATGTGACCTAAAACTTTGTCTATACAGACCTAGCCCCTGTAACACTATGTTTTTTTTCTATTCCATAGAGATAATACATGTCATGAATTTGCAATCTGAGATATTAACCAGCTCTTCTTGTCTGTTTAGTCACCCCACCAGCAACCATCCTCAGACAACAATGTGAGAGCTGCCCTTTCCCCAGAGACTGAGAGGGGTATCTTTAACACTTGGCAAAGATATTAAAATCTATGCTCCTTAGAATGCAAAGCTATCTGTGGAGGTTCAAAAACCAAGTTTAGATTGGCACTTAAATCCCCTTAATGACTAAAACTTTATTGCTATTGTATTTGAAATAAGCAAGATGAATTTTGCGATCAGTTTGACACTTACATTTCAAGAGACACTTGATGTATTTAAAATCTCAATGTTGCTAGACTTGCATAAGCAATTCATATAAAACTCTATGCTAACTCTTTACAAATTGGATATAATATAGGTATTTTACATGAAATGAATACTTCAAACACATAATGGTTTTCTTGACCCTTGAATAGAAATTGACTTAGTTTCTAAAGGCAGGTTGATTGCTGTAGCTTTCTCATAAATCCAAATGCTACTCTTGTATATCTATCTATTTTTTAGGCTTCTTTTTGAAAACCCTGATATGTGACTTCATTTAACTCGCACATCAATATCTTTAGATTGTCTCTGCAGCTCTTGACTCGGTTCTTTGAAGTATTTTCTAATGTTTATAGAAACAGTCCATAAGCACAGTCTATAAACACCCACACTGTCTGAATAATGAAGTGAACTAGAAACACCAACAAAGAGTGAAAGTCCAAAGGAATATGGGCGTGTTGAATAGTGTTCATACTACAAATGTGGCAAGATAATTTTTTAAGACTCTGTAATGAAACAGACCTGATAAAAGGATAGACATTTAGTGCTGCATGTGAAAAAATATTCTTGTCTTTTTTCATAAGTGTAGATACATACAAGCATCAGGTTAGAAATGGAGGGAATTGAAACAAATGCATGAAGAGTTATGCTTATTTGTTAATTCTGTCTTTTCCATTCTTTTTCTGGGATTTGATAACCAAGACAAGTAAGCAGAGAAAGGAGATAATTCAGAAATTAAAAAATAAAATTAGAAACAAAATTTGAAACATATACAACCTAGTTGGCAATCAGTTATATGAAAATTATACCAAGCTGCTATTTTTGTGTCTATTAAATTATATTCAGCTTGTAATATCAAACATTGATGACAGTTTCTCCCTAACTTGCATACATTTTAAGGCATTATTAATTATTTCTTTTGAAAAACAGATTGTGAATTGTTTAGAGAGCACTATACAACACTCATTCCATTTTCAAATGTACACATAATTTAATCTGACAGTTTTACAGTAATAAAATTTATCTTAGAGAATATGTTATGATTTCTGGGTAAGAGGCATGTTTTATCTTAATCCTTAAAACATGGTAGCAGTTTATTTATCAAGAACCAAACACAGAAATCTATATCAAGTAATAAAATCTGACATACAAGATAGCTATATGAATAATAATGTAATCACTGTTTATTAAAAAAAGAATCTGAAAAAGCCAGGTTTTCTATTTTAGGGAAATGTTTAAGTAAATGACACAGAACATCCACTGAATGGAATATAATATAGCCATTAAAATATATTTGGAAGTTATATATGTCAGGTGCATATATGAAATACAAAATTATAATTAAAGAATAAAAGAAGACTATTTAGAAGAGAGTGACATAGAGGTAGCAGTGCTGTTACAGCAGAAGTGTATGCCTTCCAAACCCAGACCACAGATCTGATGTGCATGCAAGACGAAACACAGGAGGAATTTCTAGTATTCGGCATCTGAAAGACTGAGTCTGGTATTAATAAAAACAGACTGATGCATTTTTACTTGCTTTGCTGAGAATTACAAGACTGAGGAAGGAACAAGGGGAATGACTCACCCCTCAGCAGGATATAATGCATAAAGTGCTTTACATTTTGCAAAGCAAGCTCCTTCACATTCAATGTTTCATCTCAGTTTTGACCAATCTCATTAGTGAAGAACTATTTCAGGCTATGCAAGTGACAGTGATCTTGGAAGTAGGTGACTATGCTCTCTTAAGGGTCATAATAGTTAAGGAAGGGAGTCTGGGTATAAAATCATTTATTTTGCCAGACTTTGTAAAGTGGATTTCAAAAAGCTCAATATAACTAGAAGGTGAGAGAACATAGTGAGAGGGGGGAAAGAGAAGATGTCTCACGGGTTTATGGGGCAAGGGTGAGGGCGTCTACAAAACTATATTCTGATGATGTAATTGTCACACTGAGGAAGATTATGGGAGGACATTTCAAGAGTCATTGTGGATTGGGCACGATGGCTCACATCTGTAATCCCAGCACTTTGGGAGGCCAAGGTGAGCATATCGCTTGAGGTCAGGAGTTTGAGACCAGCCTGGCCAAAACAGAGAAACCCTGTCTCTACTAAAAATATAAAAATTAGCTGGGCATGGTGGTGGATACCTGTAATCCCAGCTACTCGGGAGGCTGAGGCAGGAGAATCATCGCTTGAACCCAGGAGGCGGAGGTTGCAGTGAGCTGAGGTTGCGCCAGTACACTCCAGCCTGTGTGACTGAGACTCTGTCCTCCCCGCCAAAAAAAAAAAAAGAGTCATTGTGACCACTCACTGTGGCTGATGCATCCAGAATTTTTAAGTGTACTGATGAATGGCAAAAGGAGGGACAAAGACAGGATGAGAACGAAACGAGGACAAATGAGAATTACGTAAGATTCAATCCTAAAATGTGTTGAATTCTACTCTAATACTAAAGATCAAAAACTATTTCAAACCATGGAAAGGAAAGAAGGAGAAGGTCACTTTTTGGGCTTTGTGGTATAATTTTAACGTATAGCAGTCAGTGACATTTCTCAACATTTTCTTCCCTCCACTTAGGTCTTCTCTATCAAGAAGAAAATTTTCAAACTGTTAAAAAATAAGATAAACCCAGGCAGAAAAGGAGTGGAGTCCAAGATTTAATAAGAAACTAGTGGAGCACCTGAATGCTTTTCTGTATCTGGAGACCATGACACAAGCCCACAGCCTGGAAGTTTTTAGAAACAGAATTCCAGGACCCACCCTAGACCTCCTGAATTAGGATCTGCAGTTTAACAAAATCCTCAAGTAATTCACGTTTTAAAAGCATTGGACTCAACAATTGAAGTCTTCAGACTCTGATGAAGTGAAACAACTAATAGTTATAATTCTTTAAATGTTGTCAAATATTTTCAGAACACAGCAAAGAAGCCTAAAGATGGGTAAATATCCCTACTTACCAAGAAATGTACATTCCAAAAAATGCAGGGCAATATTTTATACACTACAGAAAGGAACATTTGTAGGAGTGTAAAATAATATGACCTTCCTGAAAAGTAATTTGGCAACAGATACAATAACAGCAATCCATTTCTAGGAGTCTGCACTAAGGAAATAATATGAATTGAAAAACAAACTAAGAAAACACTGTGGTTTCAAAGATATTCAGTTTACATGTTTAAAATAATGAAAATTTGGAAGAATCTAAATATTTAGCAACAGAGAAGTTATTAAGTATAGGTTATTAAGTATAGGACATGACAATGTAATATTAAAAGAATTTTCTTCTTAATGTACAAAAACACTCGAATACTTAAATATGTATACTACAATGTCAAGTTAACAAATGAAAGCAGGAATAAAACTTTATACACCAAAATGAGAATTATTTTTTCTTTTTTCTTTTTTTTTTAAATGTTCATTTTTTTTTCCATTTATTTATTTTACTGCATTTTAGGTTTTGGGGTGCATTTCTTTATATTTTATAGTATTTTGTACAAAGAATATGTCTATCATATTCAGGAAACATAAACATTATTTTAAAATATACATAACAAATGTATAAAAGCCTGAAAATATAGCAAAATATTACTAGTTTTTGGTCACTCTCTACGTAGTGGGATAATCAAGTTTCCACACATTTCTCTATATTTCACACATATTTATAGAATACTATTATATTCATATTTGTAAACATAAAATATCTTCTTTCAAAGGGAAGCCATAATATTTTGCATAAATTACCTTCAATACCTAGCAGCTGTGTAAGAATTTTTAGATTGGCATTTGAGGGAACTACTTAGGGAGTGCTTTCATTTTGGCTCAGTCTCTGGCTCAATAAATTCTTATACAGCAATGGATATTTAATTAAGGCTATTATAAGCAGAGAAGTGCATAAAGCAAAGGGATTTTTAGAGAATTAAAAGAACTTGTCCAAAAATATTAATAAATGGACTCATGTCAAACTGAAGGGAGGTTTCTGATGTTATGCCAAGTGGTTTTGCCTTGTTAAGTGTTTTACTTGGATGATGACAGAGGCATGCTTAACTCATAGGATTGTGATGCAACCCTAGGAAAGCTAGCAAGAGGCTCTGTGACAGAATCAAAATTAAATATCTCAAATCAATTGAATATGATAAATACAATGGAAAAAAGCTAATCAGTAAAATAGATGGTTTAAAATATTCATGGCTACAAATTATCCTTGTTTGCCAATGATATGATCTTATATTTGGAAAACCCTAAAGACACCACCAAAAGTCTATTAGAACCAAAAAACAAATTCAATAAAGTTGCAGGTTACAAAATCAACATACAGAAATCTAGCATTTCTATATGCCAAGAGTGAAAAATCTAAAAAAGACATTGAGAAAATAATCCCATTTATAATAGACACAAATAAAATTAAATACCTAGGAATTAACCCAAGAAGTAAAAGAACTCTGCAATAAAAACTATAACACACTGATGAAAGACACTGAGGAGGACACCAAAACATGGAAAGATATTTCATGTTTACGGATTGGAAGAATCAATATTGTTAAACTGTCCATACTACCCAAAACAATCTGCAGATTCAGTGCAATCTATATCGAAATACCAATGATATTCTTCAGAAAAACAGAAAAAAAATTAAAATTTATATGAAATCACAAAAGACCCAGAATAGCCAAAGCTATTCTGAGCAAAAGAACAAAACTGGAGGAATCACATTACCTGACTTCAAACTATAATACAGAGCTATAGTAACCAAAATGGCATGAGACTGGCATAAAAACAGACAACGTTGACCAATGCAACAGAATACAGAACCCAGAAAAAAATCCACACACCTACTGAACTCATTTTTAACAAGGATGTCAAGGATCCGGGAAAAGAAATTCTCTTTGGTAAATGATGCTGGGAAAACTGGATAGCCATATAAATGAAACTAGACTCTTATCTCTTGCCACATATAAAAATCAAATCAAAATGGGTAAAGACTTAAATCTAAGGCTTCAAACTATGAAGCTTCTACAAGAAAACATTGAGGAAACTCTCCAGGATACTGAACCGGGAAAAGATTTCTTGTAATAACCCACAGGCAAAGGCAACCAAAGCAAATGTGGACAAACGGGATCACATCAAGTTAAAAAGCTTCAGGACAGCAAAGGAAACAATCAACAAAATGAAAGACAACCCGCAGAATAGGAGAAAGTATTTGCAAACTACCCATCTGACAAGGGATTAATAACAATAGTATATATAAGAAGCTCAAACAACTCTATGGGGAAAAAACCTAACAATTTAATTTTTAAATGGGCAAAAGGTCTCAATAAACATTTATTTTTATTTTTTATTATACTTTAAGTTCTGGGATACATGTGCAGATGGTGCAGGATTATTACATAGGTATACACATGCCATGGTGGTTTGCTGCATCCATCACCCTGTCATCTGCATTAGGTATTTCTCCTAATGTTATCCCTCCCCAATCCCTCCACCCCCTGCTATTCCTCCACTAGCTCTCCCAACCCCCAACAGGCCCTGGTGTGTGACAGTCCCCTCCCTGTGTCCATGCGTTCTCATTTTTCAACACCCACTTAATGACTGAGAACATGCGGTGTTTTGTTTTCTGTTCTTGTGTCAGTTTGCTGAGAATGATAGTTTCCAGCTTCATCCATGTCCCTGCAAAGGATATGAAGTAATCCTTTTTCATGGCTGCATAGTATTCCATGGTGTACATGTGCCACATTTTCTTTAACCAGTCTATATCATTGATGGGCACTGGAGTTGGTTTCAAGTCTTTGCTATTGTAAACAGTGCCACAATGAACATAGTTGTGTATGTATCTTTATAATAGAATGATTTATAATCCTTTGGATATATACCCAGTAATGGGATTGCTGGTTCAAATGGTATTTCTATTTCTAGGTCCTTGAGGACACACCACACTGTCTTCCACAGTGGTTGAACAAATTTACACTCCTACCAACAGTGTCAAAGTGTTCCTATTTCTCCACATCCTGTCCAGCATCTGTTGTCACCTGATTTTTTAATGATCGTCATTCTAATAGGTGTGAGATGGTATCTCAATGTGGTTTTGATTTGCATTTCTCTAATGACCAGTGATGATGAACATTTTTTCATATGTTTGTTGGCTGCATAAATGTTATCTTTTGAAAAGTGTCTGTCCATATCCTTTGCCCACTTTTTGATGGGGTTGTTTTTTTCTTGTAAATTTGTTTAAGTTATTTGTAGATTCTGGATATTAGCCTTTGTCAGATGGGTAGATTGCAAAACTTTTTTTCCATTCTGTTAGTTGCCAGTTCACGCTAATGATAGTTTCTTTTGCTGTGAAGAAGGTCTTAAGTTTAATTATATCCCATTTGTCTATTTTGGCTTTTGTTGCCATTGCTTTTGGTTTTAGTCATGAATCCTTGCCTATCCCTATGCCCTGAATGGTATTGTCTAGGTTTTCTTCTAGGGTTTTTATGGTGTTAGGTCTTATGTTTAAATCTTTAATTCATCTGGAGTTAATTTTTGTATAAGGTGTAAGGAATGGGTCCAGTTTCAGCTTTCTGCACATGGCTAGCCATTTTTCCCAACACCATTTATTATACAGGGAATCCTTTCCCCATTGCTTGTTTTTGTCAGGTTTGTCAAAGATCAGATTGTTGTAGATGTGTGGCGTTACTTCCCAGGCCTCTGTTCTGTTCCATTGGTTTATATCTCTGTTTTGGTACTAGTACCATGCTGTTTTGATTACCGTAGCCGTGTAATATAGTTTGAAGTCAGGTGGCATGATGCTTCCAGGCTTGTTTGTTTATTTATTTATTTATTTTGCTTGGGACTGTCTTGGCTATGCAGGCTCTTTTTTGGTTCCATAGGAAGTTTAAAGTGTTTTTTTTCCAGTTCAGTGAAAAAAGTCAATGGTAGCTTGATGGCAATAGCATTGAATCTATACATTTCTTAAAAGAAGGTATACAAATGACAGATAGACATATGAAAAGGTGCTCAACATCATTGATAATCAGAGAAATGAAAATCAAAACTGCAATGAGATATCATCTCACCCCAGTTAAAATGGCTTTTATCCAAAAGACAGGCAATAACAAATGTTGGTGAGGATGTGGAGGAAAGAGAACTGTTATAAACTGTTGATGGGAATGTAAGTTAGTACAACCACTATGGATAACAGGGGAGCGATTCCTCAAAAAAACTAAAAATAGAGCTACCATATGATCCAGAAATCCCACTGTGAGGTATATAACCAAAAGAAAAGAAATTAGTATAAATCAAAGGGATATCTGCACTCCCAGGTTAGTTGTAGCACTGTTCGCAATAGCCAAGATTTGGAAACAACCCAAATGTTCATCAACAGACAAATGGATACAGAAAGTGTGGTAAATATATACAGTGGAGTACTATTCAACCATAAAAAAGAATGAGATCCTTTCATTTACAACAACGTAGATAAAACTGGAGGTCATTATGTTAAGTGAAATAAGCCAGGCACCGAAAGACAAACTTCTCATGTTCTCACTTATTTGTGGGAGCTAAAAATTTAAAAAATTGAACTCATGGAGATAGGGAGTAGAAGGATGATTTCCAGAGTCTGTGAAGGGTAGGAGGGAGGAGGGCTGGAGTGGGCAGTAGGTGGGGAGTAAAGTTGGTTAATTTTTCTAACCAAAGAGATAATGAATAAGGTCTAGTATTTGATAGCAAAACAGGGTGACTGTAATCAATAGTAATTTAATTATACATTATAAAATAACTAAAGGCACAATTGGATTGTTTGTAATACAAAGAATAAATGCTTATGGTGATTGATACCCTATTAAAAAATAAAAATAAAGATAAAAATACAAATTTACAACATTAGCAAAGAGAACATCAATATACTTATCTATTTGGAACTAAACAACTTTAACGTCAAAAAGGATCAAAAACCGAAAAGGCATAAACAAGTGTGTGGAGGAGTGAGAATGTGCCACAAAATGACGTGGGCTACTATCCTTATTATACAAGGAGATATAAACTAGGAAATAGCCCAAGGATACAAACGTACAGTTTACATAAGTAAGAATGACTAAGAAAAAGATTCAAACCCACTATAAATTTGTTAAAATGTAAATGAAAATTGATAACCATGATCTTTCCACACTTATAAAAAAAAGGAAACTATAAAGATTTGATCAGTTCTTCACTGTGGGAAAGGTAGGGTCAGGCCAGCTACCAATGAGAGCATAAATGCCTTGTGAAATTTGGCCACAAAAATTGATGAGGGTCCAATCTTTCTGAAAAAGTATCATACTTAAAAATGATCATCATTTTTGGCCCAGTAATTCCACTTACAGGAATTTTTCCTAAGGAAATAAGCAGAGATCCAAGAAATACACAAAGATGTTAGCACTTTTAAGAAAATGAAGAAAAAGTTAAAATAACCCAAAAATCTATCAGTAAGAGAATCACTAGATACATTATGGTATATAAATAATAAGTATCATATGTCATGCAGATACTAAGGATTTTCAAATAATTTTTAATTCTTAGTAAACATGTGAATGTGCTTATTACAGATTTAAGACTATAAAATGGAAACTCTATATGTAATTCCATGGAGTAATGTTACTGTACCTTACATGTTTGTGTACCTCCCCCCACTCACCTCCATGCCCTGAAATTTATGTGCTGAAGCCCTAATCCGCATTGGGATGGTATTTAAGGGTGGGGCTTTTGGGAGTTAATTAGGGTTAGGTGAGGTTATTAAGTGGAGCCCTATGATGAAATTAGTGTCCTTATGAGAAGAGGAAGAGATTGGAGTGATCTCTCTCCTCCATGAGAGGACATGAGGAGGTGGCTGTCTGCAAACCAGGAAGTTTCCTCACTAGGAATCAGATTGGCCGGCTCTTTCATTTTGGATGTTCAGCTTTCAGAACAATGAGAAATAAATATCTGTTGTTTAAAGCACCTATCTGATGGTATTTTGTTATAGCAGTGCAAGCTAAGACAAATGGCGGGGGAGAGAAACAGAAACAGAGAGAGAGGGAGAGAAGCAGGTTTCCCTGAATTATGGGGGTTTTGCTTTTTCAGAGATGTCTATGTTTTTTCAGTGAGAATATCTTCAACAGATATTTTCAACAATGAGGAAAAACGGGCTAGTCTGGCAACTAATATTTATTTAGCATTTACGATGTTCCAGAGATTGTGTTGCCTGTGGTGAATTTCATTTTACCCTCACAGCTGTCTCAAGTAATTATTGTTATAATCCCCATTTTACAGTATCCTAGCCACTCAGGTAGAAAACTTTTTTTTTTTCACATTTTAATCTAGGTTTTCTATTTTTTTTTTAAGTTCTGGGATACATGTGCAGAACGTGCATGTTTGTTACACAGGAATACATGTTCCATGGTGGTTTGCTGCACTTATCAACCTGTCTTCTAGGTTTTAAGCCCTGTATGCATTAGGTATTTGTCTTAATGCTCTCCTACCTCTTACCCCCCACACCCTGACAGGCCCCAGTGTGGGATGGTCCCCTCCCTGTGTCCATTTTTTCTCGTTGTTCAACTCCCAACTTATGAGTGAGAACGTGGTGTTTGGTTTTCTGTTCCTGTGTTAGTTTGCTGAGAATGATGGCTTCCAGCTTCATCATAAAACAAAATAGACTCTTGAAATACTTGCTTTATTGCTAAGACTTGCAATAGCATTTAATACAAGTATGTTGAATGAGTATGTTTTAATCAACTGTATGAAATTCAGTAAAGTGACATATCACACCTTTGGCGTAGGGAAAGAAAAAACAGCAAAGACAGCAAGGAAGACCTGACTTAGCACTGCTTATGCTCTCAGTCAGCCTTGCGTGTCCAGGAAGGAATGGGGCTCCTTATATGTGGTCGGATTCCTTGATCACCTGACAGGAATGCTGAGAAGATGAATTTTCCTTGGAGTGGAAAATATGATTACTTTTCCACTGTGGTTCCTTCTACCTTTGAAATCGCTTTACAAACTGTTTAAAAACTGGAATCGAGATCTCATTTATTATCTGTGGTTTCACATTGCAAAATCACTGTGAACTTCAGAGCCAAGTGCTTTTTTTATTTTCCTTTGAATTTCCATTAAAGGAAGATTTTCTTAGAAGCAGATTGAGAACTTTTAATTCTTTGCCAGGGATAAGAGAGACAAAAAGACACTCACTGGCTGAATTTCACATCTAGCCCCTGAAGCTTTATCTGTCAAGAGAAGAGGCGATGCTTTTCTCTTAATATCAAAAAGGAAGGAAATTTTCTTTGCACTCCCTGCCACCCAGAGAGGAAACCTAATGAGAGAGGCAGTTATAAGTCTCAAGAGCAGGCATATAAGAAATATGACTTTCTCCATTTTCCATAAATCAACTTCATATGGGATTCTGAAGCCCCATGTTTCAGGATGGCAGAATGTGGATTTTTAAATTTTCTTAAACTTTGGTTTAATGTATTCATTGTGAGGCATTTTTGTAGTTTTCAACCTCCCTTTTCCTCCAACCTGTGTGTGTGTGTGTGTGTGTGTGTGTGTGTGTGTGTGTGTGTGTGTGTGTGTACATCCTAGACCATCGGCATACAAAGCAGTACAAGTATTTGTGTTGGGGATGCTGACCTGTCTGTGTGGGACCTGATCTCTGAAGCTCCTGAAGGCTTCCCATGAAGGCATGTCTGTGGAGACAGTTAACCCCATGCTAGACCTTCAGGTCCGAACAGGCTCCATCACACTGGACCTACTGCTTAACTGCTCACCCATTGCCCATCTCTGCTGTTCAGGGACTTACTCATCAGCTGAGTGAAGTCATTCTGTTTCGAGGTAGGCTTTAAGGGATGCCCTTTTCTTTCTCCTGTTTCCCCTAAACTACTCAGCACCTTTTGCAGACCCTCTTCCACAGATTATTAACACAAGTCAAGGAGACTTATAGACCGTAATTTTTTCACGCCCAACCCGAGGTTACACTATACAAGACAGCTCACTGGGGCCCACCTGCCTCAATAATGAAGGCAGCAAAGCAGAAAATGCAAGTGGAAAGATTATCCAGCCACTTGAGCAAAAATATCTTTGGTATTTGAAAATCTGGGTGTAATTCTAAGAAGTCCACTTGGTGTATAACATGATAGACTGGACATTAACTTTGCAAAGCTTCTCCATTGGCATCTTAATGGAGGAACCAGTGAAATGTCATGGGAGCCCCAGCAGGTAGAAATTATTCCACCAATTTATTGGCTATGTCACCTTACTTTCTTTTGGCTTGTTTTTATTCTCCCTTTGTATTTAATAGAACAGGCATCATAAATGGACTAATCCCAAAAATGTTTTGTTTGGTTTACATTTTTCTTTTCTATTCCCTCTTTCTTCCTTGTTTTTTGTTATTTCTAACATTATTTTTCTCTTAAGTTTCAAATTACTTGAGCTTGGTATCTATTCTCCACTTCCCCTTAGATCTTAGCATTCTCCATTGACTTAAAATGTTTCTTGTCTTAAGCAGGTAACTCTCTGCTTGGCCCCTAACAACAGTTGAGTTTTCAGGCCTTGATATTCATTGAATTTTATAAGAAGGTTTATCTTTTTCAGAAATTGTTGTTTTGGTCTTTATTTTTCCTCTCAGATTTTTGCTATAAATGTATTTTTAATTTCTGTATTTATGTTTTTCTTATTGCTTTATAGTTTTATTGTATTTTCTCCAAGAATGTTCGTGTAAAATCTCTCCGTAAGTAATGCACTAAACTTTTATTTCTGGGTTAATATGTTGATTTTTGTGAATGCTTCATGGGCATAGGGAATAATGTGTATTTTGTTTGTGGGATATAAACATCTATAAATACCTTTTCACTGAGCTTGTTTATTACACAAATTTTGGGTTATGACTTGTCAAATTCTATAAGAGATGGCTATGTTTTGTACTATTATATTAATTCTATCAGAATCTTGAATATCTGAAAGTCTTTATATATTTCACAGCTTTATTGTTTGGTACTTAAGGTTTTCAGAATTGCTATATCTTTTTTGTGCATTGCATATTCATCATAATATAGTATACCTCCTGAGGCAAGAGAGTTCCCTTGACCCCTACACAGGACTTGCAACAGGGATGTGACTTGCTTAATCAGCCACCACCTGCAATCAATCCCCTTGTGGGAGGGGCAGCATGCAGGTGAGTGGGTGCCAGGGCAAGTGCTTTTGGGCTTTGGCCCCACGGCAGCATCTAGGGTGTGTTAAAATTAATGCTGTTTTAGCAGTTACTGTCCACAGATGGCTAAGTGTTAACCAGTTCGGTGAAGAGTCAGGGTGACAGCCTTTTACACCCTGCCTTCTTGGTATCCAGGTTCTTGTGTGGCATCCAGGAAGAATCAGGTTTCATGAACAGTTTCAAGGGTGTTGAATGCAGATGATTTTATTAAGCAGTGGAAGTGGCTCTCAGTGGAAGGGAAGCTAAAAAGGGGATGGTGTGGGAAGAAAGAGATCATTCCTGGAAGCCTGGCCAGAGACAGCTGGGTTCCTCTTCAAAGCTGTGGCATGTGAAGTCAAGCTGTATCTATCCATAGTCTCTGACACTCAGTTGCTCTTCTCTGCCACTTGTCCTCTTCTCTACTCCTCTGCCAGTGGAGTTTGGGATTTTTATGAATACAGGATGGGGGGCATGGCAGGCCAGGGTGATTTTGGAAAAAGCAAAATTTGGGTGGGAAAACAGGAATAACTGTTCTCCTTTAGGGCTGCAGTTTCCAGGTTTGAGGGTGGGGTCTTTGCCAGGGAACCATCCTCTTCTAGCCAGTATTTTCCTGCCTCCTGTCTCTATCACTCTGGCTCATTTCAGGCTTACGGATTCAAGCTATACTTTAATTGATATTAATATTGCCACTGATATGGTTTGGCTTTGTGTCCCCACCCAAATCTCATCTGGAATTGTAATTCCCACATTTTGAGGCAGAGACCTGGTGGAAGGTGATTGGTTCATAGGGGAGGTTTCACCGATGCTATTCTCCTGATAATGAGGGGAGTTCTCATGAGATCTGATGGTTTCAAAAATGGCAGTTTTTTCTGTGCTTTCACTTCTCTTCGGCCACCATGTAAGATGTGCCTTGCTTCCCCTTCACATTCCACCATGATGGTAAGTTTCCCGAGGCCTCCCCATCCATGCTGAACTGTGAGTCAATTAAACGTCTTTCCTTTATAAATTACAGTCTCCAAAAGTTTCTTTATAGCAGTATGAGAATGGACTAATACAGCCACTTTCTTTTGTCTTTGTTTTCTTTTGTTCTCATTTACCTGTATTGTTGCAAATACCTATCTCTTTATTTTAAAATAACCTTTGTTATTTTATTTTAGGTATTAGTCTTTTATTTTTAAATTCATTTGAGACTACTTTTTCGGATGTGTTGTTGAGATGCTTTAATGAGATGCTATATAAGGCAAAAGTGCTTCCTGTCGTGCAAAGGAAATCAGTGCTCAATAAATGTTAGTTTCCTGTATTAATTATTTGTTTTCTTTCTCAGAGTTCCATCAAGGGTAAGACTGTGTTTTCAGAAAAACCAGACTGGATTGAAATGTAAGGAAACTCTAATCTACTAAACTGTGTTGCAGCTGGCCTATGTGGGATAGTAATATATTAATACCATTTCTGAGGAGTACTGATTGTCTACAACAAAAGTAAGATATTGAACAAGAATTTGTCAACATTTTTCCCTTGGTATCTAGGACAGGGGCATTTTGTTTCTAGACAAGTAGTAAGATTCTAAAGACAGACAAAAATATCCCTCATGAATGTTTCGGTAGAGCTACACATTCATACACCCTATAACTGTGTCACAAAATTGCATATCTATAAAAGGAAAGGAAATGAAAAAATGCAATAAGAAATAACTTCAGGGAGAGACCAGTTAGCTTTTTTTTTTTTTAAGGATATTATATAGAGATTTCTTGATTGTGGTGATACGGTCATGTTAATAGAGTACTTTTCAATTCCATTTCTATTTAAAATAGATAGGCTAACCATAGTGACCAATTCTCAAAGTATAGTACCAACTAATTCAGTTTTACAGCACAATAATGCAGTGCAGTAAAAAGAATCTGACACAGCAAAATCTGCCTAATTAGAATCTGGGTCAGTTCATATAGGAGTAGATTTTCTACTCTATATTTAAGCAAAGTCTTTAAAAAATTTTTTTTATAATAGGCATTTTTATCAGATATGTTTATTGTAATATTCAGTCCAGTTTCTTGATAACTGCAACTTACTACTCCCATCTGAAAGTTTCCTGTAATTTCTGCTTTGGTTAGTTGTTTGACCAAAATAGTTCTTAATAAATTAGTAAGGTCAATAAACTGAGGGAACAATCATGGAAGGAGTCCAAGTATTCATCTAGTTCAACCCTCTCATTTTATAAATGAGGAATCAGAAGTCTAAAAAAGCTAAGTAAGTTGCTTCAGTTCACCACACTCATCAATGCCAGGGGCTACACTGGAATCTATGACTCCGATTGTACAGCACATTGATTACACTAGCAATGTGGAAAGTATTTTAGAATGCAAATAGAATGTTTTCCTTGTAAACCATGAAATTAGGAGAGGAACAGCTGTGAGGATTGAATGAAATGATAAATGTAAAAACAGGTAGCACATTACTAAGTACTTGTGATGCACCCAGTAAAAGTTGTTCACGCTCGTATGTCTTCCCTCTAATTAGAAAAGTTACGATAATACATCCCAGATATACTCATGATTCTGTTTGAGAAGTAAAGTCCTACCAGCACTAATGAGACAAGCACCTGTGTAACACTGTAAGATCCTATACCACTTCCCACCAAATTAATTTAATATTTAATGTTTCAGTATGTTTCTTTATAATTACATATGTATCTATCAAAAACATATTGCTTTTACATGCTTTAAACTCTACATAAAATGCTATTATGTATTTGACAAACTGCTCTTTTTTTCATTCTGCATTATGTTTAGGGGATTTATTTAGGTTGATTTAATTACCTCTAGTTTATTTATTCCATTTCATTGCTGCACAATAGTCACATCCATGAATACTCACAATGTAATGACCTGATCTTCTATCAATAGTCTTTTATAGGTAGTCTCCTACTTTTTACCATACAAACAATCCTGCCATAAACATTCATGTATGTTTTTTTGTACATATGTGCAAGGATTTTCCAGGGTATAGTCTTATCTCCAAAGTTGGTTATGCCAATATAGATTCACATTTGCAGTGTGTAAGAGATACTGTTGATCTATATCTCTGCCAACTCTTGGAATTGTCAGACTGAAATTTTTAGCAATCTGAAGGGTGTGAGATTATGCCTTACTGTGGTTTTAGTTTGCATTTCCTTAGTTAGTAGTGTTAACAAATCCACTGAAAAGAAAAAAAAATGTTTTAAATTAAAGAGACTTTATTGCACCAAGCAGTTTGCAAACCAGGAAGATGTAACCTTCAGTACAAAACAGAGGGGCACTCTACCAGAACAAAGAGAGGTTTTTTTTTTTTTTTCTTTAATAGAGAAAGTTGCCACCCAGGTTCCTACTTCTGTCTGCTGTGCAAATAAAAAGTACCTGATTATTTGTTCTGATTAGTTGATGTTAAGATTTATCACATGTCACAATCTAGTGGTTAGGTCCAGGTGGCAAAATGGGACTTTCTGGCAGCACTGATTGAGGCAGTATAAATAGGAACAGATTCCCTTAGCCTGTGGTTCTTCTAAGAATACAAGATACATGCATGGTCTTTAGTCAGCAAATGGACATTTGGCTCCATTTTGAATTTAAGCCCAATTAGTCACTCCAGATCCACCTTGAAGGACTGGCTGTTTTGGGGCTGATGACAGCAAGGATGACCACCTTTTCATGTTTATTGGCCTTTTGTGTTTTCTTCTTTTTTAAATTGGCCATTGGTATTTGTTGCTCATTTTTATTAGGTTACTTATATTTATTTCATATTGAATTTTAGGAATTTTAAAGAGTATGTAGTCTGGTAATTACTCCTTTGTGGGGCTTAATGTGTGAAAATACCCTCTGCAAATTCATGGTTTACCTTTGAGCTGTCTATGTTGTCTTTTGTTGTGAAGAAGTTTTAAATTTCATTATTTATTTGTCTTTATATTTATGTATATTTTAAGAACCCATTTTCCATTTTGAAGTAACAGAAGTATTCTCTGACATCTATAAATCTAAAATGTTTACTTTTCATATTTCTGCCTTTTGTCCACCTGGAACTCATTTGTGTACATTGGCTGAAGTAGAACTCCAAGTTCATTGCCTCTTATTAAGTTAATACACCCTATTGAGATAGAACCCAATTTTTCCAGGGCTATCTCTTGATTCATTTCCCCACTGCTTTGTAGTGTGATATCTATGTAATTCTGTTCCTTGATTTAATTAGTTCTATTTATGTATGTATGCATTCCTGCACTAATACCATGCTGTCATGATTTCTATAGTATCATAATTAATATCTTAATAACAGGTATGGATAGTCACCCTTTCTTCTAGTTTTGGTGTGAATGTTCACTTCCTGTATTAACACAAGCAGAAGTTTTAGACATGTTTCAGACCTCATAAAAGAATGTCAGATAACTGTAGTCAGTATGGGGTTGTGGGAAAAGCATGGAGCACTGACTCGGACTGTGAGAAGTGGTTCAATCTTCACAAACACTGTGGGATTCAGTTTCCTCATTCTTCAAAATGAATTAAAATTGATTGGCTTATAAAAGTTGCTATTTTGATGATGGAAAAGAGTCACAAGGAAGTACTACATTTTAGGGGACCTCTATGAATACAGTGTCCATAGCTAGAGAGGGCACAAATGGACCCCTGGAAAAGAGAAACCTGGCAGATCATGTTTAAAACATCTGCAGAGAAGCACTTTTCATTTGGAATATAAATGGCTTATCTGCTACTTAATAAGAAAGAATAGAATATCTCCATGGATGGGCCATAGAGTGAGCTAGTTAGTCTTAATATGAAACAGAGGTACAGCTGTAATAACCTAATGGTTTTGGAGGCCATAAGATGGAATAAATATCTGTACATTCCTGTGTTTAAGCAGCTGGTCCTTGAGATTTCCTTTCCCTAGGAAAATAGCCATTGTACCTCACATAGCTGACAGAGTGTCATATAAAACCTGACAGTGGGAATGCCACCTACACAATACAAGGAAGGGAAGCACTTTGATCTTTATGATGTCGTGGTGGGGATTATTAATAGCAAATGTGATCCCCCAGTTAGAGCTTCCATGACAAATTTTACCATATATAGAAACTCTTGATCATGTTATCTGTTTAAGGGTCTAACTGGCTTATTTTAGGGCTACAGACCCCAGACCAATGTTGATACTGTTAACATCACTTTAACAGCCAGCTCTGTGTCAACTCAAGTTCCACTGGTGAGTAGAGAAAAATGAGATAGAATTCCCAGCAATGTGTATTAAAAACAACTGAAATTTAAAATAAAAGCCATTTTGGCTTTGTGCAGTGGCTCATGTCTGTAATCCCAACACTTTGGGAGGCCAAGCTGGGCAGATCACTTGAGGTCAGGAGTTCGAGACCAACCTGGCCAACATGGTGAAACCCCATCTCTATTAAAAATATATTTATATTTTTATGGGGTTTCACCATGTTGTAATCGTGGTGTATGGACATGGTGGTGCATGCCTGTAATCTCAGCTATTTGGGAGGCTGCATCAGGAGAATCGCTTGAACCTGAGGGGCAGAGGTTGCAGTGAGCTGAGATCGCACCATTGCACTCCAGCCTGGGTGACAGAACGAGACACTGTCTCAAAAAAAAAAAAAAGCCAATTTTGTCCTCCTTTGAGGGCCTATAAGAATGTGTCAAAATCTTGTAAATTAAAAAAACAAACAAGGTCTATAAATTGCCTATAAATCCCTAACCTTTATTGTCTTATTTGATACTTTCAACAAACCTGTGAGATAGGTTAACTGTTGTCTTCATTTTATAGGTATGAAAAAAAAAGTTGGAGAAGAACTTGTATAAATGATCAAATAATAAAGCAGAGCTAGGATTTCAACTCAGGTGACTTTTCTTAAAAGGATGAAACATTGACCAGCAGGTGCTGCTGCCTATCTGAATTAAAAATCTGTTGGGCTTTTTTCTTTTTAATTTTGTGTAATTTTTAATGATTTATATTCCTTTTAACATAACCAGCATCCTTGTTTTTATTTCATGGCAGTGGTGTTGAATTGTGAAGTGTTCTAATAAAGAACCCAGTCTAGCAGTCTGAGCTCAAACTTGCCATAAATGTTCATACAGCAAGAAAGTGATATGGTTTGGGTATGTGTCCCCACCCAAATATCATGTTAAACTGTAATTTCCAAAGTTGGGGGAAAGACCTGGTTAAAGGTGATTGAATCATGGGGGAGGATTTCCCCTATGCTGTTCTCATGATAGTGAGTGAGTTCTCACAAGTTCTGGTGGTTTAAAAATATGTGACCAGATGGGTTCACAGCCAAATTCTACCAGAGGTACAAAGAGGAGCTGGTACCATTCCTTCTGAAACTATTCCAAATAATAGAAAAAGAGGGAATCCTCCCTAACTCATTTTATGAGACCAAGACCATCATGATACCAAAATCTGGCAGAGGTAAAACAAAAAAAGAAAATTTTAGGCACATATTCTTGATGAACATCGGTGCAAAAATCCTCAATAAAATACTGGCAAACTGAATCCAACAGTACATCAAAAAGCTTATCCATCATGATCAAGTGGGCTTCATCCCTGGGATGCAAGGCTGGTTCAACATACACAAATCAATAAACACAATTCATCACATAAACAGAACCAAAGACAAAAGCCACATGATTATGTCAATAGATGCAGGGAAGGCCTTCAGCAAAATTCAACAACACTTTATGCTAAAAACTCTCAATAAAGTAGGTATTGATAGAACATATCTCAAAATATTAAAAGCTATTTATTACCAACCCACAGCCAATATCATACTGAATGGGCAAAAACTGGAAGCATTCCCTTTGAAAACTTTCCCATACAAGACAAGTATGCCCTCTCTCACCACTCCTATTCAATCATAGTATTGGAAGTTCTGGCCAGGACAATCAGGCAAGAGAAAGAAATAAGGGGGATTCAAATAGTAAAGAGGAAGTCAAATTGTTTCTATTTGCAGATGACATGATTGTATATTTAGAAGAACTCTTTGTCTGATCCCAAAATCTCCTTAAGCTAATAAGCAACTTTAGCAAATTCTCAGGATACAAAATCAATGTGCAAAAATTACAAGCTTTCCTATACACCAATAACAGACAAACAGAAAGCCAAATCATAAGTGAACTCCCATTAACAATTGCTGCAAAGAGAATAAAATAGCTAGGAATACAACTTACAAGGGACATAAAGGACTTCTCAAGGAGAACTACAAACCACTGTTCAAGGAAATAAAAGAGGACACACACAAATGGAAAAACATTCCATGCTCATGGTTAGGAAGAATTAATATCGTGAGAATGTCCATACTGCCCAAAGCAATCTATAGATTCAATGCTATCCCCATCAAGCTACCATTGACTTTCTTCACAGAACTGGAAAAAACCACCTTAAATTTCATATGGAGCCAAAAAGAGCCCACATAGCCAAGACAATCTAAAAAAAAAAAAAAAAAACTGGAGGCATCATGCTACCTGACTTCAAACTATATTACATGGCTGCAGTAACCAAAACAGCATAATACTGGTACAAAAACAGAGATATAGACCAAAGGAAGAGAACAGAGGCCTCAGAAAAAATGCCACACATCTACAACCATCTGATCTTTGACAAACCTGACAGAAACAAGCAACGGGGAAAGGATTATCTATTTAATAAATGGTGTTGAGAAAACTGGCTAGCCATGTGCAGAAAGCAGAAACCAGATCCCTTCCTTACACTTTATACAAAAATTAACTCTAGATGGATGAAAGATTTAAATGTAACACCTAAAACCATAAAAACTCCTAGAAGAAAACCTAAGCAATACAATTCAGGACATAGGCATGGGCAAAGACTTCATGGCTTAAACACCAAAAGCCGAAATAGACAAATGGGATCTAATTAAACCAAAGAGCTTCTGCACAGCAAAAGAAACTATCATTAGAGTTAACAGGCAAACTATAGAAGAGGAGAAAAATTTTGCAGGTTACCCATCTGATAAAGGCTAATATCAAGAATCTACAAAGACCTTAAACAAACGTACAGGAAAAAAAAAAATCCCATCAGAAAGTGGGCGGAGAATTTGAACAGACACTTCTCAAAAGAAGACATTTATGCAGCCAAAAAACATATGAAAAAAAGCCCATCATTCACTGGTCTTTAGAGAAATGCAAATTAAAACCACATTGAGATACCACTTAGAAGGCCGATCATTAAAAGTCAGGAGACAACAGATGCTGGAGAGAATATGGAAAAATAAGAACGCTTTTACACTGTTTGTGGGAGTGCAAATTAGTTCGACCATTGTGGAAGATAGTGAGGCAATTCCGCAAGGATCTAGAACTAGAAATGCCATTTGACCCAGCAATTCCGTTACTGGGTATATAGCTAATGAATTATAAATCATTTTATTATAAAGATACATGCACACATATGTTTATTGCGGCACTGTTCACAATAGCAAAGACTTGGAACAACCCAAATGCCCATCATGATAGACTGGATAGAGAAAATGTAGCACATATACACCATGGAATACTATGCAGCCATATAAAAGGATGAGTTCATGTTCTTTGCAAGGACATGGATGAAGCTGGAAACCATCATTCTCAGAAAACTGACACAAGAACAGAAAACCAAACACCACAAGTTCTCACTCATAAGTGGATGTTAAACAATTAGAACACATGAACACAGGGAGGGGAACATCACACACCGGGGCCTGTCAGGGGGTGGGAGGCTAGGGGAGGGCTAGCATTGGGAGAAATACCTAATGTAGATGATGTGGAGTTGGATACAGCCGACCACCATGGCATGTGTATAACTATGTAACAAACCTGCATGTTCTACACATGTACCCAAGAACTTAAAGTACAATAAAAATTATATGTATATATCTTATGTGTATATTTATATGTGGCACATCTCCCTACGCTTTCTCTCCTGCTGCCATGTGAAGAAGGTTCTTGCTTCTCCTTCACCCTTCCACTGTGATTGTAAGTTTCCTGAGGCTTCCTCACACATACTAGAGGAGTACAGCCTGAAGAACTGTGAGTCAATTAAACCCCTTTCGTTATAAATTACAAAGTGTCAGGTAGTTCATTACAGCAGTGTGAGAACGCATTAATACAGAAAGTATCCTCAATTTTCGGTGCATTATTTAACATTCCCATATTGCCCTGAGCTTTATTCCATAATTTCACTAACTGTTCTGCATAGCATTTGTGGTATTCTTCTACTAGACAGCAGGCATGTTGAGGGCAAGGACTGTTATTTTCTCTGCTTTATACTCCTAGGAATTAGCACTGTGCCTGATACACAGTAGGCAATTAATAAATGTTTGCTGAGTGAATAATGAAGGGCAACTCTACTCTAAATCCTTTTCAAATTCTTCACTTTACCAATAATAGAACTGTGGCAGAAAGTCGACTTGCCAAAGACCTCCATTTATTATGTGGTAGACACAAGACCCTTTGTGTCCAGAATCTGTGCCCAGTACTCTTTTATCCATGGATAACTAAAATCTATGAATGCAAATAGGAAGAAAGAGAGAATCTGCCTATGGAGTGAAAACTGCAGTATATTCTGTTACCTAGCGACATCATGAGAAGTGTTTCAGTCTCATCTCTCAGAAAAACAAAGGACACCATTGTTAGCATCTGAGTCACATCAGTGCTGTGACAACACAAGGTGTCTCAGCACCTGGAAGGAACCAGCAGCATTAGTAAGTGTTCCCATTATAGAACCACTAATGAGGCAATTTGTTAAACCAGCACCCCCTGCAAACCACAATCAGACAAATGAGTGGGTACACTTAAAGGTTTAGGAAAAAACACATTCTCAGTAGAAATAGAAATGAGTCTATGCCAGGTATGTGTGACACATTCATCGTGACTCATCATCAAATGGAAAACCTAGGACATCCAGCCCTGTCCTGCTGAAAAAAGTGGTCATGAGGGTGCCAATAGGTAGGATGGCTTTATTTGGGAGGACTCTCCCTTCTCCTAATCCACTGAGTAACAAGCCATGACCAGTAATATTTTCAAAGGAATTATAATGAAATTGTATTGATATTTATGTTCCAGTATGATGAATTGGCAGATGAAGTAATTTCTTAACCTGGCATTCAAGTCTTCTGTGATCTGATGATCACAAATGCCTCTGAACCTCATTATATTCATTGTACTGAGAGAATATCTGCATCCCTTTACTCCTGCTATTTCCTACCTTGCCTACATAACCTCTTCCTGTGCATTCACCTATAAGACCCCAGTCTTGGAAATATTAGGACCTCTGCTCTCCATCTACACTTAGTACCGTCCTAGATCCCAGCTTCAACAACTCTAACAACACTGCCCTTAACATTTCGCCTTTGGAAATTTGGCAGCATCATCTCTGAAGGATCCAAATCCAGGGTCAATCCAGTGAGTCTTCTCTGGTCCTGTGCCTGAGCAGCCCACCTGGCAGAGCATCGCTAGAGACCACCTGTATCCTGTCAGCTTCCCAGTCCCCCTTCAAAGTGCCTAGTAAGTGTGTGCTCCTAGGTGATGCTGTGACACGAAGAGGGTCCTGTCGGATAGAAGCATGCTGCCTCATATCTATTTTTACTTGTCTTATTTAATAGTTTGGAAGGACATGCACAATCGCTCTACACAGTATAGATCTGGCCACCCAAGAGATGGCTCAGACTCATCAGGTGACAGGAGACAGCCAGTGCTGAGGAGTGCCTGCCTTTCTGCCCCTGGCTACCCTGTGTCCCAGAAAAGACATGTTCTCACAGTCAAAATGCAAGCAGTCACATCCTTGAAAAATACATAAAAAGATATTTTTTCTTAACTCTGCACCTAGAAAATCATTCGGAGGGTGGTGCTAGCAAAGACTGCTAGCTCCTACAGACAGGTGGCCTCAGAGAGGAGCAGGGGACTGAGGGGGTGGAAATCCCATGGTCCAAGTCTTAGCTTAGACTCTAATCGAGATGATCGAACTGTTACTTAACTAGCAGTTCCTTTTTATCTCTTCTTCTACAAAGTAAAGAAAATAGAATCCACCCTATTAGACAGAGGGCCAAGCTCAGGATAAAATCAATAGTATATGTGAACTGACTACAGGATTGCAAAAGGCACGATGGATTGGGACATTATTGAGATAATAATAATTGTTGCAGAAAGATAAGAAACCACTTATCTTTCCAAAAGCTCAAATGTGGCTGAACACGGTGGCTGACTGTAATCCCAGCACTTTGGGAGGCTGAGATGGGTAGATCACTTGAGGTTAGGAGTTTGAGACCAGCCTGGCCGACATGGTGAAACCCTGTCTCCACTAAAAATTAGTTGGGTGTGGTGGCGTGCGCCTGTTGTCCCACTTACTTGGGAGGCTGAGGCAGAAGAATCTCTTGAACCCAGGAGGCGGAGGTTGCAGTGAGCTGAGATCATGCCACTGCACTCCAGCTTGAGTGACAGAGCAAGACTCCATCTCAAAAAGAATTTTAAAAAAAATTTAAGGAGTCCTAATGCCTTCTGAAACTTCAGAGAGTGATTACAATCTTTAACGTTTGCAAAGAGTTTTACCAAGTACTTTAACATAAATTATGCTACTTAATCCTTACACTGCCATCAAATTATGAATGATTTTTTTTTACATTTTAAAAAATGAGGAAACTGAATTCCAATGAGGTCAATCTACTTAAGACAGCTCAGCTGGTTACAAGACATTAACTAAAGTCTTTTGACTCTCATTTTCTTTTTACAATACCATGTTTCCAGAAAGGGATTATAGAAAAAGTTGCATTAAAAGCATTACATTGAATACTTTGTTATTTATGCAAGACAAAAATGTCCTGTGGGCATATAATATCCTCGGATTCCTTTCATAAACCAAATTATCCTTAAAAATTATTAAAAGATTTTATTCAGGCTCATGTATCTGTTAGGCTGATTAACATTTCCTACAGAGGTTATTAACTACCACAAAGAGCATTTCCACCATTTTGTTAAATAGACTTCTTCATTATGAAAACAAAACTGATATACAGAATTCGATGTCAGCTCTAATAATTACAACTAAAACCACACGTAGAGACAGAGATGAAATAAATTAAATCTAAATGAAATCATTTTTTAGGCAGATTGTATGAAACAGCAATAGCCTTTTAAGAATAATAGGTTTGCTTGATGATGATTCTTAAATATAGGATTATTAGGTGTTTTATCACTGATGAGTAAGAATATAGTACAAATCTTAGAAAATTGTGTATATTTTTAAGTATAATTGTTTAATTAATAAGGTACATTTGAATTATTTGAATGAGTAAGGACAGGGCTAAGGGATCTGTTTTGTTTACCACATTAAAAAAAAAAAAAAAGGATTATTCATCCATTCTCTGTCCCCAGGGAGAGAGGAGAGTAAAATATGGAAAAATGAAATGGTACTTGGCAGATGATATTTCTGAAGCCTGGTAACAGAAACAACAGAATATACATTCACAGACGCCTATGCCATAGGAAACTTGTTCTAACAGGGTCATCCTGATTAATCCTGATGGTGTATTTCATCACTCTTTGTAGCCCTCATTAGTCACAAATTAGATTACAGAATCAGCATTTAGTAAACCTTAGCCTCCTTCCTTTCCCAAACTAGTGACTTATCCTTGAGTTTAGGAAAGAACACAAGAAGAAAAGAAAGCAATCTCCCTCTCTGCTATCTTTGTTGAAGTTAGAGAACTGAGAACAATGTCTTTTATTTCTCGAAGCAAATAGCATCATAGTTTTCTTTTTTTTTTTTTTTCTGTATCTTATGATGCTTTGACATCTTGGGGAGTCTTGCTAATCCGGAGAGACTGCCCCTCCAGGGTCAGCTCCCGTCCCCCAACCCAACACATTTTTCATAAGCAAACTAACCAATCTAGATATCCCCATTGTCTCTTTTATCTAACTGACATACCAAGCCAATATTTTCCTGCCCTGAATCATCCCAGGGCCAGGTTTTAGATGACTAGAGAGCACCTCTATAGCCCAGAGCCCACCAGAATCAAACTACCCAATCCTCAGCTGTTCACCCTGTTCTACACTTCTGCGGGAACCACATAAAAGACCTGTGGTCATGCTTTTCCCTCCTCCTCCTGCCTCCCGACTGACCTGGTGCTTCCCCATGTGGCCCTGTGTGGTGTGGAATACCCTCTTCTCTTGGGGACTCTGAGTACTACAACTTTTCTTTATAAGGCAATTGTTCTTCTCCAGTCAGCTTATCATACATGATTAAAATACATCCCAGGTACAAATTTTGAGGCACTCATATAGATGTACTTTCACAATGACTATATGGAGAAAGGGGAAGAGCAGTTAAGTCCCAGTTTCTAATTCCAGCTATTTTACAAAACTCACAAATAGCAAGAGATCTGGACAATAAGTAATTTGTGAATCAATGGATCAAACTAGATAGTCTCTGCCTCATTTCAGAGTTAAAATTCTGTCATCATATATACATAAAAAACTTTAAAAAGCTTACTGTATTAGTCCATTTTCACACTGCTGATAGTGACATACCCAAGACTTGGTAATTGTAAAGAAAAAGAGATTTAATGGCTACACAGTTCAATGTGGCTGGGGAGACCTCACAATCATGGCAGAAGGTGAAAGGCACATCTTACATGGTGGCAAGCAGGACAGAATGAGAGTCAAGTGAAAAGGGAAATCTCCTATAAAATCATTATATCTCATGAAACATATTGATTACCACGAGAACAGTATGGAGGAAACTGCCCCCATGATTCAATTATCTCCCACCAGGTTTCTCACCCAACATGTGGGAATTATGGGAGCTATAATTCAAGACAAGATTTGTGCGGGAAGACAGCCAAAGCATATCATTTACCATCATTAAATTAATATTTTTAAATTTAAGATGTTATTGCTAAATTCAAACTCACCAATGAATTACCAAGCCCCATTGCAGAATGATTCCCAAGCATAGGTGATTATCGATATATCATCTGATGAACAGTGTAAAATCAAATATGCCCAGGCCTTGCCCACAGCCTCTTAGCAAGGATCTATAATGGTGGGCCCCAGAACTGGTTTATTATAAAAGCTCTTTCTATTACTTTAATGATCTGCTAGGTTGGGCACTACTGCTTAAACAGTCATTCTAAAATTATTATTTCACAACCACAACTCTTTCACGAACTTGGATCCAAGTCAAGAGACAAAATACTGAATTTTTCAGAAAGTACTGTTTACATTTTACAGGTAAAAATAACAGTAATAGTAATCTGAGATTTCTGAGATCCAGCTTAAGTGACTTCTAAAAGGTCAATAAACAGGTGAGCAGCAGAGATGGACATGAGCCAAATTATGACTTTAAATCCAGTGCTTTATCCACTATATCGCCAAACCATCTCATCATTCCAATTTATGCAATAACTACTTCATCAAGCCATCTCTTATGTCAAAGACATCATCCTATCATATGTTGTAGTAGTTAACATGTTTCTGAGTTCTGACTATGTGCTGAGCACCATTTTAGGCACTTAACAAAAGCTATTTAATCCACAGAACAAACCAATGGGGTAGATACTAATGCTATCCCAATTTTATACATGAAACAAACATAAAACAGAGAGGATATACAACTTGCCCAAGGCCACACAGGGTTAAAATTAGACAGGGACAGAGTTAAAATTAGAGCCCAGGTGGTCAGCTCCAAAACCTGAGCTCTTTAAACACTACACAACATTGTGTAGAGAACATTTGTCAAGTATCCTAGAACTGAGGGTGCTATATGTAATGTATTACCTTTTTTAATCCTCCTGGGGAAACAGGTTCAGGATCTCGAGTCACTAACCCAACATCACATGGAGTGGTGAAGAAATTGGTTGACCACTGTATAACTTAGGGCTCTTTTAGATGTGTCAACAAATTCAATAGTAATTAACTTAAGCAAAAAAGGAATATATTGGCTCAATGACTAGAAAGTCCAGGGATAAAATGATGTGACCAGGACCCAATTTTCTTGGGCGTTGCTTTGGCACCCTCTGTGTTGATTTCATTTTCTGTACCCACATGGGGCTCCATGGGAAGACCCCCTTAATCAGAAAACAATCTACCTCCCAATAGCTAAAAGCCCAAAGTTTTTACCCTGAGATGATGCACCTATTACTGAAACACTCATGCAGGGTATGTAATACACTGACTGGCTTAGCCTGAATGTAGAGGCTGAGAGCCAAAAATAAGAGATGCCAATTGCAAATCAAACCCCAGCTAGCTGGCCTCCCTATAAATAACAGATTTTCTATGAGCACATTGGTGTGTTTTCTGTTGGCATCCCACAGTGTTTTCTTCATACAACCTTCAGTTTAAAAGCTTTCCACTAAAATCCAAGGAGAAAAACATGTGGTTAAGCTTTCACTTGTGTTGCCATTAAGGGATGCTGTACCCGTTCACCTGCCTCCCAGGTCTGTACTCACTCCACTACATGAGGGCCCTGCCGGCTCATGGGAATGTTGATGTGAAGATACCTCCTCTCTCTCTGAGCACTGCAATCTCCCTGGGGCTCTGCTCAGGGAGCAGGACACAGGTTCCTTTCTCATATCAGACACCAGAATCCTATGTGAGTTTTGAAGCTTCCACATGGCTCTGGTCAGAAGGAAGCCACAGGGTCTTTTAATCTAATGTCCACCAGAGTTGTTGATTTTCCTCGGATCTCCTCTCCTCATATTTCCTGAGGAATCTTTGTCGATCATCAGAGTTTAGGGGGCCGAGAAACTGGGAAGAAATCCCTAACCTCTTCAGGAATCAGACATGCAGACATATGCCCTACTCTTTCCACCACCCAAAGGCCTAAATTTTTGGAAAGCAAAAGCCAGGAAGAGATCAAGTCTATTTTCCCTGCCTCCTCTCTCTCCTGAGATACAAAGAGCAAAGAAGAGAAATAAACTACCATTATAAAAACCAATGGCTAATATTTCAAAAATCTTTTTCTACCACTTTACCATCTATCCAATGCCCACAGTGTGCAAAGATGTACACTGGGCACTTTGCACAACTATTTTGTTTTCCAAAACTACCTACTATTTCACCACTGTACCCACAAGGAAACCAAATCTCAGAAAGGTGAAATGACTCGCCCACGGACATAGGCCAAACCTGGGTCCCCTTGCCCCAGATCCATTCTTCAAACATGTCCTGTTCTGCTCTGTTTTGGGGGAAGGGAGGTTCCCACGTCATCTACCTGCCAGTTGGTTTGGCCAACAGGAGGCACAGATAGGAAATGAGATGGTGAGGTAGGGAAAGATACCGCACCATTTGTCTGAAACAGCTTCACTGGCAGTTGCCGAATCTTCTGTGTGGCTCCAGCTCCCACTAGCCAGGCAGTCTGGGCATGGTTTCTGTGGGGCCTTGCTGGGGGATACGGTAATGAGAATCACCAAGCATCTAGGTTTGCCTGGGAATGCGGAGTTTCCTGGGACACAGGGTTTTCAGTGCTAAAATTGAGAAAGCTATCAGCAAACTAAACATCTTGGTTACCCAACTGTTAAGAGCACCTTCTCCTCTTTACCCCTAGGCCGCCTCTCTAGCCAGAGAATGCTAGTTCCTGCCCGCAGGTAACCTCTGAGTCTCTGACTATCCCCTGCATGGCTTCTCAACCTCCATCACCTATTCTGCTCATCCCCTTCATTAAATTACCTGTGCTGTAAATATTTGACATTGTTTAGAACGAGTTTTTATACTCGTATTTCCTTTCTTTTCTTTGCTCCTGAACCCTCAAGGGAGAGTTGGGGTAGGGAAAACAGCCCATAAATCTGATACAACTACCCAGCTAGTAAGTACAAAGGTGATATTTTTACGAAAGGCTGTGCTGTTATCACCACATTAAATTCACTCAGAAGAACAGTACACTCCAGCTCAGGGAAAGAGGTTTCTCTACACCTGCCTGCCCCTGCCTGTATAATGTCACCATCAGGAAGTATAATTTTATTTTAACTTTGCCTTGAAGGATTAAGTCATAGTAACACAACTTACAAATGAGTTATTTTTAGCTTGAGCAAGTGAAACACAGCTTCTGTCTGCTTTTCTGAAGCAGAGTGGGAAGGAAAGAGGGGGAGGTTCCTGCTTGCTGTCTTGTGGAGTTCTACAGAGAGACCAGAAGCTTCTGTTTCTAAAGGAAGCAGTGATTACACTTATGGTAATGGTAGAGGCCTCCCAGACACTGGCTGGGAGCTCTGTTTGGTTATGAGCATAGATTTCCGGATACCTCCCATCTGACCAATAAAATGGCCCCAGCCGTATAATGCATCTAGGTAATTCACATTACGTGTGTAGCTATTGCTATAGTAACAAGAAACTGGGAATTTTTATCCCCCTTTTCTCCTTTTTCTTAAGTTCCTTTTTTGAGGGCAAATATACATTCTATATTTGAAAGAAAACAATTCGTAAGTCAGAGATATGGTCTTAGATATTCAGATGCAATATAGGCTTGTCTGAAATAGTGATTTTGGACATGTGTCAATTAGTTCAAGTTAGGATTTGCTGGTTGTGAATCACACATATTTCAAGGCAAAAGAGTGTCCTAAAAAGTCATGTTTCAGATCGATTTGCTTCTCATTCATATTTAATTTTCTTGCAAATGTTGAAACATGGAACAGTTTGTGCTGAGCAATAAGCTAACAACTTGAATTCAACAGCTTCTAAAAGCAAGTGGTCTGAGGTGTCCAAGTTCACAATACCCGCTTCCAGATTTTATTTCAGTTAGATAAGTCATGGAGCAGACTGAACTCAGGAGAGTATAGCAAGAAACTGCTTAATTGTTTTCTTTCATCACTGCCCCCAAAGGAGCTATCAGATGGTCCCCTTTATTGCCCCCTCCAGACATCTCATGCAGGTGCCAGAGCTTTCTGGCCATTTTCAAATACAAACAATACAGTCTGGTTTAGTTCATTTAAGACTTCAGTTCAACCTAATGTTCAGCTCCTCTCTCCCCGAGGGTCAGCCTAAAGACCTGGAGTTGGGAGGGCATGTGGTCAGTTCCTCCACTGGGATTGGGGCAGAGGAAGAGGGAGAGGGAAGGGGATAGTGCCTCTACTTTCCCAGTTGATTCTTATCTCCCCACTTGGTTGTCAATGAGCCCCCCACTGTGTAGCTGTCTGGCCAGAGAGATCTGCTTTTGCCTCCCGCCCTGGCAGCTCACAGTGAGGTTCTTGCTGCAGTGATCTCTTCACCTAAAGGTCTGTGACCTTGCATAGACCGTTAAAAAGATGGCTCAACTCAAGCCAGGCTACTTTCCAAAGTAGCCACTAGACCATCCTTCCATGCCAAACAGTGGGAGGGGGAGTTCTTCCTGGCCTGCCAACACTCCCAGTTCTTTTCCCTTGATTCAAAAAGCATGGAGGACAGATCAGCACAGAGTGAACTGCTGTTTCTGTGCCCAATCCTAGGAGCCTTTTTCTTAGAACTCACCTTCCTATGGGTTGAGGGTGGAAGGTGGAAACTTTCATTTCCCTAGATAGGGAACAGCCACTATGTCCCTCTTCAGAGACTGACATCTCTTTTTTCAAATGACTCACTTCAAATATCTCCAGATTTCTGTTTAAATGAAGGATGAGGCTTACGGTAGCTGGCCTGGTTTTGCTGCTGTTTAACAGGTTATGTCCTGCTCTTCCTGGGTACTTACTGTTTTTACTTTTAGGACTCTAAATGCAATCAAACGTAATAAGAACAGCTCCATTCAACCTTCTATTAAAAAAATCATGAGCCTTTGCTACAAAAGTATCACTAAAGACTATGCAAATAAAGAGGCCCTGGCTTCCATTTCAGGTGGCTTTCAGCTGAGGGTAAGCACCAGGGCAGTGCCCTTTTATCAGACCCGCCCAAGTGGGATCCCCCTCTAGTGGGGAGCTGGTCCCTTTTCCTAAGCATGCCAATCAAGGTAAGTGCTCTTCTCGTTAACACCCAAGGAGAGGCATATACAGTGGAGTCCCAGCCTGTGTAGGTAGAGCAAGAGCTTTCTGCTGAGCAGAAAAAGGCCAGGTCTGAGGACTGAGGGTGCACTGGGGCAGTGGGAGTAGTGGGAGGGAAGATGTGGCACCAGGCTAGAGGGATATGCAGGCCAGGGGTGGACTGCACTGAGGGCCAGGGAAACTGCTCTGGATATATGCAACATTTTCCCCATGGTTTAGAAAAATTTATGTATATGAGTGTATATGTGTGTGTACACATACATGCATATATGTGTGAATTAAAAAAAAGACAGAAATAGAACTAATGACAAGCAAATGAGGTAACATATTAATAATAGGTGAATCTGGATAAGAGGATTATAGGTGTTCTTTGCACCGCCTGTATTTTTGCAACTTTCTATAAATTTGAAATTACTTCCTAATAAAACTTTTTAAAAAGATACCCTTTAAATCTCTACTACAGATAAAACAATTAATGAACTTGATTTATCTCCCCTTTTTTTCTCTTTCCTTCCATTTCATTTCTGCATTGTGAATAATATGTACATACTATTCAGACATCCCGATTGTCACAGTTGCTCTAGACTTGGTATGACAGTTAAATATTCTAAATGTCCACCACCAGCCCTTTTGCCATGGTTTTTCCCAGTCATCTCTTGATCGGTTGAAAGTTCTTTTAAGTAGATTCTTTAATTTAGGCTCATGGGAACAATATCCATGAGATCTTGCATTAAACACCTTTTATTATAGCTGTTATGCTTGAAGATCAGTGTATTAGTCCGTTTTCATGCCACTATGAAGAAATGCCTGAGACTGGGTAATTTATAAAAAATTAAAAAAAAAAAAAGGTTTAATGGACTCACAGTTCTACATGGCTAAGGAGGCCTCACAATCATGGTGGAAGGCGGAAGTGCAAAGGCACATCTTACATGGCAGCAGGAAAGGGCATGTGCCTGAAAACTGCCCTTTATAAAATCATCAGATCCTGTGAGACTTATTCACTGTCATGAGAACAGCACAGAAAAAACCAACCCCCGTGATTCAGTTACTTCTCACTGGGTCCCTCCTATGCCATGTGGGGATTATGGGAGCTACAATTCAAGGTGAGATGTGGGTGGGGACACAGCCAAACCATATTAGTTGGCTTGCCAAAAGATAAAACCCTTGATGCACACTTTGTAGAAATGGCTCCATTATCCTCTGGTAGTAAATATAACTGTAGAGAAACAGGCGGTCAGCTGGTTTTCTTTTACTGTGGAAGAAAACGCTTGGTCTTTTTTCTCTTGGCTGACCAAAAGCATTTTTGTTATTGTTGTCATTTTAAAGTTCAGTTACTTTAATAGGATGTGCCTTTGGGTTGACTGATCTGGACCAACATTTTCTGGAATACAACATATCATTTCAATGTAAACATTTAAGTCTCTGATTTCAGGAAAATTCTCTTGAATGATCTCTTTGAATATTTATGGTATTCCATTTATTTGTCTTATTTTTCCCTTAAAGACACCAAATGATACAGTTTGGATGAGTGTCCCTGCCCAAATCTCATGTTGAAATGTTGGAGGTGGGACCTGATGGGAGCAGAGAGGATCATGGGAGTGTATTTCTCAAGAATGGTTTAGCACCATCCCCTTGGTGCTGTCCTTGCCATAGTGAGTGAACTCTCATGAGATGTGGTTGTTTAAAAGTGTGTGGTGTCTCTCCCTTTACTCTTTTGCTCCTGCTCTGACCATGTGAGATGCAGTGCTTACTCTGCCTTCACTTTCTGCCATGATTGTAAGTCTCCTGAGACTCTCCAGAAGCTGAGCAGATGGCAGTATCATGCTTCCTATATAGCCTATAGAACCATGAGCCCATTAAGCCTCTTTTCTTTATAAACTACCAGTCTCAGAGTTCTGAAGGGGAATGGCAGATAGGAGGCAATACTTAATATCAGCTGCTACTCAGACAGACAGAGCAGCAAGTGGAGACTCACATCAGTAACTTTTGCTTCAAAGACTACCCCAAGAATGTACCAGGAAAGCTGAGAGGATCCACAGACCTTGATGGAAGTAGATCACTCCTGCAGGCCCCAGGAGACACCAAAAAGCGGTGAGTGCCCAAAGTATGAAAATATGAAAGGGGGATCATCTGCCCCAAAACACATACCCTCACTGGGAAACCTGAAAATCCAGATCACAGGAGAAGGATTTGACGTCACCTGGATATGAGACAAATTTAGAGAGCTGAGCAAAATACATGGGTAGAAGCAGTGGGAAGAGCGCTGTGAGCTCTCCCAGTTCCCAGGGAAACCAATTCTGACTTTGTTTTACAGGGGTCCTCGGGGAGGTCTGCCAGAGGAACTGGGAAAAGGCTACAGAGAGAAGAAACCTTCCAGCTGAACTTCGTAACAATTTCGATGGAAGGCAAAGGTACCTGGACAGAACTCAGGGATGGGGTGAATCAGGAGTGCAGATGCAGCACAGAAGCCACAGCAGGCAGAGAGGCATGAAACCTGAAAGCTCTACTTGCTTTCTCAGGCAAGAGGCTGGGTAGCCTGGGGCAGGTTCTCAGCCCTGCTGATCCGCTGCCTAAAAATAAACTCAGCATTGTTACGGGAACACAGAGAGAGTGAGATTGGCCTTTTGGGCTGTTTGGGAGCTGGGTGAGGCCTGTGGCTGCTGGCTTTCCCCCACTTCCCTGGAGACCTGCATGATGCAGCTGAAGCAGCCATCATGCCCTGAGAACATAACTCCTTGGCCTGAGAACCACACTGCCACCCTCCACAGCAGCCACAGTAAGCCCCACCCAAGGAGAGTCTGAACTCAGACATGCCTAACCCTGCCTCCACCTGATGGTCTCTCTCTATCTGCCCTGGTAGATGAAGACAAAGGACATATTCTCTGGGGAGCTCTAGGGCCCTGCCCACCACCTGATCCTCCCTATACTACCACAGCTGATGCTCTCTTGAAAACGCCACCTTTGGGCAGGAGGCCAACTGAAAGAAAACTAGTACAATAAACAAAACTACAACTAAGGACCTTCACAGAGTTCATTTTACTCTTCTACCACCTCCACCAGAGCAGGTGTTGCTATCCACAGCTGAGAGACCTAAAGGCGGTTCACAACACAGGACTCTGTGCAGATACCCCCAAGTACCAGGCCAGAGTCTAGTAACTCCAATGGGTGGCTAGATACAGTACAGAAATAATAATCACTACACTTTGGCTCTCAGGGAGCCACATCCCTCGGGGAAGGAGGAGGGCACTACATCAAGGAAGCAACCTGTGGGACAAAAAAAATCTCAACGGTGCCTTTGTGCTCCAGATCTTCCCTCTGACATAGTCTACACAAATGGAAAGGAACAAGAAAAACAATTCAAGCAATACGACAAAGGAAGATTCTTTAACATCCCCAAAAGGTCACACTAGCTCACCAGCAGTGGATCCAAATCAAGAAGAAATCCATGAATTGCCAGAAAAAGAATTCAGAATGTTGACTGCTAAGCTAATCAAGGACACACCAGAGAAAGGTAAAGTCCAACTTAATGAAATAAAAAAAGATACAAGATATAAAGGGAAAAATCTTCAGTGAAATAGATAGCATAAATAAAAAAATTACGACTTCTGGAAATGAAAGACACATTTAGAGAAATGCAAGATGCACTGGAAAGTATCAGCAATAGAATCAAACAAGCAGAAGAAAAAACTTCAGAGCTCAAAGAAAAAGTTTTCAAATTAACCCAATCCAACAAAGACAAAGAAAAAAGCTTTCAAAAATTAAAGCTTCCAAGCAGTTTGGAATTATGCTAAACAAACAAACCTAAAAATAATTGGTATTTTTAAAGAATAAGAGAAATCTAAAAGTTTGGAAAACATATTTGAGAGAATAATTGAGGAAATCTTTCCTGGCCTTGCTAGAGACTAGCAATTAAACTACCAAATTCTCCACTGTCTTGATGATCTGTCTAGTGCTGTCAGTGGAGTATTGAAGTCTCCTATCAAGACATCCAAATACAAGAAGCACAAAGAACACCTATAAAATTTATCACAAAATATCATTGCCTAGGCACATAGTCATCAGGTTATCTAAAGTCAAGACAAAGGAAAGAACCTTACGAGCTGTGAGGCAAATGCATCAGGTAATCTATAAAGGAAAACCTATCAGATTAACAGCAAATTTCTCAGCAAAAACCCTATAAGATAGAAAGGATTGGGGCCCTATATTCAGCCTCCTAAAACAAAACAATTATCATCCAAGAATTTTGTATTCAGCGAAACTAAGCTTCACAAATAAAAAGATATAGTGTTTTTCAGATAAACAAATGCTAGGAGAATTCACCACTACCAAGCCACTATTACAAGAATGGCTAAAAGGAATGTTCTAAATGTTCTAAATCTTGAAACAAATCTTCAAAATACACCAAAATAGAATCTCCTGAAAGCATAAATCTCACAGGACCTATAAAACAAAAACGCAATTAAAAAAAGGTATTGAAGCGACAAATAGCATGATAAATAGAATAGTACCTCACATCTCAATACTAATGTTGAATGTAAATGGCCTAAATGCTCCACTTAAAAGATACAGAATGGGAGAATACAGAAGAATTCACCAACTGAGTATCTACCATCTTCCTAACACATAAGAAATCACATAAGCTGAAGGTAAAGGGGTGGAAAAATATAATCCATG
Source organism: Sapajus apella (assembly GCF_009761245.1). Taxonomy (NCBI): domain Eukaryota; kingdom Metazoa; phylum Chordata; class Mammalia; order Primates; family Cebidae; genus Sapajus; species Sapajus apella. The sequence goes on along the minus strand of NW_022436946.1, from coordinate 19,542,120 downwards.
CAAATGGACAACAAAAGCAAGCAGGAGTAACTATTCTTATATCAGCCAACAAACTTTAAAGTAACAGCAGTTTAAAAAGGCAAAGAGGGGCATTATATAATGATAAAAGAACTTGTTCAACAGAAAAATAACACAATCCTAAATATATATGCACCTAACATTGGAGCTCCCAAGTTTATAAAACAATCACTATTAGACATAAGAAATGAGATAGACAGTAACAATGATGGTAGTGGACTTCAATACTCCACTGACAGCACTAAACATGTCATCAAGACAGTAAGTCAACAACAACAACAACAAAAATGGACTTAAATTATAGTTTAGAACAAATGGACTTAGCAGATATTTACAGAACGTTCTACCCAACGACTGCAGAATATACATTCTAGTCAACAGCACATGGAGCATTCCCCAAGACAGACCATATTATAGGCCACAAAACAAGTCTCAATAAATGTAAGAGAAATCAAAATTCTATTGGGTCAACAGTGAAATCAAGATGGAAATTTAAAAATTCTTTTAACTGAACAGTAATAGTGATACAACCTATCAAAACCTCTGAGACACAGCAAAGGCAGCGCTAAGAGGAATGTTCACAGCCTTAAATGCCTACATCAAAAAGTGAAAGAGCACAAATAGACAATCTAAGGTCAACCTCAAGGAGATAGAGAAACAAGAACAAACCAAACCCAAATCCAGCAGAAGAAAAAAAATAACAAAGATCAGAGCAGAACTAAATGAAATTGAAACAAACAAACAAGAAATACAAAAGATAAGTGAAACAAAAAGCTGTTTCTTTGAAAAGATAAATAACATTGATAGATGATTAGTGAGATTAACCAAGAAGAGAGAGAATCCAAAAAAGCTCAATTAGAAGCAAAATTGGAAATATCACAATCAATACCACAGAAATATAAAAAAAAAAATATTCAAGGCTACTATGAACACCTTTACACACACAAACTGGAAAACCTAGGGGAGATGAATAAGTTCCTGGAAATATACAACCCTCCTTGATTAAACCAGGAAGAAACAGAAACTGAACAGATCAATAACAAGCAGCAAGATTGAAATGGTAATAAAATAAATTGCCAACAAAAAAAGTCCAGAACTAGACAGATGCACAGCTGAATTCTATCAAACATTCAAAAACGAATTGGTGGTTTGCTACCTATGTAGCAAACCTGCACGATCTGCACGTGTACCCTAGAACTTAAAGTATAATTTAAAAAAAAAAGGAAAAAAAAGAAAGAAAAAGAGATAATAACTTGGCCTCCATAAAAAAAAAAGAAAACCACCGAATTGGTACCAATCCTATTGACACTATTCCACAAGATAGAGAAAGAAAAAATCCCCCCTAAATCATCTCTGAAGACAGTATCACCCTAATACCAAAACCAGGAAAGGATATAACCAAAAACAAACAAACAAAACAAAACAAACTAGGAACCAATATCCCTGATGAATATAGATGCAAAAATCCTTAACAAAATACTAGTTAACTGAATACAATGGCATATCAAAAAGATAATCCACCATGATCAAGTGGGTTTTATACCAGAAATGCAGGAATGATTTAATATATGCAAGTCAATAAATGAGATGCACCACATAAACAGACTTAAAAATCACATGATCATCTCAATAGATTCAGAAAAAGCTTTTGACAAAATCTGGCATCCCTGTATGATTAAAACCCTCAGCAAAATCAGCATAAAAGGGACATACACCTTAAGATAATAAAAGCCATCCATGACAGACCCATAGCCAACATAATACTATATGAGAAATGTTGAAAGCATTCTCCCTGAGATCTGAAACAAAACAAGGTTGCCCACTCTCCCCACTTCTATTCAACAAAATATGGAAGCCCTAGCACACAAGAAAAAGAAATCAAGGGTATAAAACTGGTTAAAAGAAAACCACACTGTCACTGTTTGCTGATGATACAATCACATATATAGAAAACTCTATTCATTACCCAGTCTCTGCTATTTCTTTTCACCAACGTGAGAATGTACTAATACACCAAATATGTGTGTGCTGTATGCCCTTTATCTTTTTTCTATAGCTATCATGGCATGGTATGGAATAGAGGTACTTGCCCCAAGTTGGCTGCAATTGGCTCCTAACTCCATTTATTTTTTCAAGTGGAAAAAGTGTGTACCACACCAACCTGCCAGAATTGGGCCTCCATATTCCAATGATATGTTTTCCTCTTCTTTCATCAAAACAAGTAGCTGACCCTCACTGTCCTAGCACTAGGAAGAACGTTGCATGAGAAGGAAGGGGCTCCCTTCTCATTGGTTTATAAAGTCCTAAAACCCATGTTTTCATATCTTTCAGGATAACAAAATATCAAATGAGAAGTACACACACAATTTTATGGTTAGTATTTGTTGATGAGTTCTGTGTTCTTTTCACCTTCCATTCACACTAATTATAGTGCAAAAAAGAAATCTGGACCCCTCTTTACCTTTTTACCTCTCAGAACTTCAGTTTTATCACCTGTAAAATGAAGTCAATGAAAGGTGTCTTATGAGATTCTTACAAGGATTTGTGATAGAATATGTAACCTTCAGCTATGGTTTGTGGCTTACAGTAGGTGCTTGACAGCTGGACAGCTATTGATCTTCCTATCAACTTACCCCTTTGCTTCCCTCTTTTATATTTAGAAAGAACCCATCTCAATGGAAATAAAAATGACTTTTGGGAATTTAGCCTATCCCACAGTTGATAGAATTATAGAAAGTCAGTTTAAAACAAAATCTCTCATTTGATTTTAACTCAATTTAGAAAACTCAAATTTTAGTGCACCCTGATTTACAACTTTAAATAATAGTTTTTAAAAACAGTAGGAAAAATATCTTATATTTATTACTGTGATAATAAAATATTTAATCAATTCAAGAAAGATAATTTAAAAAGTAGTTTAGAAAAGTCACCTAAATGTTGAGCAGTAAGATCCAACAAGACACAGTGAAAAATAGTACAGGTTTTGACATAAAAAATGCCAAGCCAGATGACTTGGGCTTAAACTATACAACTCTTTTGAACTTCAGGTTTCTCATCTATAAAGTGGCACTTATTTATCTCATAAGACACCACGGTTAAATGAAATAAGAGATATGAAGAGGCTACACAATTTTAATTATTTACTGTGTTCCAAAGTATTTGTATTATAAAAAATAACTTTGGGATTCATTATTCATGCTTGTGAGTCTGGATTTCTATAGTTTCCACATTCACTGGGGGTCAAGGTGGAAGTGACTCAAAATAGCAATGACTACCTTTGCCTAGGTGTTATCTAAGGACCTGGGAGCTAAAAAGGGAGCCAAAAACAAGACACCTTAATTGTCACCTCCCTTTCAATAATTTACTTGAAGTCTATTAATGTTCCTTTTGCATGAGATGTTTCAGCATCTGGTCAGGCCAGGCAGGCACCCTCAGATCAGTCAGCAGGCACTAAGGCCAATTAAGGAGATGAAACCAAAGAGCACTGGGAACAAGATGCTTTGTCTGCATCCATTTCTATGGTAAACAGTCAATCACATCTTTATTGTTACAGCTAGGCAAAGATCTTCACAAATTTGTCATTTCCCAAGCTTTGCAATAGCTAGCTATTCATATGTGGTTCCTGCACCGTTGTCTGTCATCCAAAAGCATTCTGAGAAAAATGCCTTTATTTTAAAATTCTGTGGATGCAAAATTCTTATAAGTTTTGTGAAGTATGTCTTCTGGTTTTCTAGGCTGTAATCTCTTATTGTTGTGATCTCTGAATAATGCAATTATCAGAAGATACAGTCATAAAAAGACTTCAGTAAATAGTGTTTTCTACAGGCCACATGGAAGGGACATGTGAAACCAACAGTGCCACTATTTTTGCTATCTCATCTATGACTTCTAGGCACAGTGCACAGCCATTCCTCTGAAAGCTCACTCTATCCAACATAAGCCATGCGTCATCCATGATGAAGGTATCCTTCAACTAAAGCAATCGCTTCATTCTTTGGGCTATTCAACATCTGCAAGGTTTACTCTATCTTATTAACATTTTATTTTATTTATTGTTTTGAGAAAGAGTTTTGCTCTTGTTGCCTAGGCTGGAGTACAATGCCATGATCTCGGCTCACCGCAACCTCTGCCTGCAGGGTTCAAGCGATTCTTCTGCCTCAGCCACCCAAGTAGCTGGAATTACAGGCATGCACCACCATGCCCGGCTAATTTTGAATTTTTAGTAGAGATGGGGTTTCTCCATGTTGGCCAGGATGGTATTGAACTCCCAGCCTCAGGTGATCCACCTGCCTTGGCCTCCCAGAGTGCTGGGAATACAGGCATGTGCCACCACCATGCCCGGCCCTCTTATTAACATTTTTAAAAGGCAAACTTTTTGAGTGTCTACAACTCACGCTAGGAAAAAAGAAAATCAATGAATTAGAAATCACCATCTTCAAGAAAATTTCTAGAATATCAATATTTTCTGACTTTCCAGTCAGGACTGGTTCATTATGATGACTGCATTCTTGCATGATAATCTCCTATTTCCTGTCGCTTATGCATCAATTTACAGTATTGAACACTACTTAGCCATGATTTGTCTGATGGATCTAAGATACAACTTGCCAACAGCACAAGAAAAATGCTTTCTACATAATGAAACTACAACTAAACAAAACGGGCTCTGATGTTATCCAGGGATCAAAAAGACCTCTCTCCCAAAACCCCTCCCGCACTATGATTCTTTGGTACTTTTAAAATTTGAGCTAATCATGTGGTTTGCAGCATTTAGTTTGCATGATTATGACAGAAGTATATGATAAAAGCATTACAACTGGATAGAAGGAGAGAATATATAAAATAATGAGTTATATTGGTAAATGGATTATTGTCTATATGACAGATTTATACCCTCAGAAGGATTTTAATGATGAAATGCTGAAAGGTTGCACATATTTGACAGAAAATGCAAACAGCTATGTTGGAAACATAAGGAGTTGACTTGACAAATGTGCTTTCACAATGAATAACCAGAGCATCCATCAAAACAAAGGCCAATGCCTAGAAGAAAATGTGCACCGCCACTGCACTGGCCCATGTTAATAGATGGTGCAGGTTTTTAAAAGACCAGATGTATGTACCTCTAGGACCAATCAAACAAGGCTTATTTTTCAGAGGCCACCAAAAATGTCAGCATAGTCAAGATACACAACAGTAGTATCACCATCAATGGCTGCTCAGGCTGTGCACTGCCCAATTCCAGAGACACCATTCAATTGCAATGCACTGTAACTAGAACCCTCCACAACTTGGCACCCTGCTAGAAAGAGAGAGTTGCATTATCTCAGAGAGATGCAACCTTTGGACCCACCCCCAATACCTCTCTATAGGGTTTTCAAAGTTGCAGATGATAATGTTGAGTGACTTTCCAGAAGCACAACTACATGTCTCCAGCCCCAGCTTTGTAGGCATCAGCCCAGCATAGTTCTACACACAGCTTCAGAAGGATACATTCCAGAGGCCACCATATGAAAGCCAGGCACATCTCATCAGTCTCTGTGATATGTAATGCATAATACACAGCTTGCTCAGGCATAAACAAAAGCCTTACTCATCACCCTCACTCTCTCCAGGCTGGTACATCCTGGTCTGGGAACATTCTTAATGCTGCAGATTGGGCCACTTTCCCAGTCTCTGGGAGCCATGCTTACAAACCCTTAGACTAGCTGAGTTTACTGTAAATGCCGAAATGCAAGGAGCACTGGGACCATACATTACCACTCTGACTTTATAACATAAGGCCCAAAGAAAGATAACTTTGAGGAAGACTTCATGCAGAAGTGATGCTTTACTCTTTATCTTCATATCAGCCAATAAAAGGAGTCAGCTTGTGTCAGTCTGTGATATAAAGTAAGCACTGGGCTGTGGGCATCACACGTGCGTTAGAGCCTTACAAAAGTGAGTTTGAATCCTGATTCTACAACGAAGTCCCTGCCTTATATTGGGTCAGGTGCTTGGCCTCTATGAAGATTTTTTTTTTCCCCCGCTTATGGTACTATAATAACACTTAACATCCAGGATCAATAACAGGATTAATGAGATATGTATAGAGCTCCTGGTACACTTCCTAGCATGTGGTAGGTGACAAATGAATAGTATCTATTAATTTTATTATAAGAATGAACTCTAAATTATGAGAACAATTGTATGGTACTAAGTAAAAGAGTATGTGTATGCGTGTGCACTCAGCATTATATTTTTATAGTAAGTTTGAAAATTAATCTTAATTATACAAATTAATAGAAGAATACAGTCTCCTTTTTTTTTAAAAAAAAAATAGGACATTATAAAAGAGGTTAAAATTTTATTTGGCCACTCACTACTACTCCCCATTAATTCCATTTTCTTCTCTACCTCCTAGAAGCAACCAATATAAGATTTTTATATTTAAACATACATGTGTGTAAAAGTACATGCTTTAAAAATTATCAAGACTTAGCTGTTCCAGCCTTTGGGCTCTAGAGAGTCCAATCAAACTGGGGGCAGAAGGGATCCCCCAACACAGCACAGTTGCTCTAGCAACAGGTGGCCAGACTGCTTCCTTAACTGGGTCCCTGATCTCACTCCTCACTCTGCAGGACCTCGCAATTAGGACCTTCCCCAGCCAACAGAGATTTGAATTTCTTCTGTGACAGCACTCCCAGAGGGAGGGGAGGGCCACCATCTTTGCTGTTGGGGCAACTTAGCTGTTTTAGCTATCGAACACTGTTTCAGTCCAAGCCAGCTGGAGGTGGAACGGATCTGTCAGCACAACACAGCTGGTCTACCAAAATGCGGCCAGACTGCTTCTTTAAGTGGGTCCCTGGTCCTGTTCCTCTTAAGTGGGTAGAATCTCCCAACTGGAGTCAGTCAGCAACAACCCCTGTCGGTGTTCTCAGGCCAACAGAGATTTATAACCTCCCTGGGCTAGAGCTCCCAGAGGGAGGGGTGGGACACCAGCCTTGCTGTTTGTGTAACTTAGCCATTCCAGCCTTTGGGCTTCAGTGTCTGAGGTGACTGGGGGCTGAAGTGGATCCCAAGCACAGCATAGATGCTTTACAAAAACATAGACACTCTCCTTTTTAAATGGACCCTCAATCCTGTTCCTCCTAACTTGGCAGGACCTTGAGGTTTCTAGCCACCTCCTACAGGGTTGGCAACAAGTACGTACCTCCCTGAGACAAAGTTTCCAGAGGGAGGGGCAGGCTGCCAACTTTGCTGTTTCACAGTCTTTACTGGTGATACCACCAGGTGCTGGAAAATCTGAGGTGACTGACTGGAGTGGGCCCCAAGCATACCACAGCAGTTCTAAGGAAAATTGGTCAGACTGTTATGTGGGTGCACATTCCCTTATCTCCTCACCAGGCAGGTCCTCCAGGCCTGGGTCTCCAGTCACCGCCCACCAGAGCTATTGAGTAAGTGGCAACTTGGCAACTCCCTGGACAGGCCCTCCAGGAGCAACTGAAAGCCACTCTGCCACTGCCTCTGCAGCGGAACTGCCCTTGCCACCCTCAGAATAACAAAGGAGCAAATGCCTTAAGTACTTTATCTACACCTTCAACAAGCTATAGTCGACCCAAGGAGAGGTGGCCAGCCTATCTCTTATGGGTCTCACACTCCACTGCTTGTCACCAGATAGGGAACTCCTGGCTTGGGCCCACAGCGCAAACCCTCCATCCTGGGTTGATTGCACTGAGCAATTGCTGAACTACATTTCTTTGATGGAACCCCCAGGAAACAAGCAAATGACAGTCAGCCACAATCACTACTAAGATCCCTTCCTCTGCTGCCTCCAAGTTGGGGTAAAAACATAAACACTGAGATAGCCCCAGAGCTGCTGCAGGCAGCCCAGGAATGCCAAGTTGCAATCTACAGCTAGCACTCAAGGTGGAGAGGAGCCTACACTTCCAGAGCACTGAGAGGGAACACAGCTGCACCTGAGGAAATATAGGGGAGCCAAACTACTGAGCAAGAGTCTATTAACTGACAAATAAGCCCAAGTGCCACCTGCTGGATCCCCCCCCCAAAGCTTCAACACCAAAAATACCTCACTAACATAAGCCCCTCTGAAACTAGAGAGAAGAAGGCAGCTTCTAATAAAGACCCTGCACAAAGCCTTGGCCTGGTGAAAACATCCAGAAAAGAAGTCTATTGACTATACTCAACCTATGCTGCAGTTAAAGGAACACCCACACAGAGAGATGAGAAAGAACCAATGTGAGAACTCCCATAACTAAAATGGTTTTATGTTCTCCGGACAACCACACCAGTTCTCCAACAAGACTTTTTAACCAGGCTGAACTGGCTGGAATGACAGAAATATAATTCAGAATATGGACAGACAAAGATCATTGAGATTCAGGAGAACAGCAAAACCCAATTCAAGGAAAATAAGAATCACAATAAAGTGATACTGGAGCTGAAGGACAAGAGAGCCAGTATAAAAAAGAACCTAAGAGGTCTGACAAAGCTGAGTAACACAACGCAAGAATTTCACAACGCAATTACAAGTGTTAACAGCAGAATAAATCAAGCTGAGGAAAAAATATCAGAACTTGAAGACTAGTTCTCTGAAATAAGATAGTCAGACAAAAATAAAGAAAAACACTGTGAATAAAAAGAAATGAGCAAAACCTCCAAGAAGTATGGGATTATGTAAAGAAGCCAAATCTATGAATTGTTGGCATCCCTGAAGGAGGGGGAGAAAGCAAACAACTTAGAAAACATATTTCAGGATATCATCCCTAAAAAGTTTCCCAGCTTTGCTAGAGAGGCCAATACTCAAATTCAGGAAATACAGAGAACTCCTGCAAGATTCTACACAAGAAGATCATCCCCAAGACACATAATCATCAGATTTTCCAAGGTCAAAATGAAAGAAAGAAAAAATGTTAAAGGCAGCTAGAGAGAAAGGGCAGGTAACCCATAAGGGAACCCCATCAGGCTAACAGCAGACCTCTCAGCTAAAACCCCACAAGCCAGAAGAGATTAGGGGCTTCTACATTCTTAAAGAAAAAAATATATTCAACTAAGCATTTCATACCCAGCCAAATTAAGCTTAATAAGTGAAGTATAAATAAGATCCTTTTCAAATAAGCGAATGTTGAAGAAACTCATTATCACTAGACCTGCCTTACAAAGAGATCTTGAAAGGAACACTAAATATAGAAAGCAAAGACTGCTACCAACTAATACAAAAACATACTTAACCACACAGACCAGTGTCACTGTTAAAGCAACCACACAAACAAGTCAACGTAATAACCAGCTAGTGCACAATGACTGTATGTGCTAATATCAAATGACTAATATCAAATCCATACATATCAACACTAACCATAACTGCAAAAAGGCTAAATGCACCACTTAAAAGGAACAGAGTGGCAAGCTGGATAAAAAAGCCAGAACCAATGATATGCTATCTTCAAGGCACCCATCTCACATTTAATGACACTCATGGGCTCAAAATAAAAGGATGGAGGAAAATCTACCAAGCAAATGAAAAACAGAATAAAGAAAGGATTGCAATCCTAACTTCAGAAAAAAAATAGATTTCAATCCAACAAAGATTAAAAAAGACAAAGAAGGACATTACATAATGGTAAATGGTTAATTCAGCAGGAAGACCTAGCTATTCTAAATATATATGCACACAATGCAGGAGCATCTATACTCATAAAGCAGGTTCTTAGAGACCTATGAAGAGACAGAGACTCCCACACAATAATATTGGGAGACTTCAACACTCCACTGACAGTATTAGACCATCAAGGCAGAAAAATAGCAAAGATATTCAGGATCTAAACTCAACATTGGACCAAATGGGTCTGATAGACCTTTGCAGAACTCTCCACTCCAAAACAACAGAATATATATTCTTCTCATCATCACAAAGGCACATACTCTAAATCAATCACATAATTGGACATAAAACAACCTTAACAAATGTTACAAATGTAAAAGAACCAAAATTCTGCCAAACACACTCTCAGACCACATCACAATAAAAATAGAAGTCAGGAGTATAAAAATAGCTCAAAACCATGAAATTACATGGAAACTAAACAACATGCTCCTGAATGACTTTTGGGCATATAATGAAATTAAGCCAGAAATTGAGAAATTTTTTGAAAATAATGAGAACAAAGATAAAACATACCACAATCTCTGGGACACAGCTAAGGCAGTGTTAAGAGAGAAATTCATAGCACTAAATGACCGCATCAAAAAGTTAAAAATGTCTCACATTAACAACATAATTTCACAACTGAACGAATTAGAGAAGCAACAATAAATCAACCCTAAGGCTAGCAGAAGACAAGAAATAAGAAAGATTAGAGATGAATTGAAAAAAATCGAGTCACGAAAACCACTCAAAAGACTAATGAATCCAGCAGTTCATTTTTTTTGAAAAAGTTAATAAAATAGCTAGTTTAATAAAGAATACAAGAGAGAAGATTCAAACAAACACATTAGAAATGATGAAGGGAATATTACTAGTGACCCCAAAGAAATAAAATCAACCATCAGAAATTACTATGATCATCTTTACATACAGAATCTAGAAAACCTAGAAGAGATGGATAAATTCCTGGACACATATATCCTTCCAAGACTGAGTCAGGAAGAAACTGATTCCCTGAACAGACCAATAACAAGCTCCAAAATTGAATCAGTAATAAATAGCCGGCTAACCAAAAAAAGCTTGGGACCTGACAGATTCACAGCTGAACTCTATCAGATGCACAAAAAAGAGCTGGTGCCATTCCTAGAGAAATTATTCCTAAAAATTAAGGAGAAAGGACTCCACCTAAACTCATATGAGGCCAGCATCGTCTTGATACCAAAACCTAGCAGACACACAGCAATAATAAAAAAAAAATCACCACCAATATCTTTTATGAACATTGATGCAAAAATCCTCAACAAAATACTTGCAAACAGAATCCAGAATCCAGCAGCACATCCAAAAGCCAATCCACCACAATCAAGTAGGCTTCATCCCTAGGATTTAAGGTTGGTTCAACATAAGCAAATTAATAAATGTGATTTATTGCATAAACAGAACTAAAGACAAAACCGCATGATTATCTCAGTGGATGCAGAAAACGCTTTTGAAAAAATTCAACACCCCTTCATGTTAAAAACTCTGAATAAACTAGGTATTCAAGGAACATACCTCAAAATAATAAAAGCCGTCTATGACAAACCCACAGCCAACATTATATTGAATGGGCAAAAGCTGGAAGCATTCCCCTTGAAAACAGGCATAAGACAAGGATGTTCTCTCTCACCACTTCTATTTGACATAGTATTGGACATCCTAACCAGAACAAACAGTCAAGAGAAAGAAATAAAGGGCATCCAAATAAGCAAAGAGGAAGTCAAACTATCTATGTTTTCACACAACATGATTCTATATCTAGAAAGCCCAATAGTCTCAGCCCAAAAGCTCCTTCATCTGATCAACAACTTCAGCAAAGTTGCAGGACACAAAATCAATGTACAAAAATCACTAGCATTCCTATATACAAACAACAGCCAAACTGAGAGCCAAGTCAGAAAGGCAACCACATTCACAATTGCCACAAAAAGAATAAAATACCTAGGAATACAGCTAACCAGAGAGGTGAAATATCTCTACAATGAGAATTACAAAACACCACTCAAATAAATAAGAGGAGACACAAACAAATGAAAAAATATCCCATGATCATGGATAGGAAGAATCAATGTCATTAAAATCGCTATATTTCCCAAAACAATTTACAGATTGAATACTATTCCTATATAACTACATTGACATTCTTCACAGAATTGTAAAAAGCTATTTTAAAATTCATATGGAACCAAAAAAGGAACTCCAACAGCCAAGGCAATCCTAAGCAAAAAGAATGAAGCTGGAGACATCACATTACCCAACTTCAAACTATACTACAAAGCTAACCAAAATAGCATGGTACTGGTGTAAAAACAAACACATAGACCAATGGAACAGAATAGACAGCTCAGAAAAAAGGCCATACACTTATGACCATTTGATCTTCAACAAAGCTGACAAAAACAAGCAATGGGGAAAAGACTTGCTAGTCCATAAATGGTGCTGGGATAACTGGCTAGCCATATGCAGAAGATTGAAGTTGAACCCTTTCCTTACACCATACAAAAAGAATCAACTCGAGATGGATTAAAGGCATAAATGCAAAACTCAAAACTATAAATACTCTGGAAAACAACCTAGATAATACCATCCTGGACATAGGAGCAGCAAAGATTTCATAACAAAGACACCAAAGCAATAGCAACAAAAGCAAAAATTAACAAGTAGAATCTAATTAAACTTGAGAGCTTCTGGGGCCAGGTGCAGTGAACTATGACTGTAATTCCAGCACTTCGGGAGGCTGAGGCAGGCACATCACCTGAGGTAAGAAGTTCAAGATCAGCCTGGCCAACATGGTGGAATCCTGTCTATACTGAAAATAAAAAAAAAAAAAAAAAAAAAGAGCCAGATATGGTGGTGCACGCTTGTAATCTCTGCTACTCAGGAGGCTGAGGCACAAGAATCACTTGAACCTGGGAGGCAGAAGTTGTGGTGAGCCAAGATCATGCCACTGCCCTCCAGCCTGGGTGACAGAGCGAGACTCCATCTAAAATAAAGAAATAAATAAATAAACAGAGCTTCTGCACAGCAAAAGAAACAATCCACAGAGTAAACTGACAACCTACAGAATGGGAGAAAATATCTGCAAACTATGCATCTGACAAAGTCTAATATCCAGCATCTATAAGGAACTTAAATTTACAAAAGAAAAACAAATGACCCCATTTAAAAGTGGACAGAGGACATGAACAGACACTTTTCAAAAGAAGACATACATGCAATCAGCAAGCATATAAAAAAATCTCAGTATCACCAATTAGAGAACTGTAAACCAAAACCCCAGTGAGGGCTGGGCACAGTGGCTCATGCCTGTAATCCCAGCACTTTGGGAGGCTAAGGTGGGCGGATCACGAGGTCAAGAGATCGAGACCATCCTGGCCAACACGGTGAAACCCCATCTCTACTGAAAATACCAAAGAAATTAGCCCGGAGTGGTGGCACACACCTGTGGTCCCAGCTACTAGGGAGGCTTAGGCGGAAGAATAACTTGAACCCAGGAGGCCGAGGTTGCAGTGAGCTGAGATTGTGCCACTGCACTCCAGCCTGGTGACAGAGCAATACTCCATCTCAAAAATAACAACAACAACAACAACAACAACAAAACCCAATGAGATACCATCTCACCCCAGCCAGAATGGCTACTACTAAAATGTCAAAAAATAACAGATGCTGGTGAGGTTGTGGAGAAAGGGAACACTTACACAGTGTTGGTGGGAGGGTAAATTAGTTTACCATTTTGGAAAGCAGAGGAAGGTTCCTCAAAGAGCTAAAAGCAAAACTACCATTTGACCCAGCAATCCCATTACTGGTTATATACCCAGAGGAATATAAATCATTCCGCCATAAAGACACATCCATGCAAATGGTCATCACAGCACTATTCACAATAGCAAAGACATGGAATCAAACTAAATTCACATCAATGACAGATTGGATAAAGAAATGTGAGACATATATACCATGAAGCCATAAAAAGAAAAAAAGATAATGTTCTTTGCAGGAACATGGGTAGAGCTAGAGGCCATTATCCTTAGCAAACTAACACAGGAACAGAAAACCAAACACCATATGTTGTCACTTATAAGTGGAAGCTAAATGATAAGCACTTACAGACACATGGAAGGAAAGAACAGACAATGGGATCTACTTGAGGAAGAATGGTGAGGAAAGGGAGAGGAACAGAAAAGATAACTATTGTATACTGGGCTTAATGCTTGGGTAATGAAATAATATGTATAACAAACACCCACGATATGTGTTTACCTATGTAACAAACCTTCATATATACCCCAAACCTAAAATAAAAGCTAAAAAATAAATTCTGGAAATATAAACATAAAAATAAACAAATGAAATTATCAGTCATTAATGCTGTAATACTATATGTACTATACTAGCACCATTTTTGTTTGGTTAATTCAGCATCATTTATGAAATCTGGCCATGTCATTATGCTTCAATCTGGAGCATTCCTTCTCCCTGCAGTATTGGGGTGCTCCAGCTTGGGAGCAAAGCACATTTTAATTATCCATCCCTGATAAATGCAATTCATATTGCATGTATAAATGCCCTTTTAAATTGCTGTTAATGTTTCACTATTGCAAATAATGCCATAAACATCATTAGCACAGGTGCGAAATTTTGTCAAGGATATGTGCCAGAAGTAGAACTTCTAGGTATGGATATTTCAAATTTTATTAGCTATTGGCAAATTCCTATCTAAAGTGAACATATCAGTTTACATTCTTATCAACAGTTTGGCACCTTTTCTGTTTCCTCAAGTTCTTGCCAGTGTTTAAATTTTGCCAGTGTGGTTAGTGAAAAATTGTATGTTGTTACTTAACTTTTTCCTATATATTCTAGATAGCGATCCTTTGTTATGTAATCTGCAGATATATTCTTCCAGTGTATCATTTGTCTTTTAACTTTTGAATGAAGTCTCTCTGGTATAGAAGATTTTATAATGTGAAGTAGGCACATTTACCAGTGTTAATTATTTTGGGTTTTTTTTTCTTAAGAAATATTTTCCTACTTGACAATCATAACATACTCTAAGTTTTAATTTTGCTTTACATTTAAGTATGGAATCCAGGTGTATTTGGTTTTTGCAGCGATCTAATTTGGTTTTTCCATGTATTAAACCAGTTGTTTATGAAACTGCTTATTAAGTAATCCATGTTTTTCTTCCTTTCCACTCTCACATCCCAAGTATTCACATGTATATGAATCTCTTCCTGCACTCTGTTTTGGTTCATTAATCTATTTGTCTATTCCTGCAACAATACTATTTTATTTACCCTACCTTTGTAATGAAGTTTGATATCTGATAGGTTAAGTCCAACACATTAGACTTACTTTTCAGGACTCCTTTGACTAGGCTTTCATATTTAATATTGTAAAAACTTTAGATTCAGTTTATCAACTATTATGCACAGTCTCATGGAGCTATTGAGTGGAGCTGCATTTATTTTATGTATTAATTTGGGAAAAAGCAGCATTTTTATAATCTGTCTTTCTTGCAATGGTATCTCACCATTTGTTGGTGTCTGGTGTCCTTCAATAACATTTCATAATTTTTTTCGGAAATGGATTTTTCTTTTTTAAGTGTATTTCTTGTTACTTCAATGTGTTTGTTGCTATTGTAAATAGGATTTTCTTAATGGTAATTGCTCAGGTATATGGAAGCCATTTATTTTTCTACATTGATTTCATATCAGATCCACTTCCAGACTAACTCACGTACTTCTAATAGTCATTTATTATCATGTGTTTTCAGCTAAACAATTATCTATAAATAGCCATGGTTTTTCTTTGTTTGCTAATAATTATACCTTTCATTTCTTATTTTTGACTTGTTGGCTTCATCTAATACAATTGGAATATTAGCCGTGCAGCCAGTTGCCTTGTCTTATTCCTGGTTTTACTTGCGATGTTTCTAAGTTTCAACTTTAAGTATAATCTTTGCTAGATAAATCTGGTAAATAGCTTTCATCAGACTGGGGATAGTTTCATCTATCCCTAACTTGCTATTTTGTGTATGTGTGCATTTTAATCATGCATAGGTATTGAATTTTGAATTTCTAATTAGTTTTTTATTTTAGCTGCTTGTAATTTGTTTCCTGGGTGCAATATTTTCCCTAATCTTTCTGATAATAGCATCAGATTCATTGTAAGCAACGTGTTCTTAATGCTTTACTAGCTGTCTTTTCAGACTAGGTTTTGCATTTGTCTTCCTTTTGTTGGGTGACTTTCTGTAACATTCTTGACCCTGAGTTCATCTCTCTTCTGTGATTTCCACAGATGGACAGCTGTCTCTCTATAAGACAACTGCACTGTGGGAAAAGGCAGGGAAACGCATCTCCACAGGGCTTTCCACGAGCGTGGGGAGAAGGCATGATGCCTCTGATGGGATGTCATGGGGACTGATCTGAGCTTTACAGTTCCTGTTCCTCCACCTGTCACCAAGGGCTTGGCTCTCTGTCCCAAGAATTGCTTCTTGTAGAAACAGATACTCCTGTCAGAGCTTCCTAGTCCTAAAATAAGGAGCGAGTGAGAGAGAGAGAAGAGAGAATATTCTAAGAGGTTCACCAGCCAAGTAGATTTTACGATAATTCAATTAAGTTCTTCCTCATTGCCTCTTGGCTTCATCCAGCTGCTGATTTTGTTCTCACTCTGTGGTGTCACTCTCCCCTAGACTTCCACACATGTTTGGGGTTGCTTTTCATCTTTTTAGAGTCTAATCCAATCTGTTTTAAGTAATTTAGATATTCATCATGATTTTTGAAAACATTTCATCTTTTAAGGGAGAGAGTATGACTATGTATTTGTTTTTATGTCTACACATATACATACACATATATACACAGACATACACAAATATATACACACACAACTTTCATTTCTAGAGTTTATTGTAGCATATCAGAGTTCAATGTGTGCTCAGATTACTATTTGGAAATCAGATTCTCTCTTTAAATCAGGAGTATTTGTACACTGGGGAATTATCCTAAGCTAGAATCTAACATCTGGAATAACACAAGGCATTGATATATACATGGAAAAGCAGCATCAAATATGAGTTTATCAACTCTGATTTGATCTTAAAAGAGCCACCTTCAATCTAAACATAGGGGTTAGTGTTGACTAATATGAAAGTGATCTGTAACTGTTGTTTTTGGGTCTCACTGACTCCCTTTATTAGATCTGTGAATTTGAATAAGGTATTCAGTATCTCTGACCCTCAATGTTGCTGTTGTGAAGGTCATGTAAAAAATTTAGGTGAAAGTAGTTTATAATCAGTTAAACACTATGCATGAAAATGATCATTGCTGGCATTACCCTGTTATCTTTGATTTCTCATCTGTCACACCTCAATTTTCAAGTTGTTCACATGTTGTCAATACATGCTGCCTATTTATATAGAAATCTACTTGATAGAAATATTGGTATATTATTCCAGAAAGCTTAAAACACATTGTTTTGAATATACAATTCATGTTGACTGAGAGAATATGGTGCTGTGGTTTTAGTATGGATTTTGGTTCAGGTAGATTTGGGCTCTAATCCTCACTTGTTTACTTCTAAATCCTTTCTTGAGACAATCACAGCTCCTTGGTAGTTATACAACATGTGGATTCCTTGATGCTGTTATTATTGCAATAGCTTTAGATGACCTCCAATAACAAAAGATTAGGAGACCATCTCTGTGTCTTATTAAAATCCTGTGTTTGAAAGGTGCAACTAAGAATGTCTCATAGAAGACTGTCCGCATATCCTGACAAGAGGACACTCCTGGATTTCCATTGCTCAACATATCAATCTTTTATTGAATCAATCATTCAATCTTGCTAAATTGCTAAGGCAGTTCCCATTGTCCTATCCAGGCTTACTGAGAATTTACTAACACACACAAACACACACACACACACACACACACACATATATATATATACCCACTATATATATACAGTGTGTATATATATATATATAGTGTATATAGTATATATACACTATATATACTATATATA
>NW_022436946.1:19419799-19519393 GCF_009761245.1 Sapajus apella | reverse complement strand
ACACACACACTATATATATAGTATATATATGTGTATATATATATATATACTGAGAGATATATAGTGTATATATATACACATATATATACATATATAGTATATATATGTGTATATATATACACTATATATCTCAGTGTATATATATATATACACATATATATACTATATATATAGTGTGTGTGTGTATATATATATCTCCTAGGTTTCTACTCTGTATGCACCAATTTCTTCAGGGTTATTTGTGTTAGTCTTTATTGGAAACTACAGAGTTGAGTCTTGAGGCAGTTGAGGTCATGAGGCCTGCAAATAATGAGGTTCATGTGGCAACATGACAGTGGTCAACCACAGAGTTATTTTCCAGAGGGGAACACAAGCACATCAACTTCCAATTGCTAGTGTTGTGGCATTCTGTTTCTTCATTATATTTCGAGTGTTTGTCTATACTTTCTAGAAATTTCCAGAAATACAATGTCAGGACACAATAATTTTGTGTGTACTATCTAGAAATAATTTTGTCTATACTTTCTAGAAATTTCCAGAAATACAATGTCAGGACACAATAATGTCAGCACAGCAAACAGTGAAATCGCTAGGGTATTCTATAAGCTTGAGAAGGACAATAGACCTAGATGATCAGGATTCTTCTAGCACTGAAAATCTATAATTCTATATGAATTCATGCAAATTTCACACAAGAGGATGTCCCTTTACTAATTCAACTAACACCAGTTAAGAGAAAAGGGTTGTGTGTGACAAGATTTTTCTTTGGTTCTCCTTGTAGTTTACAGACAACAAAGAAGTTAATTTGGCCCTGAGTAATTTTAAAGAACTAAAGGTTAATTTATTGAAAAATTCACTTTGTTTTCATTTCACTGCTCTTCTGTGTGTGGATTCGAAACTTTTTTAAAAAGCAATTGTGTTTTGTTGTTTTCCTAAGACAGCAAGTTCATTTTTTTGTGACTGTTATCAGCTATCATATCTGTTAAGGGTCATTAAATATAATCAAGGCTTAACACACAAAGACCTGGAGCATCAAATAACCCGTGCTCTTGCTGTGCATTACCAGTGGCAAACTCATGACATTCTGACTCCGGTAATGGACGTGTCATTCAAAGAAGAAACAAATAATATGTATTATTAATCATCTGGCATCTATAGTTTGAAACCTTGATAATTGAATTCTAGTTAATGGGAAGTAAAATATAAGATAAATGATCCAGAAATTTTAATCAGGGGCCTAAATGGTCTCCATCGCTCCCTGGAGAGCTGTGCATTTCCATGACATACTGCCAAGAGCATGGAACATAGTGAGGTCATGCTACCCAATAGCTATGTAACCTTACAGAAAGCCACATATCTGAACTTGTCAAATGAAGATACCATTTCTCCAAAGTGCTTCATTAATATTCTTGTATCAGTTGAAAATCAGACATGAAATCACTTTGGAAATGACTATTAAAATTGCCTCATGTTAATCTCATTATGAGTTTTCAGAGCAATTCAGAAAGTGTATTGCTCTCTAATATCAGAGAAACCCCCACATAAACCTCATCATGGACTGAGATGCTTGTGTTTAGCTGTAAGCTCTCATACTTGTGATGCTGTAATTATATCCTTATGATAAAAGCTCTGGAAATAATAGATTTTGTTTCCAGAAATTCATTTGGTAGGAAATCGATCTCTAAACTTTTTCTGTATCTTTCTCTCCTTTTCATACACTGCTCATTGAACATGCATTCATTCATCCTGTTATTTATCAACCAAACACTTCTTGAGCTTTGCTTTTTATCAGGCACCATGCAAAGTGCTGGAGATACAAAGTCTTAAAAGACAGAGTCCTTGTCCTCAGAGAACTTGCTGTTGTTTTTGTTAGACTGATTCATGATTTTTATTTTCCAAGGAATAGAAACACACTTGGACACCAAGAACAGCTGAAAAGGCAGGGTTTGTTACGATAGGCATGTTGTCTGCATACTGGCAGAGTCCAGCATAGCTTACAGGCCCAGCATATTGCTCTGTCACTGAGCAAAACGTGTTTGTTGACCCTCCACTACTACGATGATGGGGCCCTTGACAATCTTGTTTCTATTATAACTGCCACACCTGACCAATTTCCCACACTCTTTCCTCTGGCTCCTAGATTCTACTCAGAAATTTATCTGAGCATAACCCTACCTATGCATCTTTTCAGCTTCTATTCCCACTATGAACTAAACAACTATTTCTTACCTCAGAGTCAAATAACCAAGAAAGAGAATGTGTTTCATGCTTCATTTCCTCAATTCGGAAAACCATTTTCTAAATGTAATATTCAGCAGGCTCCTAGCCTGGGATATGCAAGAAGAGAGAAAATTTCATTTTGCAATGATTATGCAAAGTTACTTTGTTCCCTTCTCTGCCATTATTGGAGGAACCATGGGCAGAGGTTATAAATTTATATTTGAAGGCATCTAACTTTGAGAGAAGCAAACATCCAATCCAATTCCTTTGTCTTTATATTCCTACGCCCCTTGACACTTCTCAAACACAGGAGCAGCCAAGTGATGTAAAGCACTTCCTTCAAAAGGAATGTGTTTAGGGCATGTTTGGAATCATAGCAAAAGCTTAAGTTGCTGCTGCAGACCACGGGCTTTTGCTATCCACAGTGAGATTTGAGCTGGAGTCTTAGAATGCCACACTAGCTCTACATCCACAACCAATGTCACACATCTCACATTCCCCAAGAGGTTGTCATGAGCAATCCAATGTCCTGGTTTTCTGGATGCAAGGAGCATTGATTCATTCAAGTTTTTTCAGTTAATAAGGGTTTGTAGTAGGTCCATCTATGGTAATAGAAGACAGTATCAGGGAAAGACAGTACTCCTGGTGACAGGAATCCCACTGCCGGCCCCACAGAATTGGAACTCAAAGTCAATCAGCTCCCAAGGCTTCTCTAGGACCAGGTCAGCTTATCGCTCTCACAGCAGCTTCAATGCATAGGTCCTACTGGACACTCTGCCATTAGTACCACCTGTCTACTTTATCCCCAAGTCCTTGCCCGTAGTTCTTCCTGCTTCTCCTTCTGCTGCTTACTGTATGATTCATTCATACCTTGGAAAGTAGCTTTTCCTTTAAGGCTACTTCATACATCAGTGAACAATTTATGGAAAGGTTGTCCTAGGATGGGACATCCAGTAGCTGAGTCTGAAGCTAAGTGATGGTGAAAAGAATGCTGTCCAATCCTGAGCCCAGGGCTGCTTTTCTCTGAAAGGGAGTGAGCATGGCAGCATCCCTTAGAAACTGGCATGCTCTGCCCTGCCCCACCCCCACCACTGCCTCTCTCCTAGACCACAATGGTAGCCAATCGTCTCCAGCCTCTATTCTCTTCTCCCTATGTCCCTTTCCTCACCCAGCAGCCACTGCAACATACTTAAAACCCAGCTCAAATCATCTCATTCTTCTGCTGAAAATACTACATCTGAATAAAATCAAGACTTAAATGTATACAGGATCCCACATCATCTGTTCCTAGGCTGCTACTTTTCCCACCATTCTGCCCTTCTCTTGCTCTTTTCCAGCTACCTTCCTGCTCCTCAGGACACAGAGCCCTTCCTCGTGATCCTTTCACACAGTTTCCATGCCCTGGCATGTTCCTGTCTCAGATAGCCACATGCTTACTCCCTTATTTCACTTGGGGCTTCTCTTAGAGAAGCTTTATCTGAGTCTTTATCTAAATTCTTCTTCTTCTACCTGTCACTATCTCCTTGACCTCCTTACACCGTATAATTACTTATTTATTGGTTATCTTTTTACTAGAATTTAAATTCCATAACAAGGAAATTATTAGTTTGATTTACTCATATACTAGTATTTACAACAATGCTTAGTACATAGTAGGTGCTCAATAAAGATTCATCAAATAAATGTTTAAATTAATGAATTTTAATGGAAAGTATTGTGGGCATGGATGGACTGTAATTGATGGGTCCAGAACAGGACTACTGGAGGAGATGGATGAGTAATCTGAAGGACAGTAAAAAGTTCTAAGATCCAGGCAAGCAAACAGTTCTATCATGTAAACTTTAGGCAGTTGTGAATGGCTTAACTCTTTTTTGAGACCTGGAGGCTAGAAAAAGGGCATTCTTTCTGGGAGAAGGTGAACAATTCAGAAGGGAAGAGAAAGTATTGCATGTTGGCAGCTACGCCTAATCATGATGCCTTTATCTGCAAATAATAAAGAACTTGAATTTGGGTTGGCTTAAGCAATGAGTAAATGTATCAGCTCATCTGGAAGGAAGCTCATAAGTAGGGCAAGCTCTAAGAGCAGTGCATAAGGCCTCCAGCAAAGCTTTTCTGGAGCTCTTCTGACTCAGCCCTCCTCTCTCCATTGGTCTTATTTTCATACTTGTAGCAAGATGGCTTCAGAAGGTCCAGATGCCATGTCCAGACACAGAAATGAAGCTATTTTTTCCTCGAGTCTATTTATTATGAAATAATTCCTAGGACACCATCAGCAAATGTTTTCTTACATCCCATTGCTCAAGCTGAGTCACTTAACCTTTCCTAAATAATCACTGGAAAAGAGAATGGAGGCTTTAGCATGACTACCACAATTTGCTTTGACAAATCACTTTGGGTAAAGAGCTTTAGGGAGTCAATCACCATTAACACCGGAGCTGGGTGTATGGGGAGGAAAGATGTGGAGAGAAATGAGACTAGAAAGGAAGCGGGAATCAGTCTTTTGTGTTATGCTACGGAGTTTGAACATTGCCATAAAGGCTACTGATGAACAATGATCAATTTCAAGTAAGGAAATTGTAGAATCAGTTTCCCAGTGTTTACAGGTATTAAAATGGCAATAGAAAATAAAAAGACTAAAAACAAGAGAAGCAAGGGTGATCGCTGTAACAACGTAAGTGAGAAATATAGAGTTTGAACTAAGATAATGGCACTGAGAATAGATTTGGAAAATTTAAAGAGGCACCAGAATTCTGGACTTATTCAGTAGGGTCTGGTGACTGAATGGGTGTCAGGGCTGAGGCGAAGGAATATTTAGGATGAGCCAAGTTTTCTGCTTTGGAAAACTCAATGGATTGTGGACTAATGTGCAGAAATAGAAAATAAATGGGAAAGAGATGTGATGGGAACTCAGTGATTATTGTAGTTGATATTCTCAGATGTAAATGTATGAAGTGTAGTTAGAGATGAATATTTGGAGTTCGAGAAAGCCTTTATTTCATGATGATATACTTGGTAACAGTTATAGTGCTGGGTGTATGAATGATGCAAGATGGATCCACAGCAGCCACACCCATCAAAAAGCTTACAACTTTATTGATATCGTAGGAAATAATCACATGATTCCACAGAAATGCTTAAAGAAGGTGGAAGGAGAAATGTTTTTGAGTTATGGCAACCAGACAATGTAAGTGAATCTTGAATGATAGAGTTTTGATCAGTGAAACAGAAAGGCCCTGCTAAGCAAGGGGACTGGCAATAGCCCAGATGTGAACTGGGAAGGAATCTAAACTAGGAGTGCTAGAACCAGGAAAAAAAAAAAGGACTGGAGAGATGCCCACAATGTTTTAATAAAATAGTCAATAAGTTGTTGTGTCTAATTGAATGGGAGCATGGAGGAGAACTTCAAAATACTGAATTCTCGGGGAGGAGAGAACTGAAAGAAAAAAATAGGAAAATCAGTGCAAGGAGTTGATTGGGGTTGTGAGGCATGAGAAGAGGATGGCCATTTTAGACATGTTGACTTTCAGACAAGTCAGTGTACGGACTAGAAATGTAGGAGAATTAGTGCCAGAGGTGAGGCTGCAGGGGTTCCGGTGCACATCTAGTTGTGTCCCTGGAATTATGCAGTGCTGTGGCATGTGTTAAGGTGTTTAAGTTGTAATTATTGAAGATGTTTTTCACAGCTGGAATTGAACAAATGATCAGTTAGATAAAAATTATTTCTCAAAGAACTAAAGGTCGGTCAAAGTTGATTGATCCAGCAATCCCACTACTGAATATCTACCCAAAGGAAAAGAAGTCATGACATAAAAGAGACACCTGCATGCATATTTATCATGACACAATTCACAATTGCGAAGATACTGAACCAACCTAAGTGCCTATCAACTGCTAAGTGGATAAAAAAAATGTGGTATATATACACTACTCAGCCATTAAAAAGAACAAAATAATACCTTTCGCAGCAACTTGAATTGAGCTGGAGGCCATTATTGTAAGTGAAGTAACTCAGGAATGGAAAACCAAATATTATGTTCTTATTTATAAGAAGAAGCTAAGCTCTGGGTACACAAAGGCATACAGGGTGATATAATAGACATTGGAGTCTCAGAAGAGGGAAGAGTGGAAGAAGAGTAAGGGATACAAAAAAACCTGCATATTGGAAAACTGGGTGATAGAGACACTAAAATCTTAGACGTCATCACTACACAATTTATCCATGTGACCAAAAACGTCTTGCATCCCTAAAGCTATTGAAATGAAATACATAAATACACCTGAAACCTAATATCTTGTGAGTTTCACCAAAAATGTTCATTAAAATATTTAGGGATTTCTTATATGAGAGAGACAGACTCAGGTACAGGGAATGAAAGTAAAAGAACCAGAAAAAGAAAATAGAAACTTCCACATGATTATTAATGTGGAAGAATACAATATTTGATATACACTGCATCGGTCTTCTATGAAACAAAGAGCCCCAATATTGTAACTCCATGAATATGGGGATTAAGCTATATAAGAATCATCGCTAACAGCAAAAAACCCAGACCCTGACTATGCAGCTTGTTTGGTGCAGCAACTACCCCAGGCCTTGTGCAGTTATGCACTTAGTAACAATTTTGGTCGATAACACTGGAGGGCAGTTGTCATGGCTGTTCACCTCACTTAGCCTATAAGCAAACAGATAAGTAAACGCTTTAATGAGGAGGAAAAGAATGATAAGATAAGAATAATGTGTGTGCTTTACAGAATCAGGATTCAGCTACTGGGTACGTATTTATAAACATCTAATCATACACACATGTACATACATCGAATCATAGGTGCAATTCTTGAATCAGGCTTAACGGCCTAAAGTTCAGCTGTGATTTACAAGGTAGAAAATGTCCATGACATTTCAGAGGAAATTCCATTTATAATGAGCAAAAGAAAATAAATGTTATCCTATAAACCACTGCAGTAATGGGGATTAAATTCTTTTGCAGAGTTATATGAGGACAGAATCTTAATCAATAGTCTCTATATCAATGATTCTAACAACCTTCAGCAGAAAAGTGGAAGATTTTGTAGCATGCTGCATCTCCATCAATCTACACAAGTTTAATGTAAATACTAATAGCTACATATATCAAAATACAAACAAACACATATTCATGCAAGGTACATTGAAGTAAATAAAGTAGGATGAGAGAGAATACTGATACAGATGTAGTAATTGATTAGTAGAAAGCTTCATTTACATAGATTGCATGATCCATGAGTTCGGGAACCACGTATATTTATACACCACTGTATTAGCACATAATACTGAATCTGCTGCAAAAAAAAGGACTCAACAAATACATGAATTAATTTAGCACGGATTGCCCTAAGAGCTATGTCATTACCAAATAAAATGTAGTTGTTTCTGATTAATTTTAAAACTTAAACGTGCAAGCAAGACAAATTTATACATCACACTGAGAAGCTTATTCATTTAATTATCATTCATTCATGCTTCATTCTAAAGAGTAATAAGCCTTTAAGAAAACACACAAACAGGAAGAGCTACATGCAGAATTTGAGACAAAAAGAAAGAAAAGGGAATAGATAATAGAATAAGGGCAGAGGGCATAGCGTGTATATGCCATAAAATTCTGGGCACTTGCCAAGGGCACAAATAGGGTTTGAGTGTCTTAAAGAACAATACAAGAGAAAGGTGCTCATAGAGCCCACATGCACCACTGTCATCAGATATAGCTGGTCACCATTCTGCTTCTACCCTCATTCACTGGGCAAATACGTTGTTTAATATTTATTTCCTGGGGAAAAATGCACTACAAAAATGTATTACAGAGACTGCTGTTATTTTCTTAGTTGTCTCATTTTCTTTCAAAGCAAAGTAATTAAATACAATCCTGATGCTTTCCTGTTCATTCCTGTTTGGTTCTCCAAATGAGATGCAAGTGAATTTTTTTAATGAAGCTTCGCTTTTTAAAGTTTCAAAGTTTATAATGGAGGAAAACATATAGAGAGCAGTTTCGATGGCTATATGTTTACTTACCTACAAATTCATGCAATAGAAAGAAGAACCACTCACATAATTAACTTGCGCATTTCCTTGGCCAGTGTGTACTCATTTTTTATATTGAAAACTCATGTAGCGGTTGCGGAATGGTCAAGGTGAAAAGAACTAAAAGTGATAATGACAAGGGACTACGGCTTGAAATTTATTACTTACATTGCAATTTAGACTTGGGTATGTGCACGGCAGCCCACGGAAAGGATGAGGGCAAGGGAGGCGGAATCGCTTGAGCCTGGCAGAGGAAATGAAAACACATCAGAGAGGTGAAGGACAAAGTCGGAGAGTTCCCTTCCAAGGGCAGCATCGAAATTGCATAGTGTAATCTAGAGCTGATCTGCTAAACTCAGGCAAGAGAGTAAGATGGAGAAAGCAAAATCTGTCACTGCTGTTTATTTGATCTGCAGAAAGGCTGGATTCATATGTCTTGCCATATTTCTGTGTTCTGAAGGGCAGTGAAACAGATTATTAAGGCCAAGTGTAAAACTTCGGGAGATGAGTTTAGCCCCTAGAGATTTTAAAGAAGAAAAATAATAAATGGAATTCTCGCTGAGACCTTGTCCTCCTTTGCTGTTCTTTCCTCTTCCAAATTTAGATTTCTTGTGTTTCTTTACCTGTCATTTAAAATTTGCTCTGTGCTTGGGTCCAGAAATCAAGTATGTATTTTAAATAAAATACATTCAAGGAACTTTTCACACATTTCTCAGAGTAATTACTTTCATCTCTTTGAGTTTTATTTTTGAGATAACATCTATAGCTCAAGTTTTAAGAACTTGTATGAACATTAGAATGTCTCTGTGATTTAACTGGACTTGTACAAAAAATACTCTTGAAGAAAATAAGCTCTTTTTGCTATACACCTTGCTTCATTTTCTGCTTAAATAGAGCCAGAGACTTCACTAACTGTATTATATAGATTATCTATCCCTAAAAAAAAACCCCGAGTTTGTTATTATCATTTCTCTATCTACAGATGGGGGAACTGAGAGGTTCATGTCACTTAATAACTTTCCCAAGTTCTCACATTAAGTTGCACCATCAGAATCTGAAATCAGGCAGCCCAGTTATCAACCTAGATCCTTAACCACCAAGTTATAGTTTTTACATTACATTCCAACTTTTCTTTATTTTCTAAATTTTTATTCTTTTCACTCTGTCACCCAGGCTGGAATGCAGAGGCACTATCATAGCTCACTACAGCTTTGAACTCCTGGGCTCACCTGCCACATAGTGAAGACTGCAGGTGCATGCCACCATGCCCAGATAATTTTTAAATTTTTTTGTAGAGACAGGGTCGCCCTATGTCGTGCAGGCTGGTCTGAACTGCTGGCCTCTGGCAAGCATCCCACATTAGCCTCCCAAAGCTCTGGGATTAGAGGCTTGAGGAATCTGGCCTAAACCTTTATTTAATAAGCAAAATGCATATCCTTGGACATGAAAGCAGCTTAATGCATTGACATAGTAAGGACTAATAAAAGTAAATTTATGTAGGTTCTATCATGACACTAGCCACATGACCTTAATCAAATCAGTTCACCTCTTGTTCCTCAACAAATCATTGAACAATGTCAGGGGCTCAAAAAAGCAAGTCGAATTGAACTGACTTTTAAATACTTTTAGGTTTCAACATTCTATGTTTTCTAAATAGATGCCTGTCATCGCCTAACGTGCTTTTGGTCAGAGAAAAGAACATGATGTTAATCTAAAATGTGTAGGATGTGTTGGCGTGGCTCTGCACCATAGGCAAAGAAACCCTGTGGTTATAAGTGGGAACTGTTAATAGTAAAGAGAAGGTGAATGAAGAAATAAAAATCTATTTCTTGTGTTAGACCTCCTAGTTAAACCCCAAACTCGGAACTCTATGGACTATGTATTATTTTTAAACATGGAATAATGCTATATTCTAAAGAAAGACTAGTTTATGTTTATTCAGTGCCTAGAGTGGGACCTGGCTCATAGGGAATGGTGATTCATCATTTTTAAACAAATGCAAGGAAGGGGGAAAATCCACTTGATTAGTATCTGTCCATTAGAAAATCGGTTGAGGCCGGGTGTGGTGGCTCATGCCTGTAATTCTGGCACTTTGGGAGGCCAAGGCAGGCAGATTATGAGGTCAGGAGATCGAGACTATCCTGGCCAACATGGTGAAATCCTATCTCTACTAAAATACAAAAAAAAAATGAGCCAGGTATGGTGGCACTCCTGTAATCTCAGCTACTCAGAAGGGTAAGGCAGGGGAATCACTTGAACCCAGGAGGCAGAGGTTGCAGTGAGCCAAAACTGTGCCACTGCACTCCAGCCTGGTGACAGAGCAAGACTCCATTGCAAAAAGAAAAAAAAAAAAAGAAAGAAAATTGAGGGTGATTGCTAGGAGAATCATATTCTACGTTGTTTAAGCTTGAGAGGAAACTCATCAGTAGAGTTCCCTTGTAAGTTCCAGGTGAACAGCCATATCTCATTCCTCTCCCTCCTAAACACTCTTTCCTCACCCTTGCAATTCTGTCTCTGGGCACCCTGATCACAAGCTTTCCTTCCTCCCTGTGTAGAAGAGAGAGAAGGGGAGAAGGAATATACATGTGCACATATAATAAAATAATTTCTTCCTTCTCATTATGTTGTTACATGAATGGCATATCTAATTCAATGGAAATTCCAACTGTGACATTTCCCATACTAAAGCACCAATAATTCAGCATTAAGGGCAATAATAATATCAGGGACAATTATCACAATGCCTACCGGGATTATCTTCACATGCATTTGGCTGATCCTCATGTTTCTTTGTGACGTCTCATTTTTAAGGCAGCATACAAAGAATCTGTTTATAGAATTGATTTATAAAAATCAGTATTTGGCTGTAACAAAACACATATTTTTTTTCTATTAAGCAATAATTGATGATCTTATTTACTCTCCGTAAAGGGAAAAGCATAAAACAGATAAGAATACTGAGGTGGAAAGGGGTTAAAAGATTGAGGTCACATATTAAGGCTGTAAAAAGGTAAAAATAGAAATGGGGATTTTCTGAGTCATAGCCCAGTGTTCCAGTCACTGACAGACCCTGCGCTGATGCACAAGCTTACATTAGCTCACAAAATAACCACGGGCACATTTCCCCTGAAACCAGGCCATGCACTCAGTACATGCCCTGATGCATGTGCAAATTAATTTTTGGCAGCAGGAGGCCCTGGTACATTTCAAGTCCATTGTACAAATGATTAAAATAAAGACACATTAAGTTTTTTTTTTCCTAGGTGAGAGAGCTAGATAGAGTTCTAGGTCAAGCCCTAATAACTTCTTGGGTTTTTAGAGTAACTTATAATGAGGGGGGAAAAAAAAAACAACACCAAATCATTTCATTTGCAGTATGGTTATTTTTTGTATAAGCCACTCTTCTTCTAGAACTCTCTCTTCTGTATGTAGTCCAGGCTTAAATGTATACACGCAGTGGCTGTAATATTTATCCAACCTATTTAGATGTACATTGGTTGCAATGCCATTTATTGCTCCTAGCAGAAAAAAATGCAAGAATTCTTAAAGTGCTGTTTGATGCCTAAAGCCAGAAATAATGGCTCATTTCCTAAATAATGGAGTTTAAAAATTAGGGTTATACTTGGGGTGTAAAGGAAGCATGTCAAATGACTCTATACTAAGCTCATTGGAATTCCTAGTGTTTTATTTTTATGAGTGCTCTGTACTCCTTCCTGTAGAACCAATTATAAAGCCAGGGAACCTAATAAACATTAATTGCAGGAACTAAAACGTACAATTATTGCATGGATGAATCAATGTATGGAGATACCTTAAAGGTAGAGACTATGAATAAACCGTTTCAATCCCTAGAGCCCAGTGAAGTATTGCACACCCTATGTGTATTAGCCCATTCTCAGGCTGCTAATAAAAACATACCTGAGACTGGGTAATTTATAAAGGAAAGAGGTTTAATCGATTCACAGTTCAGCCTCAGGAAACTTACAATCATGGTGGAAGGGGAAGCAAACATGTTTTTCTTCACGTGGCAGAGGAAGAGGTAAGTGCAGAGTGAAGTGGGGGGAAAGCCCCTTATAAAACCATCAGTTCTCATGAGAACTCACTATCATGAGGACAGCATAGAGGCAACTGCCCCATGATTCAATCACCTCCCATTGGGTTCCTTACCTGACATGTGGGGATTATGGAAACTACAAATTAAGATGAGATTTGGGTGGGGGCACAGCCAAACTATATAATTCTGCTCCTGGCCTCTCCCAGTTGTCATGTCCTCACATTTCAAAACACAATCAAGACTTCCCAACAGTCCCCCAAAATTCCAACTCATTCCAGCACTAACTGGAAAGTCCAAGTCCATTGTCTCGTCTGAGACAAGGCGAGTCCCTTCTGCCTATCAGCTTGTAAAATCAAAAGCAAGTTGGTTACTTCCTTAATACAATGGGGGTACAGGCATTGGGCAAATATACCTGTTCCAGATGGGAGAAATTGGCCAAAATAAAGGGGCTACAGGCCCCATGCAAGCTCGAAATCCTATAGGCCTGTCATTAAATCTTAAAGTTCTGAAATGATCTCCTTTGACTCCATGTCTCACATCCAGGTCACTCTGATGCAAGAGGCTGGCTCCCAGGGCCTCGGGCAGCTCCACCCCTGTGGCTTTGCAAGGTACAGGCCCCCTTCTAGCGGCTTTCATGAGCTGCCATTGAGTGTCTGCAGCTTTTCCAGGTACACAGTGCAAGCTATCGGTGGATCTACCATTCTGGGGTCTGGAGGACAGTGGTCCTCTTCTCACAGCTCCTCTAGGCAGTGCCCCAGTGGGGTCTCTGACCCCACACTTCCCTTCTGCACTGTCCTATTTAACATAGGACTTCCAGTACTACTTTTAATAAAAGTTAACACAAGATGTTAGCAATAGCAATAGCAACATTACTAACTCATTTACTCATTCACTTATTTAACAAACCTGTACGGAACTCCTATCCCATGAAAGAAAAAGTAGAATTCTGAAAATAGAGATGTAAAGCGTGTGAAGACACACTACCTTCAGTGACCTCACAATCATTAGACGAAGCAGGCAGCCGAGTAAACAGATACCATGAATGATAAGAGCTCTAAGCCAGAGGAGCTCAGCTTGTGACAAGGACTTGCACAAGGAGAACCTAGTCATGAGGAGACTTCGGCAAATGGGGAAAGGGCTTGTCAAGGAAGGAGGTAACACCTGGCCTTGTTGTGACTGGGGAATGAGAGTTATCCAGGCTAAGAAGACATTGCTGTTTGACACTGATTGGAAACCGCACACACAGAAGGAGGAAGTGGCATAGACCACGGGGGGTTTCCTATGAACTGATTATGGGGTGACCTTCTTCTGGGGGCACCACTCACATCTTAAGTCTCTGTAAAATGGCGCTCTGTGGATTCGTGTGATGCATCAGCCCTTGTCATAAGCTGTGAGTTGCAAACTGGTAAGAGGGCAGAATTGTAGGCATGTCATCTACTAAGCCAAAGGGTGGAAGAAAAGAAACTACAAATCAGGTTTTTTTCTTAATTAGGAGACTTTTTTTAAGAGTAGTTTTAGGTTCTTCATAGCAAAATCAAGCAGGAAGTACAGAGAGCTTCCATATACCCCTCCCACGACATACGCACAGTCTTCCCTACTGTGAATATCCCCCACCAAAGTGGAATATTTGTTGCAACTGACAAACCAACATTAACACATCAGTATCGACCAAAGGCCATAGTTAACATTAGAGTTCACTGTTTGCGTTGTACATTCTACCTGTTTTGACAACTGTGTAGAGATATATATTCACTATAATACCATACATTATTGCTTCCATGCCCTAAAATTCCTCCGTACTTCACCTACTCATCCTTCCCTACCTCCTAACCCCAGCAACCACAGGTGTTTTTACTTTTCATAGTTTTGCTTTTTCCAGAATGTCATGTAGTTGGAACCATATAGTATGTAGCATTTTCAGATAGGCTACTTTCACAATAATATGAATTTAAGTTTCCTCCATGTCTTTTCATGGCTTGATAGCTCATTCCTTTTTAGCACTGAATAATATTTCACAGCTGGATGCACTATAGTATTTTTATTTTTAATTTGGGAAGAATAAAGGTGACAGAATCTGCCCCCTAAAGTAAGAGGAGAGGCCATCTGTTGGGGATGAGTGGAGGGAAATGTAACAGCTTGAGGAGAAGGGTGATGTTCTGCAATAACTCTGTGGGCTGTGAGAAGAGTCTCCAGGTAAAGGCTAAACCATAGCACCGGCCCTGGTCATGACCACAGAGGTAGAAGCAGAGGCGGCTACTGCTTGTCTAGTTTCATAGTTACTGTTTCCCTGCAAAGATACAAGGAAATACAAAGTGCTAAAAGAATTAGGGCTGTTGGTAGCTAGTGTGATGGACCATGGGGGGCTGGTTTGTTCATCAGCATCTCTTTTTAGAGTTTTCACATTTATTGTGAAAAATTTCAAACATAAAGTAGAGTGAATAGCATAATGGACTCCCCACGTAGCCATTACCCAGCTTCAATAATTAGAAATGTTGCAGTTCTGGTTTATGTAATCTCCCTAACCTCTTCATGTTTTCCATAGATTTTTTTTTTTTTTTTTGAGACGAAGTTTCACTCTTGTTACCCAGGCTGGAGTGCAATGGCGGGATCTCGGCTCACCGCAACCTCCGCCTCCTGGGTTCAGGCAATTCTCCTGCCTTAGCCTCCTCAGTAGCTGGGATTACAGGCACACGCCACCATGCCCAGCTAATGTTTTGTATTTTTAGTAGAGACGGGGTTTCACCATGTTGACCAGGATGGTCTCGATCTCTTGACCTTGTGATCCACCCACCTCGGCCTCCCAAAGTGCTGGGATTACATCTATAGATGTTTTTAAAGAATATTCCAGGCAAGGTGGAGGTTGTAGTGAGCCAAGATTGCATCATTGCACTCCAGCCTGGGCAACAGAGTGAGACACTGTTTCAAAAAAAAAAAAAAATCCCAGGCATCATATCATTTTGCCCATAAATGCTTCTATTTACATATAAAACAGATAAAGACTTTTAAAAAACACAACTACAATGTTTCTCTCATAGCTAACAAAATTAACATTATTTCCTCAATATAATCAGTTTAATCCAATTTTCAGTGAATAATCAAATTTCTCTAATTATTCAAAAAATTGTAGATAGATTTTTAAAAATCAGGATCTAAATAGGGTCCACACATTTTGAGTGATATTTCTTTTGAGTCTCTTTTTATAACCATAAATTTTGATGTACAATTTACGTTTAATAAAATTACTCTTTTTAAACCCAGTCTAGTGACTTCTGATCAGTGAGAGTCATGGGGGTGGAAGACATGTTAAAACATAAGGGTAACTTCATAACAGAATCTTATACAAAGTCAAAGACACAGTTCAAATGATATTTTAAATTTTATGTGAGGAAAGAGAGGGTCAGGATGTGACGCCTGAGGTAGTTTGGAAGGATGTATTGAATTTGTATCCCAGAGTAGAAGTACAGGGCAGTGGGGTCAAGGACACTTTCCAGGTAGAAGGAACAGCATTGTGTATTATGCAACAGAAGTAGACTGATATTGTTAAAAATTAAAGCAAGATGAGGTGAGTAGAGAGACAGAGAATGGTGGAAACCTAAGTTAGATAAGACAGACCTTGTATGTCATACTCAAAAGCTTGGCTCTTACCCTATGAAATGGGGAAACCACTGGTAGAACAGAATTGTCATTTTAGAAAGATTTCTCTGCTGGCACTGCAGACAAAAGACTGGAGACCGGATCCAAGATGGCCGTTTAGGAACAGCTCAGGATCGCAGCTCCCAGTGAAAGCGCAGAGGGTGAGTGGACGCCGCGTTTTTATTGCCCACAGACTAGGAAATTCCCGGGCAGAGGTGCTCCACGGTTGCCAACGCGGCTGTTTCGGCCAGCGCGGCTGTGCCAGCCAGCGCCACCGCTTTGCCCCGCGCGGCTGCTTTGTCAGCGCCCCGGAGCCGCAATTCTCTGTACAAAATGCACAGGTCCAGGGGCCCTTTTGGCTGGCGATTGGAGCCACGGGAAGTCGCCCGCACGCCGGCTCAAAAAGGGGACTGAGCAGAGAACCGGGACAGTAGATTCCAGGGCAAAAAAAAAAAAAGCGCCACAAACCTCAGTGCCGCTGTTTAAGCCAGCACAGTAAGTGGCCGCAGGGGAAAACAAACAGACCCCGGCGCCTCTTCAACAGGCGACTGGAACACCAACTTAAAAAAGGCTCTGAGGCAGGGAGCCAGGCGATCAGGCTCGGCTGGCCCCACCCCCACAAAAGAACAGCGATCAGAAACTCTGGATTGAGAGTTTCACAGCAAGCGCAGCTGAACCCGGGACGGTCCAGCTCTGTGGGGGAGGGGCGTCCGCCATTACCGAGGCAGCCCGCCGTTGCCAAGGCAACCCGCCATTGCTGAGGCAGCCCGCCATTGCCAAGGCAACCCGCCACAGCAGAGACTCCGCCCCAACAGAGGCGGGCCAACATCCCCAAAGCAGTTCTAACTACACCCATATAAACAGGACTGCAGGGAAGTTCACTCGGCAGCTGGGCGGAGCCCATAGCAGCTCAGCAAAGCTGCTATAGGCCGACAGTGACTAGGCTGCCTCCTTGCTGGGCTGGGCAGGTCTGAAGGAGAAAAAAAAAAAAAAAAAAGAAGGCGGCAGCATAACGGAAACTCATAAATAAAGCCCTAAATCCCTGGGACAGAGCACCTGGGAACAAAAAGCAGTTTATGAGTACTGCTGCAGCAGACCTAAAAGTACCTGCCCAGCAGCTCTGAATGAACAACAACAGAGCTCGCAGCTCACCGTTTGAGCTCCTATAAAGAAGAGACCGTCTCCTCAAGCAGCTCCCTGACCCCTATATATCCAAAAAGACACCTCATAAAAGAGAGATCAGATTGACACTAGGCGGGTATCCTTCTGGGACAAAGATAGCAGAAGAAGAAAACTGGTAACAACCCTTGCTGTTCAGCAGCTGCTGCAGGTGAACCCCAGGCAAGCAGGGCCTGGAGTGAACCTCAGCAGACCTACAGCAGAGGGGCCAGACTGTCAGAAGGAAACCAAGAAACAGAAATAACCTCATCATCAACAAACAGACCGTCAATCTGAAAGATTTGAGACCCAATCTGAAAGCCAACAACCACAAAGTCGACAGGTGGATAAATCCTTAAAGATGGGAAGAAACCAGCGAAAAAAGGATGAAAACACCCGAAACCAGAACACCTCTCTCCTAAAAGCGATCACAACTCCTCACCAGCAAGGGAACAAAGTTGGAGGGAGAACGAGTGTGATGAAATGACAGAATCAGACTTCAGAAGGTGGGTAGTAAGAAACTCCTGTGAACTTAAAGAACATGTTCTAACCAAATGCCAAGAAACTAAGAACCTTGAAAAAAGATTTGATGAAATGCTAACGAGAATGGACAAAATAGAAAGGAATATAAGTGAATTGATGGAGCTGAAAAATGCAACACGAGAACTTCGTGAAGCATGCACGAGTATCAACAGCCGAATGGACCAAGCAGAAGAAAGGATATCAGAGGTCGAAGATCAATTCAATGAAATAAAACGGGAAGGCAAGACTGGAGAAAAAAGGGTAAAAAGGAATGAACAAAGTCTCCAAGAAATGTGGGACTATGTGAAAAGACCTAATCTACGTTTGATAGGCGTACCCGAATGCGACGATGAGAATGAATCCAAGCTGGAAAATACTCTTCAGGATATTATCCAGGAAAACTTCCCCAACCTAGCAAGGCAGGCAAACATTCAAGTCCAGGAAATACAGAGAACACCACAAAGATATTCGTCAAGAAGAGCAACCCCAAGGCACATAATCCTCAGATTCACCAGGGTCGAAATGAAGGAGAAAATACTAAGGGCAGCCAGAGAGAAAGGTTGGGTTACCCATAAAGGGAAGCCCATCAGACTCACAGCAGATCTCTCAGCAGAAACCCTACAAGCCAAAGAGAATGGGGGCCAATATTCAACATCCTTAAAGAAAAGAACTTTCAACCCAGAATCTCCTATCCAGCCAAACTAAGCTTCATAAGTGAAGGAAAAATAAAATCCTTTGGGAACATGCAAGTACTCAGAGACTTCGTCACCACCAGGCCAGCTCCACAAGAGCTCCTGAAAGAGGCTCTACACATATAAAGGAACAACAAGTACCAGCTCAACTAAATGGCAAAACAGCCAGCTAGCACCAAAATGGCAGTATCAAATTCACACATAACAATATTAACCCTAAATGTAAATGGACTAAATGCCCCAATCAAAAGACACAGACTGGCAAATTGGATAAAAAGACAAAACCCATCGGTGTGCTGTATCCAGGAAACCCATCTCACATGCAAGGATACACAAAGGCTCAAAATAAAGGGATGGAGGAAGATTTACCAAGCAAATGGAGAGCAAAAAAAAGCAGGAGTTGCAATTCTCATCTCTGATAAATTAGACTTTAAAGCAACAAAGATCATAAGAGACAAAGAGGGACATTACATAATGGTAAAAGGATCAATGCAACAAGAAGAGCTAACGATCCTAAATATATACGCACCCAATACAGGAGCACTCAGATACATAAGGCAAGTTCTTAATGACTTACAAAGAGACTTAGACTCCCACACAATAATAGTGGGAGACTTTAATACCCCATTGTCAATATTAGACAGATCAACCAGACAGAAAATTAACAAGGATATTCAGGACTTGAACTCAGACCTGGAACAAGCAAACCTAATAGACATTTACAGAACTCTCCACCCCAAATCCACAGAATATACATTCTTCTCAGCACCACATCACACCTACTCTAAAATTGACCACATAATTGGGAGTAAATCACTCCTCAGCAAATGCAAAAGAACGGAAATCGTAACAAACAGTCTCTCAGACCACAGTGCAATCAAGTTAGAACTCAGAATTCAAAAACTAACCCAGAACCGCACAGCTTCATGGAAACTGAACAACTTGCTCTTGAATGTTGACTGGATAAACAATGAAATGAAGGCAGAAATAAAGATGTTCTTCGAAACCAATGAGAATGAAGACACAACATACCAGACTCTCTGGGACACATTTAAAGCAGTCTCTAGAGGAAAATATATAGCAAGAAGTGCCCACATGAGAAGCAAGGAGAGATCAAAAATTGACACCTTTCGTCAAAACTGAAAGAGCTAGAGGAGCAAGATCAAAAAAACTCAAAGTCTAGCAGAAGACAAGAAATAGCTAAGATCAGAGCAGAACTGAAGGACATAGAGACACAAAAAACCCTTCAAAAAATCAATAAATCCAGGAGCTGGTTTTTTGAAAAGATCAACAAAATAGACAGACCACTAGCCAGATTAATAAAAAAGAAAAGAGAGAATAACCAAATTGATGCAATAAAAAACGATAAAGGGGATATCACCACAGATTCCACAGAAATTCAAACCATCATCAGAGATTATTACAAACAACTCTACACACACAAACTAATAAACCTGGAAGAAATGGATAAATTCCTGGACACTTGCCTCCTGCCAAGCCTAAACCAGGAAGAAGCCGAAACCCTAAACAGACCCATAACAAGGTCTGAAGTTGAGGCAGAAATTAAGAGCATACCACCCAAAAAAAGCCCAGGTCCAGATGGGTTCACAGCTGAATTCTACCAGACATACAAAGAGGAGCTGGTACCGTTTCTTCTGAAACTATTCCAAACAATACAAAAAGAGGGAATTCTTCCCAAATCATTTTATGACACTAACATCATCCTGATTCCAAAACCCGGTAGAGACTCAACAAGAAAAGAAAACTTCAGGCCAATATCCATGATGAACATAGATGCAAAAATCTTCAATAAAATACTGACAAGCCGATTGCAACAGAACATCAAAAAGCTTATCCACCATGATCAAGTAGGTTTCATCCCGGGGATGCAAGGCTGGTTCAACATACGCAAGTCTATAAACGTAATTCACCACATAAACAGAACCCAAGACAAAAACCACATGATTATCTCAATTGATGCAGAGAAGGCCTTTGACAAAATTCAACAGCCCTTTATGCTAAAAACACTCAATAAGCTAGGTATCGATGGAACATATCTCAAAATAATAAAAGCTATTTATGACAAACCAACAGCCAATATCATACTGACTGGGCAAAAACTGGAAGCATTTCCCTTGAAATGTGGCACCAGGCAAGGATGCCCGCTCTCACCACTGCTATTCAATATAGTATTAGAAGTTCTAGCCAGAGCAATCAGGCAAGAAAAAGAAATAAAGGGTATTCAAATAGGAAAGGAGGAAGTCAAATTGTCTCTATTTGCAGACGACATGATTGTATATCTAGAAGACCCCATCGTCTCAGCCCCAAACCTCCTGAAACTGATAAGCAAGTTCAGCAAAGTCTCAGGATACAAAATCAATGTGCAAAAATCACATGCATTCCTATACACCAATAACAGACTTAAAGAGAGCCAAATCAAGAACAAACTTCCATTCACAGTTGCCACAAAGAGAATAAAATACCTAGGAATACAACTAACAAGGAATGTAAAGGACCTCTTCAAGGAGAACTACAAGCCACTGCTCAACGAAATAAGAGAGGACACAAACAGATGGAGAAACATTCCATGTTCATGGTTAGGAAGAATCAATATCGTGAAAATGGCCATACTGCCCAAAGTAATTTACAGATTCAATGCTATCCCCATCAAGCTACCAATGACCTTCTTTGCAGAACTGGAAAAAACCACCTTAAACTTCATATGGAACCAAAAGAGAGCCCGCATAGCCAAGTCAATTCTAAGCAAAAAGAACAAAGCAGGGGGCATCACACTACCAGACTTCAAACTATACTATAAGGCTACAGTAATCAAAACAGCATGGTACTGGTACCAAAACAGAGATATAGACCAATGGAACAGAACAGAGGTCTCGGAGGCAACACAACATATCTACAATCATCTGATCTTTGACAAACCAGTCAAAAACAAGCAATGGGAAAAGGATTCCCTGTTCAATAAATGGTGTTGGGAAAACTGGCTAGCCATGTGCAGAAAGCAGAAACTGGACCCCTTCCTGACACGTTACACTAAAATTAACTCCAGATGGATTAAAGACTTAAACATAAGACCTAACACCATAAAAACCCTAGAAGAAAATCTAGGTAAAACCATTCAGGACATAGGTGTAGGCAAGGACTTCATGACCAAAACACCAAAAGCATTGACAACAAAAGCCAAAATAGACAAATGGGACCTAATCAAACTCCACAACTTCTGCACAGCAAAAGAAACAATCATTAGAGTGAATCGGCAACCAACAGATTTGGAAAAAATTTTTGCAGTTTACCCATCTGACAAAGGGCTGATATCCAAAATTTACAAAGAACTAAAACAGATTTACAAGAAAAAAACTAACAAGCCCATTCAAAAGTGGGCAAAGGATATGAACAGACACTTTACAAAAGAAGACATACATGAGGCCAACAAACATATGAAAAAATGCTCATCATCACTGGTCATCAGAGAAATGCAAATCAAAACTACATTGAGATACCATCTCACGCCAGTTAGAATGGCAATCATTAAAAAATCTGGAGACAACAGATGCTGGAGAGGATGTGGAGAAATAGGAACACTTTTACACTGTTGGTGGGAGTGTAAATTAGTTCAACCATTGTGGAAGACAGTGTGGAGATTCCTCAAGGACATAGAAATAGAAATTCCATTTGACCCAGCAATCCCATTACTGGGTATATATCCAAAGGATTACAAATCGTTCTACTGTAAGGACACATGCACACAAATGTTCATTGCAGCACTGTTTACAATAGCAAAGACCTGGAACCAACCCAAATGCCCATCAACGATAGACTGGATAGGGAAAATGTGGCACATATACACCATGGAATATTATGCAGCCATCAAAAACGATGAGTTAGGGTCCTTTGTAGGGACATGGATGAACCTGGAAACCATCATTCTCAGCAAACTGACAGAAGAGCAGAAGATCAAACACCGCATGTTCTCACTCATAGGCGGGTGTTGAACAATGAGAACACATGGACACAGGGAGGGGAGCACTACACACTGGGGTCAGTTGGGGGGAAATAGGGGAGGGACGGTGGGGGGTGGGAAGCTGGGGAGAGATAGCAAGGGGAGAAATGCCAGATGTAGGTGATGGGGAGGAAGGCAGCAAATCACACTGCCACGTGTGTTCCTATGCAACAATTTTGCATGTTCTTCACATGTACCCCAAAACCTAAAATGCAATAAAATGAATAAATGGGAAAAAAAAATAAAAAAAATAAAAAAATAAAAAATAAAAATAAAAAAAAGACTGGAAGAAGGCTTGCTCAGGTAGATCAGTTCATTGACCATTGCCAAAATCGAGACAGCATGAGCAGTAGCGATGGGAGGAGGAGAGCTAAGGACTGGGGAAAGACAACTGGTAGGTAAAGAACAAGTCTCATTGAGTGACTAACAGAAAAAGAAGTGATAAGCGGGGAAAGATAGTGAACAAGCTAGGA
Organism: Sapajus apella; assembly: GCF_009761245.1. Taxonomy (NCBI): domain Eukaryota; kingdom Metazoa; phylum Chordata; class Mammalia; order Primates; family Cebidae; genus Sapajus; species Sapajus apella. The sequence goes on along the minus strand of NW_022436946.1, from coordinate 19,496,571 downwards.
TGACTTCTGACTTGATGGCTTGAGAGTCTCCCAAGGATAGTATAACACATATTTTGGCTTTGGAGTCTGATTCAAGTGCCAAGTCTGACACTATTTACAAGATGTGTGATTTTTGGTAACTTATTTACCTCTCTAAGCCTCAGTCTCTCATCTAAAATAAAGATAACCTACTTCACAAGATGTCTGTGAGATTACACTATATGCAGTGCTAATCCAGTGTTTGATACACTGAAAGTGCTCAAGAAATATTAACTATTAACATTATTTAATTGTGGGATCCTATTAAATGGAGAATCCATGAAATTTGTATGAGGGCAAACAATTCAATTATACTCTTTTAGTTATTTTTAACTGTACAGCTATTACTGACTGTAGTCACTCTGTTTGCTATCAAATAGGTCTTATTTATTCTATTTCTTTATACCCATTAACTATCTCCACCTCCTACCCATAGACCCCCCGGCCCCACCCCACCCACCTCACTACCCTTCCCAGCCTCTAGTAAACATATTGCTACTCTCTGTGTCCATGAGTTCAATTGTTTTTATTTTTAGATCCTAACAATAAGTGAGAACATGCAAAATATCATTACTTTAAATGCAAACAATCTCAAGACCCCTATTAAGAGAGAGGTGAGGGGCAAGAATGAGGGGATGTAGAGGGGACTGTGAGGAAGTTAAAGCATGGTTTTAAAGAACTGCACAGGAGATCACTGTGATGTTGACACTGTTCAGTACCTGAACCTATACAGGCAATATAACATCATATAGAGCTTAGTACAAGTAAGTCCAGGAATAGTGGTGAATTGTATAAATGTCAATATCCTTGCTGTAACATTATACTGTAATTTTGCTAAATGCAATATGTTATATTTTAACTTGAATCAATTTATCAAATAATAAAAACAAGGATACACTCATATCTCCTGCCACATACGGGGTAAACTTCTGGCCTTTGGAAAAAGGAGGAACAGAACATCTTCACAAATGTTTTGATATGATGGCCTTATAGACCCATCAATGAGAATAATTGTCTAATCTTTCACCGGAAACTTTATACTGTTTTCTTAAAGCAAACATGAGGAAGAGTTTCCTCCACAGGAGGAATGACTTGTCCCAGTGAAGAAACATCCTTATAAATCCACAACAATGTGGTTTGAAATGCTCTATTTTTATTGCCTCCTTAAACTAAACAGCTCAAGAAAAGGAATAGAACTTGAGTGCCATTTCAGACTAAAACTTTATTGCCACCTACTTTTCAGATTTGAATTCTGTGCTTCAGTTTGTGATTATCTGCAAGTCTTCCCTTGGTCTTTCACTCTTAATCCCTATTGATGGAAGTCAATAGGAGTAATGTAGGTGATCAGATATTAGAGGCCCACATAACAACAACGGTTGTGGGGCCAGCAGCAGTGCACACCATGAATAATAAACTGGCAAAAAAAACCTTCCTACATTTCCTTCATCAAATCAACAAATGGATGGTGTATAGTAATTTTAACACACATGACTGCAATCATCTTTTGCTGTGCCCAAATACAGCATGAATGTGGGAAAAAAAAATGCATCAACTGTCTCAGGTCTATACCGTACCTCAAAGAGTTGGGCCCATCTTTGTCTACATTTTTTAAATCCCTTTTAAAAAATGAGATGCGTTGACAGTAGACTCTTCTTTGGTCTAGAATCTAGATGAACAGTGTATTACCACCTAGCCTTGAACCAAAAAAGAGGCCGGGCAATTCAGCCTTCTATCAAGTTCTTAGTTATGTTTGAAGCACACTTAAACTTCTGAATATCTTATCATTTTATCAGTAAATTTAAAGGGGTTAAAAGATTACAAAGAGTACAAAACAGATTAATAGTTGCAATGCAGTCCCCATCTCATATAACAAGTTCTCATAGAATCTAATAAAGCATATCTGGTTATTATGCTCATTGCCCTTCAGTGCTATATCTCTATCTGAGTAGAACTGTTTACTGACCTGATTATAACTTCTTAGAGACCTACAGAGCAGAGTTTTCTTATTTTCTTGAGAACATGCAATCATTTCTTTTTTGCCTTCATTAAGTGCTTTCTGCTGGTTGAACCTTACTCTATGCTACCATTATCTTCTAGCCCAATATTCTAGTAGTATAGGATTTATGCTCAGTTATAGTTTTCTTAAATGATTTAAAAAATATATTTATCAAAATGTGCTGGCATAACTGTTGGGAGTCATGGTTACATTCCTGAGCTACAGCACAACAATGAGAAACCGGTATGGCATGCAGGATTTTCTCATATAGCATCACTGTCAGCGAGCATTCAGCCTTTCCTTGAATATTCATAGTCATGGGCAGCTCACTGTCAATGGCCACACTCTGAAAATACCACTCACTCCATTTTCAGACAAATCTGTTAGGAAGCTCTTTAACTGAGTTCAAATCTGCCACATGTTCTAGTTTGACACCCAGCGCAATACAGAGTAAACCTATACCATGGGCTACAACCCCAAATGCCAGTGAGGGATGCTGTTTGGGAGTAAAAAACAATTTGATAGAGATGTGAAAACAATATAACTCTCCTATTAGAAAAAGTATGGGGGAAAAACATGGGGGAAGATTGATGTGACGATTGCTTTAGTTGTTCAGGTTTATTATGTTGAAAATAATGGATGGAGATCAGTAAAAAAGAGAGCACATGCCCTGACAATGGGCAACCTCTACTCATCCCTGGCTATGGGCTGCTGTACAGGGAGATAGAATTTTTCATTCTTCAAAGAATTAGAAGTCAGAAATCAAGATTTCTACACAAAATTTTTTGATTTTAGGAGTTGCCTGCTAATGCAACACATTTAAAGAATGTATTTGGGCAAACAACACAATGTAGCTGTAGGCCACCATCCCGCCACCTCCAGTCTGAAGGCTGCACTGTATCTCAGCCTGTGAGCCTTTGAAGACAGACAGTGGGTCTCTAGGGATATTTTTTCTTCCAGATCAAATGGCACCACCTTCATGAACCATTCTGTATGTAGGGATTCCAAACCTCTGTTTGTCCTGAATGATATTTTTCTGACTTGTTCTGATTTGCTAAAAACCTCCCTAAAGTGCAGGATTGAGAGAGACAGAGAGAGCCCAACAAGGGCCTGACCTGCAGGACAGCATGGCTGTTCTAGATCTGCATGCGGCCTTCACTTACAGGCTTCTCTTCCACCAGTCTCTATGTGTGTTTTAAAAAATCTGTGATGAGGATACTCTTGGAGTGCTATTTCTTTCTCATCACAGTAAAGGTATGATCTAAATGTTAATTGTTATTGCTTACCAACCTTCTCAAATCATATTCCCTTTTGAAATCTCTGGCTGTAAATTCATATCATTTCATCCTGGAAAATTTTAAGATCTATAATGCCATCGTTTTTTATGCTCGCCAAGGCAAACTTGTCTTTTCTCAAGCACGTGTTTTCCTAGAATTTTCTTCTTTAAGGCCTATTAATAATAAAGAATCACTTCTTTCTAAATATTCTGATTGCTTCCTGTTCAAAAATCAAATATGGCTTTTATGTTTAAAAAGTATATTATGCATTAGACCTTTAACATACATCATCTTTTTAAATTGTTCCAGCAACCCATGAAGCATTTATTTTTATTTTTCACTTGAAAATTTTTAAAGGCTAGTCAAGTCAAGCAGTGGGGGAGTAGAGAAGGAACAAAGAAATCTGTAACTGGTTAAGATCAATTCATTGTTAGCACCACTGGACTCAGACCAGTCCCCATAAAGTATTATTTCAGTTCTGTTATCTCAGATGGGTGGGAAGACAGGCTTGGAAAGACTGAGAAAATGGCCTATGGTCAAATAGCCAATAAATATAAAAGCCAGGAATTAAAACTTGGCTGTCTGATTTTAAAGCCTGGACTGTTTCCACCATAGCACTTGTCTAATTCTTTCTTGTTGGTTAGAATTAAGCCCTTGTGTTAGTTCCATTCATTGTTTCCTTTATCTTTTGAGACATTTATTTGTTATCAGATGTTCAGCTTAATGTCAAACAGGATAAGGTTTCCCACAGCTGTTAAGGGAGTTAAAATCCTCCAACACTTTGGAGTTTGCCTCTGTGCAGTATAATCCCTACATGTTCTCGATTGCTTGAAACACACTGGGAATAAATAAGTACTCAAAACCCATTTTACAATTTCTCTATTAGTAAATACTACCTGAGTTGCAAACAATAAACAGAAATTAGTATTTTCAGAACTTCGATTAATCCAGAGTTAGGAACTGCCTGCTTAAAAAATGATTTTGAATAATAATTTATGTTTACAGCAGGCACTACTGGCTGTCCAATATCTATTTTCTTCTTTTTAACAAAAGAACCCCAGTTTTGTTCAGGGTGACAATGTATGCCCAGGTTAAAACAGATATGTGTTTTTCAGCCTGCCTGACAGTTGTAGTGTGATCTTGTAACATAGTTCCTGGCCAATGAGATGTAGGCAGAACTTGCTGGGTATGGCTTCATTCAGGAAAGTGTAAGAGGGCAGTCTTACTTAAGCTTACCTTTTTTTCTTCACCCTTCCCCTTCTTCTGCCTGGAATACAGTATGATGGTGAAAGTGGAGCAGTCACTTTGCAACCACAAGGCAGCAATCATGAAAATAAAAGTTATGTTAGCGGTGACTGAAAGCAGAAAGAGCCTGAATCCCTGATGGCACTGTGGAGACAATGAACTGTCTAGTTACGTACTTCTTGTTATGTAAAAAGTATGAAACACTTATTTGTAAATTGCATTTGCAGTTATAGGCAGCCAAAACTATTCCTAATTGTTAATACCCTGAACCATACTTACAAGTACTAGATGTAGCTTTTTTATTACCAAAGTGATAAAATCCCATATACAGAAATTAGCCCTTTTGTGTCTCTTCATGATGTAATCTGGCAACTTAGTGAATCCTCAACATCAGGAAGCGTTGCTGAAAAGATCGATGATTCCATGACCTCTCCGTAAATTGAAAGTCTATGAAAGTAAAGACAATTCCCACATGGTTCATGGTTGTACATAAGATCCTGTTGGTGACATGCATAGAAAGTTAAATACTTGTCCAAGAGATTAATGAATGGATGACAAAATGAGCTGACAGTCTAGGAAGGGAGATTATCAAGTAAATAGATTATAATAAGGGAATAAAATCTCAGTTAACATAACTGTAGAGCTCTCTGGAGATTATTTTGAAACTGAAGTATAAAATTGAAGACCAGGGACGGGGACGATCCAAGATGGCCAAATAGGAACAACTCTGGATTGCAGTTCCCAGCAAAAATGCAGAGGCCACTGCAGGTGATCCCCAGGAATCAGGGTCTGGAGTGAACCTCCAGCAGTCCTAAAGCAGAGGGGCCTGACTGTTAGAAGGAAAACTAAGAAACGTAAAGAAGTAACTTCATTATTAACAAAAAGGATGTCCACTCAGAGACCCCATCTGAAAGTCACCAACTACAAAGACCACAGATAGATAAATCCACAAAGATGGGAAGAAAGCAGTGCAAAAAGGATGAAAACACCCAAAACCAGAATGCCACTCCTCCTCCAAGGGATCACAATTCCTCACCAGCAAGGAAACAAGGCTGGATGGAGAATGAGTCTAATGAATTGACATAAACAGGCTTCAGAAGGTGGGTAATAACAAATTTCTCTGACCTAAAAGAACATGTTCTACCCCAATGCAAAGAAACTAAGAACCTTAAAAAAAGGTTTGATGAAATGCTAACGGGAATAAACAGCTTAGAGAGAACATAAATGAATTGATGGAGCTGAAAAACACAACAGAACTTCGCAAAGTATACACAAGTTTAAAAAGCTGAATTGACCAAGCAGAAGAAAGGATATCAGAGGTTGAAGATCAACTCAATGAAATAAAATGAGAAGGTAAGATTAGAGAAAAAAGAGTAAAAAGAAATGAACAAAGCCTCCAAGAAATGCGGGATTATGTGAAAAGACCTAATCTACATTTGATAGGTGTACCTGAATGTGATGGAGAGAATGAATCCAAGCTGGGAAGCACTCTTCAGGATGCTATCCAGGAGAACTTCCACAACCTAGCAAGGCAGGCCAATATTCACTTCCAGGAAATAGAGAGAACACCACAAAGATATTCCTCAAGAAGGGCAACCCCAAGGCACATAATCATCAGATTCATCAGGGTTGAAATGAAGGAAAAAATGCTAAGGGCAGCCAGAGAGAAAGGTGAGGTTACCCACAAAGGGAGGCTCATCAGACTCACAGCAGATCTCTCGGCAGAAAGCCGACAAGCCAGAAGAGAGGGAGGGCTAATAGTCAACATCCTTAAAGAAAAGAACTTTCAACCTATAATTTCATATCCAGGCAAACTAAGCTTCATAAGTGAAGGAGAAATAAAATCCTTTATGAACAAGCAATTGCTCAGAGATTTCATCATCACCAGGCCTGCTTTACAAGAGCTCCTGAAAGAAGCACTAAACAAGGAAAGGAACAACCAGTACCAGCCACTCCAAAAACATACCAAATGGTAAAGAGCATTGATACAATGAAGAAACTGCTTCAACTAATGAGAAAAACAGCCAGCTAACATCAAAATGTCAGGATCAAATTCACACATGAGAACATTAACCTTAAATGTAGATGGGCTAACTGCCCCAATCAAAAGACACAGACTGGCAAATTGGATAAAAAGTCAAAACCCATCAGTGTGCTGTATCCAGGAAATCCATCTCACATGCAAAGACACACATAGGCTAAAAATAAAGGGATGGAGGAAGATTTACCAAGCAAATGGAGAGCAAAGAAAAGCAGAATTTGCAATCTTAGTCTCTGATAAAATAGACTTTAAACCAACAAAGATTAAAAGAGACAAAGAAGGGCATTACATAATGGTAAAAGGATCAATGCAACAAGAAGAGCTAATGATCCTAAATATATATACACCCAATACAGGAGCACCCAGATACATAAAGCAAGTTCTTAATGACCTACAAAGAGACTTAGACTCCCACATAATAATAGTGGGAGACTTTAATACTCTGCTGTCAATATTAGACAGATGAATGAGATGGAAAATTAACAAGGATATCCAGGACCTGAACTCAGACCTGGACCAAGGAAACCTAATAGACATTTACAGAACTCTCCACCCCAAATTCACAGAATATACATTCTTCTCAGCACCACATCACACCTACTCTAAAATTAACCACACAATTGGAAATAAATCACTCCTTAGCAAATGCAAAATAATGGAAATCATAACAACCAGTCTCTCAGACCCCAGTGCAATCAAATTAGAACTCAGGATTAAGAAACTAACTCAGAACCCTACAACTTCATGGAAACTGAACAACTGGCTCTTGAATGTTGACTGGATAAACAATGAAATGAAGGCAGAAATGAAGATGTTCTTCAAAACCAATGAGAACGAAGACACAACATACCAGAATCTCTGGGACACATTTAAAGCAGTGCCTAGAGGGAAATTTATAGAAATAAATGCCCACATGAGAAGCAAGGAAAGACCTAAAATCAACACCATATCATCAAAATTGAAAAAGCAAGAGGAGCAAGATCAAAAAAACTCAAAAGCTAGCAGAAGACAAGAAATAACTAAGATCAGAACAGAACTCTAGGAGATAGAGACACAAAAAACTCTTCAAAAAAATCAATAAATCCAGGAGCTGGTTTTTTGAAAAGATCAACAAAATCGGCTACTAGCCAGATCAATAAAAAAAGAGTGAATAATCAAATAGATGCAAAAAAAAATGATAAAGGGGATATCGCCACAGATTCCACAGAAATATAAACCACTATCAGAGATTACTACAAACAATTCTATGCACAAAAACCAGCAAACCTGGAAGAAATGGATAAATTCCTGGACACTTGCATCCTCCCAAGCCTAAACCAGGAAAAAGTCGAAATCCTGAATGGACCAATAACAAGGGCTGAAGTTGAGGAAGCAATTAATAGCCTACCAACCAAAAATGGCCCAGGTCCAGATGGGTTTACAGCCGAATTCTACCAGACACACAAAGAGAAGCTGGTACCACTCCTTCTGAAACTACTCCAAACAATCCAAAAAGAGGGAATGCTTTCCAAATCATTTTATGAGACCAACATCATCTGCATACCAAAACCCGGCAGAGATTCAACAAGAAAAGAAAACTTCAGGCCTATATTCATGATAAACATAGATGTAAAAATCTCCAATTAAATACTGGCAAGCCGATTGCAACAGCACACCAAAAAGCTTATCCATCACGATCAAGTAGGCTTCATCCTGGGGATGCAAGGCTGGTTCAACATACGCAAGTCTATAAACATAATTCACCACATAAACAGAACCAAAGGCAAAAACCACATGATTATCTCAATAGATGCAGAGAAGGCCTTTGACAAAATTCAACAGCCCTTTATGCCAAAATCTCTCAATAAACTAGGTATTGACAGAACGTATCTCAAAATAATAAAAGCTATTTACGACAAACACACAGCCAATATCATACTGAATGGGCTAAAACTGAAAGCATTCCCTTTGAAATCTGGCACTAGACAAGGATGCCCTCTCTCACCCCTCCTATTCAGTATAGTATTGGAAGTTCTAGCCAGAGCAATCAGGGAAGAAAAATAAATAAAGGGTATTCAATTAGGAAAGGAGGAAGTCAAATTGTCTCTATTTGCAGACGACATGATTGTATATTTAAAAGACCTCATTGTCTCAGCCCAAAATCTCCTGAAACTGATAAGCAACTTTAGCAAAGTCTCTGGATACAAAATCGATGTCCAAAAAATCACAAGCATTCCTATGCAGCAATAACAGACTTAGAGCCACATCAAGAATGAACTCCATTCACAATTGCTACAAAGAGAATAAAATACCTAGGAATACAACTAACAAAGGATGTAAAGGAACTCTTCAAGGAGAACTAGAAACCACTGCTCAAAGAAATAAGAGAGGACACAAACAGATGGAAAAACATTCCATACTCATGGTTAGGAAGAGTAAAGATTGTGAAAATGGCCATACTGCCCAAAGTAATTTATAGATTCAATGCTATCCCCATCAAGCTACCTATGACCCTCTTCAGAGAACTGGAAGAAACCACTTTAAACTTCATATGGAACCAAAAGAGAGCCCACGTAGCCAAGTCAATTCTAAGCAAAAAGAACAAAGCTGGAGGTATCACATTACCGGACTTCAAGCTATACTACAAGGCTATAGTAATCAAAACAGGATGGTGCTGGTATCAGAACAGCATGGTACTGGTACCAAAACAGAAATACAGATCAAAGTAACAAAACAGAGGCCTCGGAGGCAATGCCACACATCTACAACCATCTGATCTTTGACAAACCTGAGAAAAACAAGCAATGGGGATAGGATTCCCTGTTTAATAAATGGTGTTGGGAAAACTGGCTAGCCACGTGCAGAAAGCAGAAACTGGACCCCTTCCTGACACCTTACACTAAAATTAACTCCAGATGGATTAAAGACTTAAACATAAGACCTAATACCATAAAAACCCTAGAAGAAAACCTAGGCAAAACCATTCAGGACACAGGCATAGGCAAGGACTTCATGACTAAAACACCAAAAGCATTAGCAACAAAAGCCAAAATAGACAAATGGGACCTAATTCAACTCCAGAGCTTCTACGCAGCAAAAGAAAAAATCATTAGAATGAACCAGCAACCAACAGAATGGGAAAACATTTTTGCAATCTACCCATTTGACAAAGGTCTAATATCCAGAATCTACAAAGAACTAAAACAGTTTTACAAGAAAAAAATGAATAAGCCCATTCAAAAGTGGGTGAAGGATACGAACAGACACTTTACAGAAGAAGACACATGTAAGGCCAACAAACATATGAAAAAATGCTCATCATGACTGGTCATTAGAGAAATGCAAATCAAAACTACATTGATACCCCATCTCATGCCAGTTAGAATGGTGATCATTAAAAAATCTGGAGACAACAGATGCTGGAGAGGATGTGGAGAAATAGGAACACTTTTACACTGTTGGTGGGAGTGTAAATTAGTTCAACCATTGTGGAAGACAGTGTGGCAATTCCTCAAGGACCTGGAAATAGAAATTCCATGTGACCAGCAATCCCATTACTGGGTATATATCCAAAAGATTATAAATCGTTCTATTGTAAAAACACATGCACACGAATGTTCATTGCAGCACTGTTTACAATAGCAAAGACTTGGAACCAACCCAAATGCCCATCAATTATATACTAGACAAGGAAAATGTGGCACATATACACCATGGAATACTATGCATCCATAAGAAATGATGAATTCATGTCCTTTGTAGGGACATGGATGAACCTGGAAACCATCATTCTCAGCAAACTGACACAAGCACAGAAAATCAAACACCACATGTTCTCACTCATAGGTGGGTGTTGAACAATGTGAACACATGTACATGGAGGGAGGTATCAAACACTGAGGTCTGTGTGGGGGGAATAGCAGAGGGACAGTGGGGTATAGGGAGTTGGGGAGGGATAACATGGGGAGAAGTGCCAGGTATAGGTGATGGGGATGGAGCCAGCAAAGCACATTGCCATGTATGTACCTATGCAACAATCCTGCATGTTCTTCACATGTACCCCAGAACCTAAAGTGCAAATATATATATATATATATATATATATATATATATATATATATATATTTAAAATAAGAAAAAAGAAAATTGAAGAGCAAATAGCAAGGTAAAAAGTACAGGGAGAGCTTTCTGATTTTAGGGAGTTAAGTAGCAACAGAGAACCATGTAGTTTTACAGGTCTTAATGTAGAATCCAAGGAGATTTGTTATGAGCTACAGGCTGGGGAGGCAAGGAGGAGTTAGATCACAAAGTCCCTGAGGAATCCCACCACAAAGCATAGTCTTCTGGGTTAGTCTGGGCTATTTGTAGCTGATAAACTGTTTTTTCTTTTTTTAATATATATTTTATTGCATTTTAGGTTTGGGGGTATATGTGAAGAACATGCAGGATTGTTGCATAGGTACATACATGGCAATGTGGTTTGCTGCCCTCCTCCCCATCACCTGTATCTGTCACTTCTCCCCATGTTATCCCTCCCCAACTCAACAGCCCGCTGTCCCTCCCCTAGTTCCTCCACACAGACCTGAGTGTGTGATGCTCCCCTCCCTGTGTCCATGTGTTCTCATTTTTCAACATCCCCCTGTGAGAACATGCAGTGTTTTATTTTCTGTTCTTGTGTCAGTTAGCTGAGAATGATGGTTTCCAGGTTCATCTATGTCCCTACAAAGGACATGATCTCAACCATTCTTACTGCTGCATAATATTCCATGGTGTATATGTGCCACATTTTCCCTGTCCAGTCTATCATCAATGGACATTTGGGCTGGTTCCAAGTCTTTGCTATTGTAAACAGTGCTGCAATGAACATTCGTGTGCATGCGTCCTTATAGTAGAACGATTTATAATCCTTTGGATATATACCCAGTAATGGGATTGCTGGTCACATGGAATTTCTGTTTCCAGTTCCTTGAGGAATTGCCACACTGTCTTCCACAATGGTTGAACTAATTTACACTCCCACCAACAGTGTAAAAGTGTTCCTATTTCTCCACATCCTCTCCAGCATCTGTTGTCTCCAGATTTTTTAATGATCGCCATTCTAACTGGCGTGAGATGGTATCTCAATGTAGTTTTGATTTGCATTTCTCTAATGACCAGTCATGATGAGCATTTTTTTCATATGTTTGTTGGCCTTACATACGTTTTCTTTTGTAAAGTGTCTGTACATATCTTTCACCCACTTTTGAATGGGTTTGTTTGTTTTTTTCTTGTAAATCTGTTTTAGTTCTTTGTAGATTCTGGATATTAGCCCTTTGTCAAATGGGTAGATTGCAAAAATGTTTTCCCATTCTGTTGGTTGCCAGTTTACTCTAATGATTATTTCTTTTGCTGTGTAGAAGCTCTGGAGTTGAATTAGGTCCCATTTGTCTATTTTGGCTTTTATTGCCAATGCTTTTGGTGTTTTAGTCATGAAGTCCTTGCCTATACCTATGTCCTGAATGGTTTTACCTAGATTTTCTTCTAGGGTTTTTATGGTGTTAGGTCTCATGTTTAAGCCTTTAGCCCATGTGGAGTTAATTTTAGTATTAGGTATCAGGAAGTGGTCCAGTTTCTGCTTTCTGCACATGGCTAGCCAGTTTTCCCAACACCATTTATTAAACAGGGAATCCTTTCCCCATTGCTCTTTTTGTGAGTTTGTCAACTACACACCACTGCTCAATGAAATAAGAGAGGACACAAACACATGGAGAAACATTCCATGCTCATGGTTAGGAAGAATGAATATCGTCAAAATGGCCATACTGCCCAAAGTAATTTTATAGATTCAATGCTATCCCCATCAAGCTACCAATGACCTTCTTCACAGAACTGGAAAAAAACACCTTAAACTTCATATGGAACCAAAAGAGAGCCCACATGGTCAAGTCAATTCTAAGCAAAAAGAACAAAGCTGGAGGCATCACACTACCTGACTTCAAACTATACTACAAGGCTACCCTAATCAAAACAGCATGATAAACTGTTTTCAAAGTGCTCTCAATTTCTCCATTTGCAATCACAAATTTTAGCCTTCAAATTTCAAGCATTTTGAGACCACAATACAAACACCTGTGGCCACATTACGATGACTTCAGCTATTTTTATTCTTATTCCACAAAACTATAACATGCAATGTGAATGCATCTACCAGTGGCTTTAGGAAAATTTCTTCCACTGTTGAGGTGACATATGTGTGTGTGTGTGTGTGTGTGTGTGTGTGTATATATATATATACATATATATATATTATTTTTTTTTTTTTTTTTTTTGAGACAGAGTCTCACTCTGTCACCAGGCGCCAGGCTGGAGCTGAGACATATTTGAAAGACATCCCTGAGTTAAAGCTTTGGGGATTGACCGGCAGTTTCATCCCCTTCATTCAGAAACCCTTTCTGCCATAGCTGTCTTCCCTGCAACCTGTGAGTTCTCTTCTTGTGGCTAGAGCAGCTGTGGTTGAACATTTCTCTGGCTTCCTGTCTCAATAGGGCTTTGTGGTGTACTACATTGATTCTATTCGCATGCACTTCCAGTTTGCCCATTAGAACAGACAAAAAGGAATTGAAGGCAGCAAGCCAACATTTGCCCATGAATGGGGTGAAGGTCAAATAAGCAATATTTTTCTCCATTTTTTTCTCAATATTTTCTCAAAAAATTGAGAAAAATATTTCTCAATATTTTTCTCCATTTTTTCCTACCTGTTCCCTTGCCTCCTAAACTCATCAACCATCTTTTCATTTTTTCTCTTCTGCATTGGCATCCCTCCAAGAGGTCTGGGCCATTTATTGTTGAATCTGATGTACTTTCAACCCTCACGGAATCTGGGGTGCAGGGAGCTAGCCTAGTCATCCTGTGAACCATGTCCCCTCACCACAAAGCTTAAATTGGAAAGAAAGCAAAAATGCTTTGAACATAAACTCACCCTTCCCTCATGTCTCTAATGAATGCATGCTCCTGTGCATATTTATAATATGCTGTATTTATCATACGCTGTATGGGCAATAAAACCTGGTTCCTTTCATAAAGGCACTTGGACTGAATGATGGAAGAAATGTGAGGATTTCACATTTCAGTTTGCTTTCCCACTGGCTACCACGTAACTTTATGTATTTCGGTAAAAAAAAAAGTGATCAAAAGCTAATAAATGTTCCTGATCTCATTGTAGGTTTATTTCCTTTCAGAATAATGGGGAGGAAACCATTACATGCATAAGTGAGAAATTATTTCTAAAATTAAATTATTTATAATTTAGTTAGCCACTGTAATTAATAGATTTGTTCAAACATCTTCAGTGTCACAAATGGGGACACAAATTCCTTTGTTTCCGTAATAGTGGGATTCTTTTTTGTATCTTAATGACAAATTTACAGTTTGACCCTGCCTGTGGCTTATAGTCCAATTTTATATCTGATTACATTTACTGATGACAGTTTTCTGTCCCATTTCAACAGCTAATATTTTTCTTAATCTGAAAATTTAAGGGTGTGAAACAAATTCTTCTGATGCTCCCCTCCCCCTCAACACATTTATAGATCTGCTTCTAAAAATAATATATTAGTCTGCTTTTTTCTACTCCTAAACAGTGTTTTTAAAAAATTCACATGAAGACATTTTTCTAATTTTTGTTGCCAACAAGTGTAGAGCTCTGCAGACTTTGTTTCCTGCTGTAAATATGCATTATTCAAAAAGCAACGATTGATGTGGTTCCATTGTACAGGAAGTGGCATTTATGTATAATCCATGTACTGCTTTTTTAAAACGTAAAATGGTGAACTTCAACACAAATGAAAGTCAAGTCTAGTCTCTTAAGGGATCTTTAGTTCATGTCATCAAAAATATTAAATGGTTTGCTTAACACATAAATATGTGAAAAAATATTCAATAGCACATTCATACCTTCTTAGGAACAATCCTTTTACCTCTTTAAAGCCCTCTCTGTCCCTGACCCCCAGTGCTTACTCTCAGCAAGTTGACGGTGAGCTGCACCGGGAGTCCTCTGGGCTTGGTCCACCATTACACCTCCACACTGTTTTTCCCTCTAGTGCAGCCTTCCTCAGCCAGGCCTGCTACCAGGGTGGAAGTCATTTCAAGACTGGTTTGAAACTAGTGATTACCATTACTCAAGCCTTACAGAGCCTCCAACTTGGGTTTTATACACGAGTCATTCATTAACTCATTCCTGCAATAGTTATTGAGGACAACTGTTAAATACCTTTGTTTAACGACTCTTATGTCTAGTTAACCACTTCCAAAGACTGATTTTGCTTTATCATTTCTCTAACAAGGCCTTTTTCAACTGCTCTGCAATTTTTTTTCCTTTTCTTCATTTAAAAGAAAAAACAAAAAACAAGAAAACACCTCCACGCTTCATTTCTTTTCCTCTCTGTAGGCAACTAAGGAATTTAGTCTCCTCTGAAAGAAGCAAATTCCTTACCCTCATGCTCTACATGTTCCTTTCTGATGACAGCTGACCCTTGACCATGAGGGTTAGAGGAACGACCCTCTGTGCAGTAGAAAATTCATATATTGTAGCAGGAGTGGCGGGAAACAAATCTCTCTAACACTGAACTGAGGAAGGAAGTGGCTTTTTTATTTGGCCAGGAGCTTCAGGGGTCTGCAGCCTCACTCACGGAGCTCCCCGAGCTGCAGCTTCTCTCCCTTTTACAGGCTTACAACGCTAAAGGGGAAACTGAGGCAGAACTATCTCATTGTCCATTTGCTGGATGTCCGACCTTACAATCTTTTGGCTTCATTGATTTGTTAATTCATCTGCAGCATGAGTGGGGAACAGAAAGGGATGGGGACTTAGAGAGACAAGACAAAAGCAACAAGCTGTTTACTGACAGAGGTGTTTCCAGGAGGGAGCCTTGGTCTGTGGAGACCAGCACCAGGCTCCAGCCGGCAGAGACAGCATTCATTTGCAGCTCTTTCAAGGTTAACAGATAGCAGAGAGGCTAGGAACTAAAGAGGGAGTCATTTTCCCAGCTCTTTGGTATTTTATTTCATTTTTTTTTCCCTTCTTCACTCTCCTTCCCTTCTGGAAGGCAGAGGAAGAGGTGAAATTGAAGGAGGCGAGGGAGTCTCCCCTCTCAATATAACTTTTGACTCCCCCGAACTTACCTTCTAATAGCTTACTGTTGATGAGAAGCCTTGCCGATAACATAGTTGACTGACATATTTTGTATGTCATACATATTACATACTGTATTCTTATAATAAAGTAAGCTAAAGAAAAGTAAATGTATTAAGACAATCATAAGGAAGAGGAAATATATTTACTATTCATTAAGTGGAAGTGGATCACTGCAAAGGTCTTCATCCTGGTTATTGTCATGTTGAGTAGGCTGAGGATGGGAAAGAAGACATAGAGTTGTCTTGCTGTCTCAGGAGTGGCAAAGAAGTAAGAAAATCCTCGTACAAGGGGACCCACTCAGTTCAAATACATCTTGTTTGAGGGTCAACTATATACTGATGTTTATATTTAGGCTTCCTTATGTGTTAAGTGTTTTGAAGTTAAAGAGACCACTATGTCTAAAAAAGTGTCCTGCACAAAGCAATCAACCAATGTTACTGATTCTCTAAAGGGAAGAATAGATCTGTTATCATTAAGTTGCCACTGAAATATAAAGCAAACTTTTACAGTTCGAGTAATCAACATTTTTGTAAAATACATATATTCCAAAGTAAAACCTTATAGGCAGCATTAGTTGAATTTTCAATTTGATTACGTTTGCTCTGTTTAAATTTTTTTTTGTATATGCTCCCAGTAAAAACTAGCCAAATAAGCTCTGTGACATGCCTGTGAAATAGTTATTGGCTTTAGAACTCATCAGTGGAAATGGATTGGATTTTCTAGCTAAATTTCACGGGCAAAATACCTACCAATGCCACTGTGACTAAAATCAGTGATTATCCTTTAGTGTAGGTTGAGTGGCAGTGAGGAAGAATTAGATTCATGTTTGTCTACTACATTTATGTAAGCTTGGAGGAAAATATCGATTGAATAGAGAAAGGATTGAATACATTAGCATATTTTAGGGGGCAATTTTTGTGTATATAAATAATTTCATTGCATTTTTTAAGTTAACACAATTACACAATAAATATTTCAAACAGTATATGAAAGTATATTACAGATAAAAAGTATCCTATTCCTGTGTTCCAGTATCCCACATACTCTTCTCAAAAACATCATTGCTACTAGCTTTTTCCTGTATCATAGTTTTTGCTTCTTTCAAGAAGACTTACCTTGATCACTCTATTTAAAATGTTAACCCATTTAGGCTCTCAAGCCCCATATCACATATCACGCTCTGTTTTTTCTCTTATCATAATTTTTCCCCCTTCCAACAACATATATATTATTGACTCATCATGATGTTTATATTGTCTCTCTTCCACACTAAAACCCAAGTTGCATGAGTGCTGGGATGTTGTATATTTTATTTATATATTCTATATGCTTAAAGCAGGTATTCACATTCAATAAATATTTGTCAAATTAAGTGGACAAATGGCTGAATATGCCCTGGAGATTTCATGCCTAATAAACTAAATGTGTGTGTATCTCCCTTATTTCCTAACCACTTTTTTACCATAAAACTTAAGGTGGTTATAGAATATTATGAATTTTGCTTCCTTTCTCAAATGAAATTTCCCAAGACTTTTTCAAATTAGTACATTTAGACCTGCATCATCCTTTTTTAACAGCTGCATTGGAATTGACTGTCTCCAACACAAATTATTTTACCACACCCCTCTTGATGGACAAGTTGTCTAAAGTGATTAGCTACTTGCAAACAATGCTGTAATAAATATCCTTATAGAAGTCTTTATTAATATTATATCATTATAATAACATTGTATCTGTAGAGTGTATTTTCTTCACAAAATACATATATTTTAAATTGTGATAAATATCAATTTCTTTACAAAAAGATTTTCCAATTTACTAAGAAGGATTATCAATATGCCTATTTTTCAATCATTAACTTGCTATGTTATGAAAATCTGATGGGTGAAGATGATATATAAGTGTACTTTAATTTAGATTTCTCACATTATGAATAATTCTTATCATCTTTTCATAAGATCTGCTGAGTATTGTTTATCCTTTTCTAATTGGTATATAAGAACTCTCTATGAAGAAAATTAGTGCTTTGTTGATCTTACTTCTTTTGGTTTATCTTTCATACTTTTTTGTGTTTCATGCCTTTAAAATGTCTTTTAATTTTTTTAATCAAAAATAACATGTATTTTTAAATATATTCTGAGTCTTAGTCAAGATTTGTGTGGCCTCACAAAATAATTTTTCAACATTTATTTTAGAATCAAGGGGTGCATGTACAGTTTGTTACAAATGTACACTCTGTGATGCTGAAGTCTGGGGTATGACTGAACCCATCACCCAGGTAATAAGCATAGTACACACACACCAGTTCATTTTTCAGCCCTTCTGCCCCTGCTCCCTCCCTCTTTAGCAGTCCCCAGCCAACATCATACTGAAGGGGCAAAAGCTGGAAGCATTCCCCTTGAGAACTGGAAGATGAGGATGCCCACTCTCACCACTTCTATTCAACAGAGTACTGGAAGTCCTAGCCAGAGCAATCAGGCAAGAGAAAAGAATAAAAGGCATCCAAATGGGAAAAGAATAAGTCAAACTATGTCTCTTCACAGACTATATGATTTTACACCCAGAAAACCCTAAAGACTCCACCAAAAGTCTCCTAAAACTGGTAAACAACCTCAGTCACGTTTCAGAATACAAAAATCAATGGACAAAAATCAGTGGCATTTCTAGATACCAATAATGTTCAAGCTGAAAGCCAAATCAAGACTGTGATCCCATTTACAGTAGCACACACACAAAATAAAGTATCTGAGGATGCATCTAATTTTTTATAATCCCCATGTTAATCCTAGTACTCCCATAATTTGGATCATTGCCTTTTTTATTTTCCCCCCAGGCTTATTGAGGCATAATTGGTAAATAAAAATTGTATATATTTGCACTATACAACATGATGTTTTGATATATATGTACACTGTGAAATGATTACAAAATCAAGCTAATTAACATATTCACTTTACATAGTTACCATTTTTGTGGTACAAATATTTAAGATCTACTCTCAGCAATTTTCAAGTATACATTATTATTTACTTTAGTCATTATGATGTAAAATAAATCTCCAAGACTTATTCATCTTGTCTATTTTGAGCAATTTTAAAGCCCTGTATCAAACTACTTTTGGTAAGAGTTCTTAACTAGTAAGTATATTTCTTTTCATGATTTACAAAATTTATCAGTTTTCAGGATACACTTATGTAACAAAAGTGCATTTTAAAAACAAAATGGGGATTTTATCATCCAAGAAAGTAGTTATGAATTAAAGTACTAAAAACAGAAGTCTTTTTAAAATGTGTATATTATCCATTATAGTTCTGTCTGAAAATATAAACCACCCTACTTCAAAAGAAGCTACTCCATAGTGCTTCAGTGGAATGAAATATGAATAAATGCTTCAAAACTCTACAACTTAAGAAAGACTAGGTGATAAAAGGTGTAAAGCTTTATTTTGAATACATAGTTTGTCTTACAGTAGATTAATTGCTCATCTTGCAATGAAACTGAAAAGGTATTTTAAAGGAAACCAAGCCAGGAAAAACTCCAACAATTCCCAAAGTTCACTTTAATGTATATGAGGCTTCATTTTATGTTATTAAAGCAAAAATATTGCAAGACACCAGTAAATAAAATATAGACTCCTGTGCTCTTGTATTAACACATGTTATATGATTTATAATCATATTGGGGGTTAGTTTTTTTTTTAGCTCCAAAAAGTAACTGAGATGTTTTCTTTTGAATCTTACAGGATTACAGGAAGTAAAAACTGAAAAAACACTGAAAAAGTAATTTAAATAAGATAAATATATAAGATAAATAAATAAGATAAAGGGTTTCTGGACTGGGGAATACCAGGCTCAGTTGAGGAGGCACTGCTTTAGGGAAACAGGAGGATTAAATAAGATTTATGTAAAGAACAGCGTCGACACATTTAGCATGAGACTAGAAAAGATGTCTCTTAATTTAATTACCTGCAGGGAAAACATTTATGGCTAAGACATCCAGGTCTCAAAAGAATGTCCCAGCCAGCTGCTTCTCCACTGAAGACTAAAGTTGACAAGCCCAATGCCCCTCCAGCATTCTAGTGGGTTTGAAGGAGGGCATCAGTTGTGAAAAATTGTGGCCAAAATGTGGGGGGGAGAGGGGAGGAAGCAGTTTGAAGAAAACGGTCTAAAGAAGGTAAAAAATCACAACAAGCAAAAACCCTCGCACAATTATACAGGGAAAATAAAGTGTCTTCAAGAAAGGAATGGCAAGCCTAGTATACTGCATAGCTCAGATATCAACATCATCTACACATTTATACTCATTTAAACAGCAAATATTAGTATAAATAAACTCTATTATGTCTATACCAGCAGGTGGGGAGGTATATGAGGTAGGCGCAAGAGAAAATAATCTTCCATACAAAGTCATTCTTATATGATCCCTAACTTTTTTAAAATCATAACTTTTAATGTAGCAGCTGGGAGATGCCTAATTAAAGATGTGAACAAATCTGTCTCTGAGGAGCAGGAGGGAGCTAGGATTTAGGGGCTGCAAGGTTCAGTCAATACGACTTATTGGACTATTTGATTCCTGAAGTTCTATAGCACTTATAATACATGAGATACGTTTAAAAGTAAATTTTAAAAATAAACTAAATGAAAACTTTTTGCAGCCAAAAGAGGGGCGAGAAGAACCAAGCTTCTTCTCAAAAATATATTGCATCTTCTCCCTTGCACAGGTTGGGATGAATCTTTTGGATGACAATATGACAGGGATGTGGCTGGTGCTTGGTTTTAAACATCGTATCTTTGAACACACTGTCATGTAGGTATCCACAGAAACTCTATGTTAGCTTGGGGAGTAACACAAATGTCTTTGCAGTTTCCTTGTCTCAATCAGGTTGGAGATCCTTGGAATATTACCAGTCAGCTTCTACAAACCATAGTGGGGTGACATCTGTTTGAAGGGTTGGATCTATCATCCTTGTAAATCAGATACTGTTGACATTGCTAAGTCAGAGGTCCTCCAACCTTTTTGGCACTAGGGACCGGTTTTGTGGAAGACAATTATTCCACAGGATGGGGCAGGGATGGTTTTGGGATGAAGCTGTTCCTCCTCAGATCACCAGACGTTATATTCTCATAAGGGGTATGCAAACCTAGATCCCTATATGCGCAGTTCACAATAGGATTCGTGCTCCACTGAGAATCTAATGCGGCCAGTGATCTGACAGGAGGTGGAGCTCAGGTGGTGATACTTGCCCTCCAGCTGGTCACCTCCTGCTGTGTGGCCCAGTTCCTAACAACAGGTCACAGACTGGCAGCAGTTTGCAGCCCAGGGGTTGGGGACCCCTGGGCTAACTCATCTGAAAATTATGTCTATGCAATTTCTCCAGCTTTTTTTAATCTGAAATAATGACCAAGGAGGAAGCCAACCCCATTTAATAAAGTAAGGACAAGGAAAAGAAGATAATATTTCTCAAATACCAGACCCCATGCTAAGGAGTTTACATAATTTACCTCATTTTATCCTCACAGCAACACTACTAGGTAGATGTTATTATCTTTGCATTTAAGATGGGGAAACTGAGAAGTTAATTACAAAATCATACAGTAAGAAAAAAGGTAGGCTGAGATCGGAGCTCCAATGTAGTTGATTCATTGTGTAATGTTTTGTTTATTTCATTTATTTCCTATAAGGTCAGGCTCTATGAAGAACTAAATGTAATAAACAATGGTAAGGAGAGAGTGCTTCTAAAGGTGATGCTTGGAGTCTTAAAAGTAAATTTCATTGTACATTGAATCCTTTTATTTCTTGTGGAGAAACACTTCTATAAAAGTGAGTAGGAAAATACTAGATACAGTACAGATAATTGCTTTACACCTTGGACATCAGGAACACATCTAATTGTATGTAGAGATCCACCTCTACCAGAAAACATGCCAACAAATTCCGAAATAAATCATCAAACCCCACAGAGATCAGGGATTTGTGTGACAAGTAAGAAGGCTTGCTAACAGTAATTCCTTGCTGACGTGTTAATCTAGTTTGACAGAGTCAGTGCCTTGCAGATTGAAAGAAAACAATAAAGAATATTTCCTGATGTTGGCAAAGGCTCTTCAATTCTATTCAGTCCATTTACACACTTCTGGGAAAACAAACGTTTGACGTTGCATTGGTGAATAAAAGCAAAATAACAATCTATATATGTCATGTGAAGTACAGGTTTGTTTCTGAGATGAATAAACGGGTGGAATTGTGGCCTTGGGCAGTTGGTGATGAGAGAGGTGGTGTGGTATCAGAGTTGGTGCCAGAGCATTGGGAAACTAGGAATTGTAAGATGGTCTTTCAAATTGTAAGGTTCACTGGAGGTCAGAAGAATAGACAGATCAGTTCTGCCTCTACCATCAGGGAGAGAGAACACATAGCAAGGAGCCAGGGGTATCTCAGGATCTGTAAAGCATCATTCCGAGAGAAGATGCTTGGGTATAGCAGCCACATCTCTCGCTCCCTCTCATTTTTCTGACCCACAGCCCACACCCCTACTGACACCACACTTGAGACCAAGTATTGCCATACTCCCTTCTCTCACACATCCCTGCAAGTCTCCATGTGTGTTCGCTCCGATGCCCTCAGTGTCAAGCAACTAAAAGCCTTGGGTGCCAGCTCATTCTATGCTTAAACAGCTTCGACTGCTAGTTATATTGAGTCACAAATTTTTCTGTAACATCCACTTATTTATCCCACTTCTGCAGTCTCAATCGTGTTCTCTCTATCATCCGTATGCAAGTATTTGAAGATATCAGATAATTTTCTAGCTGCTTTGTATTATGTTCACATATAGATGAGGTCTAGTAAGAGATGTCTACATAGGTGGATTCTGGGATGAGTTAGTTGCAACTTGACCTAAAATGCAGTCAGCCTGTTTCTGCCTAAAATTCAAACTCAGTATCGGGCACTAAAAGTTGGAATGTTTATCTCAAATGTTGACCCTTGAAAGCACCACTTTAAAGGCTGCAATTCATCTGATATGGATGTTTGCTTGAAAATTAATACGTTCGAACATCTAGTAAACCTTTGGATTCCTCCCACATACTGGATGTAGTCTGATTTTTGTGACGAAAACAACTATTTATCATTCAAGCCTTTTCATCCCATACTATGCCTTTTCATCTGTTTCTATCATTCTTTTCAGATACTTTACTATTCTGTGATTGGTCACCTAAAGGTATTATTTTTGTTCACCAGTGGCAAACTTTAATGCAGAGTACTTAAAAAGTCGGAGAGGAAATATATTAAACAGGGCTTAAATTCTTCTATGCCAGCAGTTCTAACCAGAAACATGCTTCATATCTTAGGGAGAAAGCTTCATAAAAATACACATGCCTAGACTATTTTCCTAGGGAGTCTGGCTATGAGATGGTCTGTGTATTTAGAAAAAGTTGCCTGGGTAATTCTGATGTGCACTGTTTGTTGAGAACCATTGCCTAACATTGGTCCTATCTTTGTGGTCTCATTAAGCATTCTCCTTGGCTAAGAACGTTTGGGTGGTTTCACTTTCTGTCAGTCATTCTTTACCACATTGAACCTACCATCTGGTAGTGAGACAGATTTCCAAAGAAGATAATGTAGTAAGAGAAGAGTAAAGAGCTGAGGCTCAAACCATGAATAGTACCTACATTTAAGACAGGAAAGCAGACAGACTGTTCATGGCAAGAACAGTCTGCCTGGAGTAGTTGGGGAGAAAGTAAGATCCCAGAGGTTAAGTGCAGGTGCTGGAGGCACAGAGGCAGCAGCATGAAGCAAGAAATCTATTCTACTGTGCTCCAGCAGTTCAGGACACCTACCTCTCTCTGCCCCATTCTCCAGACATCCACATCCTCACCCATAGGCCCAAGGGAGCAGAGACTGCAAACCAAGGACCCCAATCTTCCCTCAGGCTCTTCAGATCTCCTTTTTATTACCTTGAATTAAAACAAAAAAAGGCTGGTACCATCCTCTAGCTAAAGTAATTAGTAGGTCTGAAGGCTTACAGTATGGTACAGATCTTTGAAACACAAAGATCTCTTTATCATCATATGTGACCCAAACCTACTTCTGCCTAAATCCAAAGTCCCTGTAGTCAGCCTTCATATTACACTGTGTCTCCGTAGGCAAGTTTGTCAATGAAATCAGGGAAAACAATTCAAAAGTGTCTAGAAGGAGTAGGAGGGAAAAAATGCCTTTGGAAGGTAGAAAAGACCTAGACAATATCTGAACTCATAGTAAAGGTGTCAACAGAGAGACAATCTATTAGATTGTTACTTTTGTTGGTTCTTCTCTTCTCCTGGACGGAAAGCTTTCTAGAGACTAGGACCTCTCCCTAACACCTAGCGATGTACCTTGCAAGTTTTAAATGCTAAATAATGTCATTTGATGGGTGGAGGTCTCCTAATATTAAATTGTGGTCACTGTAGGGGTTATAGTTCAAAAGGATAAGGAACTCTTAAGGTCAAAAATGATGAGAGTTTTGTCAGCAAAGGAGCTTGGTGAAAGATATGTTCAGTAACTATAGCATGAAAAAGGCACTGTGATGAGTAAGATAGAAGCAAACACTAGGGAGTACCTACTTTCTCCACAGACAAAGCATTGCACATGGAGACCCCAGCTAGCACAGGAAGAATGTAGGGAGGCATCCCTGTTTCTTTCAGTCCAGGGAGGCTAACGATCCAGTGTATTTTTTTTTCTATTTTAAATACTGCCAGTTAGAAAAAGAAGGTAACAGGTAAGTATCATACCTGGATCACAGGCCTTGCGTTATAACCACTCATCTCAAGTGCAATGAGCTTCCCATTACAACAACGTCTGCCACAGTATTGTATAGGAGACAACTATATAGTCACAGGACAAGGCAAAGGGGAGAGTGAACAGGGAATAAAAAATAAAACTGCTGGGTCAAATGGAATTTCTATTTCTAGGTCCTTGAGGAATCGCCACACTGTCTTCCGCATTGGTTGAACTAACTTACGCTCCCACCAACAGTGTAAAAGTGTTCCTATTTCTCCACATCCTCTCCAGCAAATGTTGTCTCCAGATTTTTTAATGATTGCCATTCTAACTGGTGTGAGATGGTATCTCAGTGTTGTTTTGATTTGCATTTCTCTGATGACCAGTGATGATGAGCATTTTTTCATATGTTTGTTGGCATCATTCTCAGCAAGCTGACAGAAAAGCAGAAGATCAAACACCGCATGTTCTCACTCATAGGCGGGTGTTGAACAATGAGAACACATGGACACAGGGAGGGGAGCACTACACACTGGGGTCAGTTGGGGGGAAATAGGGGAGGGACGGTGGGGGGTGGGGAGCTGGGGAGAGATAGCAAGGGGAGAAATGCCAGATGTAGGTGATGGGGAGGAAGGCAGCAAATCACACTGCCACGTGTGTACCTAGGCAACAACTTTGCATGTTCTTCACATGTACCCCAAAACCTAAAATGCAATAAAATTAATAAATGGGAAAAATAATAATAATAATAATAAAAATAAAACTGCTGAGAAAAGCTCCAAGGTACTAAGGCAGTAGTGACTGTAATTTGGTTCCAGATGTCAAGTACAGGTAGCTTAGATGTTTCAATACCTCTTTGCTCTTGTGAAAGCCAAATGATTGAACAAAAGCTCCATGACAAATTTCTGGAACATATCTGGCCTAAAAACCTTCAAGCAAAGCTCAACATAACTTGAAAACACTGGACTCACTGGGCAGGGGTTCCTGGTCCTTTGCTGGCTCCCTGCCGTATTCCCCAGATCGCACACATTTTCTGGGAATTTGTTCAATGGTTTTTATTAGCTCTGTCTCTCAGATATAAATTCCTTTTTTATGCCAAACACCATCAAATATACAAGAATACATTTCCTACACTTCATATCTTTGTTCACATAACTGCCTGATACATTGTTTTTTAATCTAGAAATAATTAGTTTGGAGTCTGTGGGCATATGAGTATCTCAAGAGTTCTCTCAAGTTGATTAACTCACTCATCATAAGGTAAGTTTATCTGCATAGATCTTCGAGATGCAATGTGCTTTTCCTCTATGGAGACTCTTTTTGCACTCTTGAATATGTTGACGTTTTCTTTATTATAATAGTCCTTGTTCTAATAAAGAGAAGCCACTCACTCATTGGCTCAGGAGACCCTTTATTCACAATAGCCAGTATTGAACAGAGGATGCTTATTTGGCAGTAGCTCAAATTTAAAAGAATTATAATAAAATCAAGTCACATTTGAGCTTCCAGATTGCAAAAGACTGACATGACTAAGTCACTGTACTTCATTCTTGATTTTAAGAGTACAAATAAAGAAAAGGTCCTGGGCATGTCTAGAGAGAGGGTCTTAACTTGTCTTCATGATTTTGGACTCTAATTTTGAGTCAAGCTTCCTGTATATGATAAGGCCTGCCAAGCCCTGTGTCCTTCAGGAAAGACTACCTGGCTAGAAGGAAAACCCAGCTGTCACAATCCCACCCATATGAGGAGCTATGTCCCCATCGCTTTCTTGTACCCAGTCCATCAGAAGGTGGGTCTTTCCTTAATGGCTTATCTTCCCCAAGACTGTGGGGCTTATTTTTTTTCTTTGCTCCTAAAACCTAACTAAAGGAGAGTAGCCTAATTATTATATCAACGGCTCTGTCTTGGATGTGTAGAGAAAACTTAGTAATTCTTACAGACAGTTCTAATAGGTACAGATTTGCCCATGAGTCACCTTAAATCAATACATGCTGGAACAAAACAAATTCATCATGGTTTTCATTTTTAAAATAATAGTATCATTTGGGAAAATTTGAAATAGTTCTGGTAGAGGTATTTATAAACAGGCATTGGCCAAATGAAGAAGAGTAGAGGAAAATTTCAATAAGAAGAAACAATATATGTAGAGGTAAAAAGGAATTAAAATCTGGCCATTAATAAGAAACCACAAGAAGTTTGAAACAGACATGAAAGTATCATAAAATATCCACCTAAGAGTTTTGATGAAGGAATAAAGAAAGATAAGGCAAAGGCCAAATTACAAAACATATTTATTCTACATTAAGGAGTTTGAATTTTACTCTGAAGTTTGTAAGAGCTACAGAAAGATTTCACTCATTGGATGAAGTGGTCAAACTGGATTTAGGAAGATTAATCTGGCAGCTGCAAGAAGGGTGAACAGAAGAGCATCAGATTAGAGACAGAGAGACAACTTTGACTTTGGGGAAGTTAATCTCTCTGAGCCTCAGTTTTAACATCTGTAAAGTGGAAAGTAATAAAAATCTAAATAGTTTGTGCCATAATTAAATGTACATAAAAAGCATCCTATCTGTGAGATTTGGGAAGTACTCAATAAAATGTTTTGTTATAAGCAACCTAGACAAGGTCTGGGAGGAGAGTTGAGATGGGACTGAAGGGTAGCAGGGAAAGAAATTGACTCACTCAAGAAACATTTCTTGAGCAGCTACTTTGCATCAGGCACAGTATTAAACAATGAAATATACTTATGGTCTGGTATATAAATACTTCCTGTGATAGACATGCCTGGTATCCTAGGCAAAAACTACCAACTGCAAAGGAACATGTACATTGCAAATAACATATAATGTTTCAGGAGATTTTCCATGATATAGTTAAAAAAAGAACTCCTCAAAAATTATTCTTTCATTAATAAATTTCTTAATATCATATCTCTGTCAATCTTTTCTTTCAGTGATTTCTTTACAATATTTATCCACACTATCTTACTCTTTTGTGAATGAAAATCAAAGATAAGCACACTCACAATGGAAGAACTTTGACATGCACAACATTTATTTCTTACACTGATTTTGTAGCCAAACAATAAAAGTAAAATGTGCTTTTTAAAGAAAAATTGCTCTCTATTTTATGTAGAAAGTTTAATACTGGTGAGGATCCAAGATGGCCAAATAGGAACAGCTCTGGAGTGCAGTTCCCAGAAAGAACAATGCAGAGGGTGAGTGATCACCAAATTTCCAAATGAGTTTTCAATGCCCACAGACCAGGAGATTCCTGGGCCAAAAACAGCCATGAGTTTTCAGCATGGCTGTTTCAGCTGGTGCCATGGGTTGGCACACAGAAACTCGCACAAATCTGGGCAGCGTTTCAACTGGCATGTGGAAGGCCTGGGAGAGAGAGAAGCCCATTCAACTGAAAGGGAGAGGGCTGAGACAGGAAGCCAGGTGATCTGGCTTGCCAGGTACCACTCCCACAAAACAAGCAATCTGAAACGCTCTGAATTGAGAGTGTCACAGCAAGCGCAGCTGGACACAGGATGGTCCAGCTCAGTGAGGGGAAGGGCATCTTCCAATACCGAGTCAGTCCGCCAATACTGAGGCAGTTCACAAAACAGCTGGGCAGAGCCTGCAGCAGCTCAGCAACACCTCTGCTGGCAGACTGTGACTAGACTACGCTTGCAGGGCACGGCATCTCTGAAAAAAGGCAGCAGCACATCAGGAACTTATAAATAAAGTAGACCTTCCTAGGTCAGAGCACCTGGGAAAAGAGGCAGTTATAAGTTTCGCTGCAGCAGACTTAAAGGTACCTGCCCAGCAGCTCTGCACAGAAAAATGGAGCTCCCAGCCCAGCACTTGAGCTCCTATAAGGGACAGACTGCCTCCTCGAGCAGCTCCCTGATCCCTGTATACCCAAAGAGACACCTCATAAAGGAGAGCTCAGGCCAACATCCGGCAGGTACCCTTCTGGGATGAAGACAACAGAAGAAGAAACCAGCAGCAACTCTTACCATTCTGTGGCCCCCATGGGTGATCCCCACGAAAGCAGGGTCTGGAGTGAACCTCCAGCAGTCCTGCAGCAGAAGGGCCTGATTATTAGAAGGAAAACTAAGAAACAGAAAGAAATAGCTTCAACATCAACAAAAAGGACATCCACTCAAAGACCCCAACCGAAAGTCACCAACTCCAAAGACCACAGGTAGATAAAGCCACTAAGATGGGAAGAACCCCACATAAAAGGATGAAAACACCAAAAACCAGAATGTCTCTCCTCCTCCAAGGGATGGCAACTCCTCACCAGTTAGGGATCAAAGCTGGATGGAGAATGAATCTGATGAATTGACAAGAACAGGCTTCAGAAGGTGGGTAATAAACTTCTCAGAGCTAAAAGAACATGTGCTAACCCAATGCAAAGAAACTAACAATGCTGAAAAAAGGTTAGATGAAATGCTAACTAGAATAAACAGCTTAGAGAAGAATATAAATGACCTGATGGAGGTGGAAAACACAGCATGAGAACTTCGAGAAGCATACACAAGTTTCAATAGCTGAATAGAAGAAAGGATATCAGAGATTGAAGATCAACTCAATGAAATAAAATGAGAAGGTAAGATTAGAGAAAAAAGAGTAAAAAGAAATGAACAAAGCCTTCAAGAAATATGGGATTATGTGAAAAGACCTTATCTACGTTTGATACATGTACCTGAATGTGATGGAGAGAATGAATCCAAGCTGGAAAACACTCTTCAGGATATTATCCAGGCGAACTTCCACAGCCTTGCAAGGCAGGCCACCATTCAAATTCAGGAAATACAGAGAACACCACAAAGATTCCTCAAGAAGAGCAACCCCAAGGCACATAATCATCAGATTCACCAGGGTTGAAATGAAGGAAAAATTGCTAAGGGCAGCCAGAGAGAAAGGTCAGGTTATCCACAAAGGGAAGCCCATCAGACTCACAACAGAACTTTTGGCAGAAACCCTACAAGCCAGAAGAGAGTGGGGGCCAGTATTCAACATCCTTAAAGAAAAGAACTTTCAACCTAGCATTTCATATCCAGGCAAACTAAGCTTCAGAAGCGAAGGATAAATAAAATCCTTTATGGACAAGCAATTGCTAAGAGATTTTGTCACTACCAGGCCTGCCTTAAAAGAGCTCCTGAAAGAAGCACTAAACAAGGAAAGGAACAACCAGTACCAGCAACTCCAAAAAAGTACCAAATGGTAAAGAGCATTGACACAATGAAGAAACTGCTTCAACTAATGAGAAAAACAGCCAGCTAGCATCAAAATGGCAGGATCAAATTGACACTTAAGAATATTAACCTTAAATGTAAATGGGCTAAATGCTCTAATCAAAAGACAGACTGGAGAACTAGATTAAAAATCAAGACCCATCAGTGTGCTGTATTCAGGAAACCCATTTCACATGCAAGGACACACATAGGCTAAAAATAAAGGCAGGGAGGAAGATTTATCAAGCAAATGGAGAGCAAAAAAAAAAGCAGAAGTTGCAATCCTAGTACCTGATAAAATGAACTTTAAACCAACAAAGATCAAAAGAGACAAAGAAGGGCATTACATAATGGTAAAAGGATCAATGCATCAAGAAGAACTAATGATCCTAAATATATACACACCCAATACAGAAGCACCTAGGTATATAAAGCAAGTTCTTCAGACCTACAAAGAGACTTCGACTCCCACACAGTAATAGAGGGAGACTTTAACACTCTGCTGTCAATATTAGGCAGATAAATGAGACAGAAAATTAACAAGGATATCCAGGACTTGAACTCAGATCTGGACCAAGAGGACCAAATAGACATCTACAGAAACCTCCACCCCAAATCCACAGAATCTACATTCTTCTTAGCACTGCATTGCACCTACCCTAAAACTGACCACATAATTGGAAGTAAATCACGCCTCAGCAAATGCAAAAGAATGGAAATCATGACAAACACTCTCTCAGACCACAGGGCAATCACATTAGAACTCAGAATTAAGAAACTAACTCAGAACTGCACAACCTCATGGAAACTGAACAACTGGCTCCTGAATGTCAACTGGATAAACAATGAAATGAAGGCAGAAATAAAGATGTTCTTTGAAACCAACGAGAATGAAGACACAACATACCAAAATCTCTGGGACACATTTAAAGCGCTGTCTAGAGGGAAATTAATAGCAACAAATGATGACATGAGAAGCAAGGAAAAATCTAAAATCAATACCCTATCATCAAAATTGAGAGAGTTAGAGGAGTAAGATCAAAAAACTCAAATCCTAGCAGAAGACAAGAAATAACTAAGACCAGAGCAGAACTGAAGGAGACAGAGACACAAAAAACCCTTCAAAAAAATCGATAAATCCAGGAGCTGGTTTTTTGAAAAGATAAACAAAATAGACAGACCACTAGCCAGATTAATAAAAAAGAAAAGGGAGAAGAATCACATAGATGCAATAAAAAATGATAAAGGGGATATCACCACCAATTCCACAGAAATACAAACTACCATCAGAGATTCCTACAAACAACTCTATGCACATAAACCAGTAAACCAAGATGAAATGCATAAATTCCCGGACACTTGCATCCTCCCAAGACTAAACCAGGAAGAAGTTGAAACCTTGAACAGACCCATAACAAGGGCTAAAGTTGAGTCAGCAATTAATAGCCTACCAACTAAAAAAGTCCAGGTCCAGATGGATTCACAGCTGAATTCTTCCAGATGTACAAAGAGGAGTTGGTACCATTCCTTCTGAAACTATTCCAAACAATACAAAAAGAGGGAATCCTTCCCAAATCATTTTATGAGACCAACATCATCCTGATACCAAAACCTGGCACAGACTCAAGAAGAAAAAAAAACTTCAGGCCGATATCCATGATGAGCATAGATGCAAAAACCTTCAATAAAACACTGGCAAACCGATTACAACAGCACATCAAAAAGTTTATCCATCACAATCAAATAGGCTTCATCCTGGGGATGCAAGTCTGGTTCAACATACACAAGTCCATAAATGTAATCCACCATGTAAACAGAACCAAAGACAAAAATCACATGATTATCTCAATAGATGCAGAGAAGGCCTTTGACAAAATTCAGCAGCACTTTATGCAAAAAACTCTTAATAAACTAGGTATTGAAGGAACATATCTCAAAATAATAAAAGCTATTTATGACAAACCTAAAGCCAATATCATATTGAATGGGAAAAACCTGGAAACATTCCCTTTGAAATCCGGCAGTAGACAAGGATGCCCTCTCTCACCACTCCTATTCAATATAGTATTGGAAGCTCTAGCCAGAGCAATTAGCCAAGAAAAAAAATAAATAAAGGGTATTCAATTAGGAAAGGAGGAAATCAAATTGTCTCTATTTGCAGATGACATGATTGTGTATTTAGAAGGCCCTATCATCTCAGCCCAAAATCTCCTGAAGCTGATAAGCAACTTCATCAAAGTCTCAGGATACAAAATCAATGTGCAGAAATTACAAGCATTCCTATACACCAATAACAGACTAACAGAGAGCCAAATCAAGAATGAACTGCCATTCACAATTGCCGCAAAGAGAATAAAATACCTAGGAATACAGCTAACAAAGGATGTAAAGGACCTCTTCAAGGAGAACTACAAACCACTGATCAAGGAAATAAGAGAGGACACAAACAGATGGAGAAATATTCCATGCTCATGGTTAGGAAGAATCAATATCATGAAAATGGCCATACTGCCCAAAGTAATTTATAGATTCAATGCTATCCCCATCAAGCTACCAATGACCTTCTTCACAGAACTGGAAAAAACCGCCTTAAATTTCATATGGAATCAAAAGAGAGTCTGCATAGCCAAGACAATCCTAAGCAAAAACAACAAAGCTGGAAGTATCATGCTACCTGACTTCAAACTATACTACAAGGCTACAGTAAACAAAAAAGCATGGTACTGGTACCAAAACAGAGCTATAGACCAATGGAACAGAACAGAGGCCTTGGAGGCAGCCCCACAGATCTACAACCACCTGATTTTTGACCAACCAGACAAAAACAAGTAATGGGGAAAGGATTCCCTGTTTAATAAATGGTGTTGGGGAAACTGGCTAGCCATGTGCGGAAAGCAGAAACTGGACCCCTTCCTGACACCTTACACTAAAATTAACTCCAGATGGATTAAAGACTTAAACATAAGGCCTAACATGATAAAAACCCTAGAAGAAAACCTAGGCAATACCATTCAGGACATAGGCATAGGCAATGACTTCATGACTAAAACACAAAAAGCATTGGCAACAAAAGCCAAAATAGACAAATGGGACCTAATCAAACTCCATAGCCACTGTACGGCAAAAGAAACAATCATTAGAGTGAATCGGCAACCAACCGGATGGGAAAAAATTTTTGCAATCCACCCGACAAAGGGCTAATATCCAAAATCTACAAAGAACTAAAACAGATTTACAAGAAAAAAACAAACCCATCCAAAAGTAGGCGAAGGTAACAGACAGACACTTTTCAATAGAGGACATATATGAGGCCAACAAACATGAAAAAATGCTCATCATCACTGGTCATTAGAGAAATGCAAATCAAAACCACATTGAGATACCATCTCATGCCAGTTAAAATGGCAATCATTAAAAAATCTGGAGACAACAGATCCTGGAGAGGATGTGGAGAAATAGGAACACTTTTACACTGTTGGTGGGAGTGTAAACTAGTTCAACCATTGTGAAAGACAGTGTGGCACTTCCTCAATGACATAAAAATAGAAATTCCATTTGACCCAGCAATCCCATTACTGGGTATATGTCCAAAGGATTGTAAATCGTTCTATTATAAAGACACATAAACACGTATGTTCATAGTGGCACTGTTTATAATAGCAAAGATTTGGAACCAACCCAAATGCCCATCAATGATACACTGGACAAAGAAAATGTGACATATATACACCATGGAATACCATGCAGCCATAAAAAATGATGAGTTCATGTCCTTTGTAGGGACATGGATGGATCTGGAAACCATCATTCTCAGCAAACTGACACAAGAACAGAAAATCATACACCGCATGTTCTCACTCATAGGCGGGTGTTGAACAATGAAACACATTGACACAGGGAGGGGAGCATCACACACTGGCATCTGTTGTGGGGGCAAGGGAAGAATAGTTGAGGGGTGAGGAGGTTTGGGAGAGATAACATGGGGAGAATTGCCAGATGTAGGTGATGGGGGGATGGAGGCATTGCTATGTGCGTACTTATGCAACAATCCTGCATGATCTGCACATGTACCCCAGAATCTAAAGTATGATAAAATAAAATAGAAAAGAAAGCTTAATGCATTAATTTTAATCTTTTCCTGATTCATAAAGCATATTTTTATGCCATAGACTTTACACACTTTTATACTATAAAACCAAGCTAAGATAAACAACTAAGTTCCAGAATTGAAGAAAAAGATTTCAAAATGTTATGTAGTGTGACATTATGAAAACATACTTCATGAAAGCTAAGGTTGTATTTGAATGAGATAAAATGGAATAAACATGCCAGGTTACTAAATAAATATATAAATTTTTCCTAAGAATATTTGTGAATTCACAAAAGAACAAAGGTATGTTACCTTTACCAACTTTTTAATGTCAGTTTTCAAATAAGGCAGTTGAATATCCTAAGAAAGTTTTACTTTTTTTGTCCAGAGAGATTTTGTATTTAATTATACTGTAAGAATAAGCCTATCTACCCAAAATATTACCTAATTTCCTCTGGTATTTTAAAGCCATCATTGTTACTAAAATCAATCTATATAGCCTTACAGTTTTCATTCTCCAAATAATTTTCTTCTTGTTCCTCTTCTTCCAATAAAAGAATTCTTTCTATCTAGAGTATATATTTAAAAAAATTGTTTCTAGAGTATATTACTTTTTCCCCAGGGCTGTTATTAGCTCATTTGCCAAAAACTCATAATGCCAAGTCAGTCTATTATTTTTCTAGACCAAGTATAGATCTTTTCTTCAGTAATAAATCACAACACATAACAGGCAATTTCAAATAATTACGTTTATGGAGTATCATTATTTGACATTTCCCAAAGGAGCAACAACTACTAACACGTATGAACTAACAACAAATGTTCATGCATTTTTGAGTGGCTTAAATCAGAACTTTAGACAAACAAAAACTTTTTAAAAAATAATAAGTCCCTTCTTGGAAAAAAAAAAGTGCAACCACTTTAAATCATCAAAAAGAGAATAGAAAGACAAAGAACATCTGAAGATATAATCTGAGATAAAATCCCTTTTCCTCTGTGTAAGTGCCCCTCTTTACAACCTTAATGAAGATCAATTTCATTCTTATTCAAAAAATACTTAAAGAGAAAACATTTTTAATTTTCAGAAATATATTATTCATTTATAGTGTTCCTTACAAAAAGAATTTAGGAACACAAATCAATAATCTCTAGGACTATGTTGTTATTTTGAATTGTAAAATTCACCATTTTTTTCCAGGACTTGGATGCTGTGCTTCCAGTAATGAAATGAAATTCAAGGCAACTGGTTCAGAGAAAGCTGGTTATAAGCATGATATAATGCTAAGAGTTGGCATTACTATTTGAATATGCTGACAGACTTTTTTCTCTTCCATTATCTGGATAAGCCTTCCATTTTACGTGTAGGTTACCATTATTAAAAATAAAGATATCAACCCTTTGTTGGTAGTAGTAATTTGTAGTAGAGAGCTGTGGTCATCTTATTTAACATACCTATTTATAAGTAAAATTTTAAAAGTGGTTATTAAATATGTCACAATTTAAATCCTGGGCTAGTTTCAATTTTTAGATGGAATAGTTTTTAACAAAACTTCACACTACAAGAAAAGTAAGATTCATAAATGTATGAGCCTGTTTGGGAACATTTATTCTTAGCTTCATTGTCTAGAAACAGTTTATATGGAAAAATGTTTAGCCAAGTTTGAATTATAGAATGGTAAGAATATAATTTAGGAAGAAAAAAGCATGTAAAATGTCCACAGATATGCAAAAATAATCCTATTTAGTCAGAAATATCTGCACTGCAGCACCAGTTGTGCTACTAGCTAATCCCTTCCTTCTTTGAAAATGAGAAGGAACAGATATTTCAGTAGGTAAAATAGCACACATACTAAAAGGAGCCTAAATTTGTAGAACAACCTGTTCACTTCCTTAGGATTCTGTCCAGAAAACACAGAGCTGTTTTTAATAACTCTAAAATGTTAGTGTTTAGAAAGCTTCTTTTGAAGGAAAATAACAAAAGAAATGACTACAGCACAGATATATGTATAGGCCTTTTGTTATTTTCCTACAAACTAAGGAAATATATATATTACATAAAAAATACATATGTTACATATGTAAAATGTTACATTAAAAAATACATATATATAAAATATATATACTTAAAGTCAGGATAGAGCAGGGCACATAGGGAATGGAGGATTTTGGTTTTCCAAGAGAAAAATAAAAGATATTAAGGTTTTGTCTTTAAGTTATACCAGGATAACATATTCCAGCAAATGCAATGATGGTCCCCAAAAAGCTATGTCCAAGTACTAATTCCCAGAAACTGTAAATGTAACCTTATTTGGAAAAGAGAGTATTTGCAGATGGAATTATGTTAAGGATTTTTAGATGAAGAAAACATCCTGGATTATCTGGGATAGACTCTAAATTGAGTGACAAGTGCCCTCATAAGAAACGCACAGAAGACAGACACAGAGGAGAAAGCCATATGAAGACTGAGGCAGAGGCTGACGTGATGGGGCCACAAGCCAAGGAAAGCTGACAGCCACCAGAAGCTGGAAGAGCCAAGAAATAGCATCTCCCCTTGGGAAGCAGCACAACTCTGCCAACACCTACCTAGATGTTGGATTTCCAGCCTCCAGGATGGTGACAGAATAAATGTCTGTTGTTTTAAGCCACTCAGTTTGTGGTAATTTATTAGAGTAGCCACAAGAAAAGAAGATAATGTGTATATACTGTATGTGTGTCTGTGTTTATAACACATATATGTATGTATATACTCATGCACTAAGACACTGTTAGTACCCCTTCACACATATCATATCACATGAGATTCCATTAAATGGAGTTGAAATTAATCTCTGGAATATTATGTCTTCAAGTTTAGCTTCTGCTATTTGTTGAATGTAATTGACATGCCACATACAGTGCTATGCCCTCTGGAAACAACAGTAAGTTAGACACCACCTATACTCATGAAGCATCCCAGTGGAATATAGACAAGTGAACAAACATCGGAATACATTAAGATAACTCTTTCTAGGCATGGATGCATGGGACCCCAAAGA
Organism: Sapajus apella; assembly: GCF_009761245.1. Classification (NCBI taxonomy): domain Eukaryota; kingdom Metazoa; phylum Chordata; class Mammalia; order Primates; family Cebidae; genus Sapajus; species Sapajus apella. The sequence continues at coordinate 19,459,743 of NW_022436946.1, read as the reverse complement.
GGAACATACAGCTCAGCATAGGAGGGGGAAGGAACAGAGATCACAGTGAGCTTCCCAGAAAAATAAACACCTAAAGTTAGTGAAACCTGAAAGATGAGTTTGCATGGTAGAGCTGGTACAATGGCATGGAGCATGGGTGTTGAAGACACAGGGGAAGAGCAGAGAGGGTTCAGGCTGAGAGGACAAAATATACACGAAAGAAGTTCTGCGAGATAGTAGTGGGTGTGAAGGAGGCAGGAGATGAGACTGGGATGTAGACAGAGAGCAGAGAATGATGAGCCTTGTAAGTCATTCTGAGAAGTTTATACTCTATCATGAGGGGATTGGGAGTCACTGGAGGGTTTTAAGCAGAAGGAAACATAAGGGCATTTTAAAAATTATTAAAATCACTATCTGTGGTGTGAACTTACATCAGGAAAAATTGGAGCCAGAGATACTTTTTATGAGGCAACAGCGGCAGCCCAGGAAAGAGATAAGTATGCTTTGGACTAAAGGAGTGATGCAGGGATGAACAGATAGAATATTTCCATGGAGTGATGAAGGGAGTCTAATAGAAAGGAATTGACACTTGGGTAAGTATGTATATGAGGAATAGAAGAGAGACATCTAGGTTTCTAACTTGAGCAATTGAGGGAATGGTAGCATTATTTCTCAATTCTGGAATGTGGACTGAGGGGCAGATCTTGGGGGAGGATATGATGAGCTCAGAGAAGGTGAGAATGAGAGCCACCCCAGTGGAAGAAGAAAAGCAATTGGATATGTTGGTTTGTAGCTCAAACCAGAGATACCTGGGTTAGAGATAAGGACTCGTAAGTCATCAGCCCATAGAGGATTGTTGAAGCCATAGGAGTAATTGGGAAATCCCAGAAAGAGCAAGAGCAGTAAAAATCAGGAGAGACACAGATGAAACTTGCAGGAATACAATGTAGAGACAGAGAAAGAGGAACCCCAAAGGTGACAGAATGAGTAGCCAAAGAAAGAGGAGGAAAACCAGAAAAGTGTCGTATTACAAAGGCCAGAGCAAAAGCATTTTATGAAAATAGGAGTGTGCAGCTATGTTAAATGCTCCAGAAAGTACTGTAATAACTCAGAATTTTCCAGAGCATTTATTGACAAGTTGATTGGTGGACTTGGTAAGATGTTGCAAACAGAGCAGGGGAGACAAAAGGCCAACTTCAGCAGGTTGAGCCATGGTGGGTGGAAAAGCGAAGTGAGTAGCAAGTGTGGTCAACTCTGGTATGTGATCTCACTGGGAAAGGGGAAAAAAGAGAAAATGGAGAATCTGAACATTTACTTTCTTATTAAGATGGAAGAGGTCTGCGATGCTAATAATCAGAGTCATCTTTTTAAAAAAAATAAATCAATATCCCTGATATTCATATAGACTTTATAATTTTAGAATAATCATGGAAAGGAATCTTAAAGGTAAATTAAATTGCCATCTATTACAGGCATCCTTCTCATAAAGTCCCCATTAGAGAGTCATCCAGAGACTTTCTGTGATAGGGGCTTACTGCTTCATAAGGGCTCTGGTTGTATTACTAGACAGCTGTGTCATTTAAAAAGCACCTTCCTAAAGTGGCACAAGTATGCCTTGCCATGATATAAAGGACCCTTAGTTCCAGTTCTGCCTTCTGGTACCATATGTGAATACAACCATTGTGTGTGCTTAGTTTTTCCAATCTGAGCCCTCCCTACCATCCAGGGTTCTCTGATCTGGGAGAATTCTCGTTTACGAATATCCATTTTAAAGATTAGTGCATCCAACTATATAATTAAAAGCAACATCTTAAATGTCACATTGTCAGTGCTGAATACAGCAGGACTGTCACTGCCTATGATCTGAATTTCCATTAACATAGCATGGGCCCATTGTCAAATAAACAGCTAAAAAAAATAAAAAAGAAAGCTGTATTTTGCCTCTGGTCCTGTCAAGTATGAGTTTAAGTTCACTGACTACCACAAAGAAACACTGAGACGACTTAATGCGGATAGATCCCTCTTGAGGTAGCTGATTGTTATCCTTGCAATGACCTGGTTATCATCTTTTTTATAAATCCAGTAGTCATTCTGGCTTTTTATAGCATCCACTTCTGCTACTAAGAGGTTGACTGTGGCACTCAAATCTTGCTTCAAAGGACTACAGCCTAATCTTGTCTTTGCTACTAGTACCTATGGCCATTGAGTAGATGATCAAGGGGTCACTTACTCTGTCATTAAAATATAATGCACAGGCTGTAAATAGTTTTCAATGTGCTTTTTATTAAGTATTTTATTGCCTTTTTATAGAAATAAAATATAACTTTTCAATACAGCTGCCTCTAAGGATCTAAATGTTAATGCCTTTTGAGTTAAGAGCCATTTTCCCAGGAATGCATCTGATGTAACAGGAAGTGTCATAGTAAATCACACTGAAACTTGAATATTTCTCCTGGATCCCATATCTTTGATCATTTTGATTTTACATTCCTTTATTAGTTCAACAAATAGGTAATGAGTGTCTCCATGTGCTGGGCACTGTGTTGGATACACCAGCTACAGCAGCCAACAAAACCCACAAGATTCCTATCCTTATAGGGCATAGCCCCATGGAGAGATGGCTACTGCCCAAGTCAACACACACACACACACACACACACCCCATTGTATAATATTCAGGGGTCGGGATGTGTGCTGTGACAAATGGGAATAGGGCATTCTGAAAAGTAAAACTAGGGCAGGGCAATGCCTAATTGGAAGAGTCAGAAAAGTGACATCAAGCTGAGAACTAAAGGGTGAGTAGGTGTTTCACTTGTTTTTGTTTATTGTGTTTTCCAGAGAAATGGTTGGGGAACAGCATTTTATGCAGAAAGAACACAAAAACACTCTGAGAGTCCTGAGGCTGTTTTCAACCTTAATTTTTCCCTAAGGCATTACAGACCTCTAAGGCATCTTGGTTTGATCCGTACAAATGTAAGACATAGCTATAAATTAGTGAATAAATTTTGCAGGTGTTAAAAATGGATTCTTTGGCATGCAAATAAACCCAGCCTCCTCAATCATATGTATGACAAGTCAACAATGTCTAGAGGTGTTAGTTCTTTTGAGGATGATAAAAGTACTATATCAATATTTGTTCATCTGCTGGAAACTGGCACAATTTTTTAAGATTCAGGATTATTTTGTCAAACAGCATGAATTGCTCTGACTCATAGGTCCTCTCGAGGTTAGAGTGTGGGAAATCCTTAAACAGAACTGGTGAGCAGTCAAAACTGAGACTAAGTTTCTCACCTGTATTTGCATTAATTTCACTTAAAAGCACTATTTTGTTCCCAATAATACCTGATGATGAACCTCCCGGAGGGGAGTGGAAAGCCCATTTCAGGAGAGATTCACTGATCAGACATTGAATATCTTGAGATCTGTCTTCAAGGCTTATGAATGCTGAATGTGAAATGGTATCACAGTGCTAGGGTAACCCTCTGTCTGGTTTGCCTGGGATTTTTTTGTAGTTTTAGCATGAGAAGCTCTATGTCCCAAGAAACTCCTCTGTCCCAGATAAACTGGGACAGTTGGTCACCAGACTACAATCAGGATTGGCTTCCTGGGAAGCCTGTGTCATTGCAGGCTGCCCAGCTCTTACATGAGTCCCATGCTTGGTTTAATGCTTTACTGTTGCTGTTTTGAAATTTGTAAATGTTTGAATAAGGGGTCCTACATTTTCCCTTCACTGGGCCCTACAATTTATGTAGCTGGTTCTATCTGGAACTAGCATTTATTGAGCTTTTACCTTGTATCAGGCCATGAATGAGTAATCTTATATTATTTCATCTAATACCTAACCCTGAAAGGAAGCTATTAATATACTAACTTTACAGATAAAGAAACTGTGGTTTGAAGATGTTAAGCCATTTAATAAGATAGTTAACTGACAGGAACATAAATTCAAATTAAGAACTGCCTGGCCCCAAGTGCCTCGAGTTTTCTGTTCTGCTGTGCAGAGGCTTAAATAGCACCCTGCAGTGGAGATAGGCACTATCAGGTTCCATCTTAGAAAGTTATTCATTTTGCTGATCCCAGATGGTCAAGTATTGGCAACTTTGTAGAGTTCGAACTGATGATAAACTATGTTAAAAATCGCCACTGCTTTACACATAAGCAATTCTCCCTCCTATCTTAGCCTTTCTACAATTTGTCTTTGACCCGGCAACTGACATTGTTTTTGTTGTTCATTTCTTCCTTTAGATTTCCCTTGAAATGAAGGTGGTATGTTTGCATGGGGCTTGGGGGAAAACAAGATCAGAATTCACAACTGGATTAAAAAAATTAGGCAAATGACAAAGTTAGAAAATGATTTGAGAGGAAGAGCTCCACACCCCCACCACAAAGCTAAGGAGGTAAAATGACCTTCTCTGACTTCTCCCTGGGTCTTCTTGTGTGTTCCGTTCACTCCCATCTCTAATAACAGTTTGGATGCAGAATCAGAATTTTCCATGGGACTTAACTATTGATGCTCTTTGGAAATATTGCCCTTTCCTCAACTACTGTCTTCCTTAGAGCAAGTAATAATTGTCCTTTTCTGAAGGTCCTTGGAGATTGAGAGAATATAGTTCCCACCTTTATTTTCATTTCTCATTTTATCTAGAAGCACCGTTCTATTTTCAGTTATTTCTGAAAGCTAACCCTGCAGTAATTGGGACAACCCATCCCTGTGACTGTTATCACTGTATCTGATTCAGTTCCAAGCAACCACCAAGTCCATGTGTGGTGTTCTTAGAACTGACCATCAAGGCTTCAAGATCTTCAAGAGATAGTCCACAGAGTCTGTAATCACTCACTGTCACGGGAGTTCTTCTACTTGCCTGATCACAGAAATCATCAGGCCCTCCACCTGTGAGTTACATGACCTTCCTGGAGATTTTGGTGCATTAATGATGGGGTGTGGTCCAGAATACAGAGAAGAGAACAAAGGCCCAGGGGGATCTTCTCAGGCAAATGTGAGAAACACTTCTAAAACCTTTTTCTGTATTTTATAGTTTTCACCTATTTTACTCTAAAACTGAAAATAAGAGACTCTCCTTTATTATTATGGTGGACTAGCTTTATAAAAATGCCAAAATACACATAATATATTCTTCACATAAATGACTGAAAGTAACTAGAAACAAGCTGACATTTGGGAGAAAGTAGGTTAATTATTAATTAAAAGAAAAGTTTTCAAGAGAAGAGATTCATATTTAAAAAGTATTCAGAGGTCATGAAGATCCCAGCACTGTGTGACAACTTGGGAAATAAAACATTGTCATTCACATGCATGAATGCATCCTTACACACACACCCTCTACTATATGACATGGGCAACTATGCTGCCTATGACCTAAATCCTACAAGACTGCTATTGGTGATAGTGTCAATAAGATGGAAACTTTCCAAAAAAGAAATATTAGCTGAGACTTTTGCCAAAACTAGGAGGTGGCATTAACCTTTTCATGCCCTTTGTACATAGTCAAATAAAACAAAAGTCATTTTTCATATACCAATTGTAATTGATAATGTTATGTTCTTATTGTATCAAAGGCCATAAAGCCTTTGAACACACACAAAAAATCTTAGTGTTGCTGGGCTTTGCTCCCCAAACTCCTGGGTTTGGGTTTTTTTATGTATATATCTCTATCTATTACTCTAACAAGTGACTGTTGAACAGCTGCCTTCCTCATCCTGCCTATGGGAGCTGATCATGCTCTACCTTCTATGCCAGAAACACTCTGGATGACATAGCCTATGCCTCTAATGAATGGGGAGAAAAAAACCATAGAGGTCAGGAACTATTCTGAAGGTCTCCTGAGGCGGTCTTTGCAATGCCAGTCATTTCCTTTATCAGCACACATTAACAAAAACCTTCTGGTGGGGGCTCTGAGTTGTCTGTATCAAGCAGTAGTTAAGAAAAAGTAAAGTGATTAATAGAAAATGTCTGCTAAAATTAGACTTTTTAACTGCTTCACTGACCTTAGGTGATAGCTTTAAGTAGGTCTCTCTTCTTTACAGACAAGAGAATATGACAGAACAAACCACAGTGATGACAAAATATAGTGATCCAGTGTGACTCTAGGTTTCAGCTTTCAGAGTGAAATGATGTCATTCCAAGAGGGTTTTCATTCTTGATTCTTTATAATCTGCACACTCCTTTACTTGTTCCTTTATCTGTCCTCCCCCCAGGGAAATATTGTGGCTTGGCTGGGATGGAATAAACTCTACTAAAGAAGGTAGAAGCTAAGAGTCTAGTGAGATGCACCTGACCAAACAAAGGATAGGCATCAGCCCATGAGAACAGTGTCTGGAATTGGTTAGTCAAAGGGCAGGTCGGCAGAGATACGAGTCCATAGGTTCCAACTAGAAGGTGTATCTATCGGAAATGTTCAGTAGGAAAGGGATATATAACGCATGGTCAGGGTATGTAATTTATGGATTTTTAAGCAAGAGACAATAGGTGATGATGTTAGAAGACAGGTGGTTGGCACTGGAATTCAGGCACAAGGAATCCAGCATTCATTGGCAGGAAATCCAGATAAGTACAGTCACTAGGCAACAAGGTTGGAACTCTATCTCAAGGCGAGGGATCAGTTACTAGGAAACTGGGGTACCTAAGTTAGAGAGAGATCAGCCTTCTTCACTGAAACATTAGAGATTACATACTCTATCCTCATTTTATGCAGTGTGCTAAGGAAGAAGATGTTTAAACCAAATCCTGGATATGCAAAGAAAATGTCAATCCATAAGGGCTTCTATACAAATATGTGTGTGTGTGTGTGTGTGTGTGTGTGTGTGTGTGTGTGTATTGAGAAGGCAAAACTCAATTCATTGTTTTTCCCTGGTTAGCTAATTACATAAGTCAAAAATTAATTGTTATACTATACATACAAACTTTCAAAGGAGTTAAGAAATACAACTCTTTATTATTGAGCAGCAGCTATTCATTATGAACATTTGTCCTTTAATCTAGTTGGTTGTTATGCCTTATCTGCCATGATACACCACCCAATATCACAGTTTTGCTTTGTGGGATCTATGCTGTCAGTCCTGGTTGTCAAAGCAACATCTCTAGAGATTTATTCCAGCAATCTAAGAAGAAACATGGAAGTCCTGTTTGTAGCACATAATTGAATATTTCAAAGTTCCTTTTGGATTCCCTTTTCATGTTTGCTTGCTGGTCAACTGAAATCCATTTTCAGGTCATAAATACAAAACTAAGAGCAAAAATCAGAGGCAGAGTAAAGGAAAAGGTGTCTACTGTGAATCCATAGAAGTGTTGATTATATATATACCTTATAAAGCAAGGAAACTCAATTTTTACCTTCTACATGGTTTTTAAAAATCCCCTGATTTTGGTCAATGATGTAAAATTCTTTCATATTCTTTAGTTACTAAATATTTCAGGTCTACTACACACACACACACACACACACAATACTTGAAAGAGAACTATTAGTTATAATAAATATCATTACTTTGTGTTTTCTTCTCAATGATTCAACATCAGTGGTTATCAAAGTGTGGTCCCTGGACCCAAAATAACATCACTCACAAACTCATTAGAAATACAAATTTGTGGACCCAGGCTTAAATTTACAGAACCAGACACTCAGGGGTTAGCGTGCAGCAATCTGTTTAATAACAAATTCTGATTCTGATGAATTCTTCAGCTTAAGAGCCACCATTCTACACCTTGCAGATGACTTCCAAATCTACATCTGTTTCCAAATGCATGATGAACACAGACTTAGAGATATAGCACAACCCAAATATCTCAAAATTCAATTTATCTCCTTGATAAAACCAGTTCCCCTTCCCTGCATTTCCTACCTTAGCTAACCAGAGCTGTCTAATTACCAAGTGTGTTCGTTGTCTACTGCTACATTAAAAATTCCCCAAACTTAGCAGCTTAAAATAAGAAACATCATCTCACAAACATCATCTCTGAAAGCTGGGATTCTGGGAATAGCTTAGCTGAATGGTTGAGGCTCAGGGTTTCCTGTGAGCTTGTGGTGGTCAAGATATCAGCTGGGACCACAGTTATATAGAGACTTCTTTGGGCTAGAAAAATGACTTTCAAGCTCACTCACGTGGCTATTGTCAAGAGGCCCCAGTTCCTTACCATGTGAGTCTAACATAGGGCTAATTACTAGAAGGCACCCACTTCTCCCAAGCAAATATTCAAGAATGGGAAACCAAGAAAAATAGGCACACTGACTTTATAACCTAATAGCAAAAGCCACATGTCATCACTTCTGCCATTGTTGGCCAATAAGGCCAGTCCTGTTATAACGTAGGAGAAGACTACACAAGCATGGGAATATCAGCAGGTGGGGATCATTGGGAGCCATCATGGAAGCTGTTAACCATGCCCAGCCTAGTAATACCAGGAGATTTCTAACTCTCTTACTCTCACTGCCATATAGAACCCATAGCCAAGACTTGTCAATTATTCAGTATCTTCCATGCCTGTCTCCTTCATTATAGTACTCTTGCCTACTCTTCTATCTTGCTGCCAATCGCTATACTCTTCCAACACTCCCTCTCACAGCTGAGTAACATTCCTAAAATACAAGCCAGGTTTGCCACAAAAGACCTTCTAAACCTCTCTGCTTCCTATCAAGCAAGTGAAGATTCCTTAGCATGACATTTAAAGTTTCCTCTGACCTAAGTATAATCCATCTTCCTAGGACCATTTCCCACTATAACTCTTCATTCTTCTCTCTACAGGCCAACGATTGGATAGCTTCCCTAAGTCTTTGTTCCTGTCAATGCTCCTTTGATATTATGTTTGTCAAGAATATCCTCTTCCTACTCGAAAGCCCAGATCAGATGCTGTCTTTACTGATAGTCCAGTCAGAATGAATTATTGTGATCCACAGCATTTTATACCTCCAATACAGAATTAGTTGCAAATTGTAGTTAGTTGTTTAACAGTCTTATTTCACAAATAGATTTTAATCTCCCCAGAGTTAGGGGTTTTATTTCAATTATGTTTATCATTATCAATACAGTATTAGGGTTCATCGAATTAAAATATATAATTTCAACAGGCCCTTTCATATGAGAGATGATTCACACTATTCTCAACAATGCAGAGGAAAGGTAAGTTAAGAGTGAAATATTCAGGACTATTCCCCTAAAGAGTAGCCCTTCCTGCAAAGCTTCCAGGTGGACAAATAGCCTAAAATATCTAGGCTATCTTTTCACTTGGAAGACTTTTCCTACAGACAGATGGGACAGTCTCCTTTTACAATGGAACCTAGAAATGTGCATGGAGATAGAAGTGGTGAGAGTTCATTAGCCTGGTTTATAAGCACTTATCTAGGGTGATGGGAGCCCCTAAAGGGATTTTACAAGGGAAGTAGCTGATCAGATTTTTATTTGGAGGAATTGCCTCTGACGGGATCAATTACAGGCTGCCTGTCTGAATTGGAGGGGTACATAAGTCAAGCTAGGGGTTGATGGTGGTACACTCTACAGTGAAGGCAGAAGAGATGGAGAGAAGAGAGTTGCCCCAGAAGTGGCCAGACATGCTGATTGATGACTGATTGTGAGGGAGAGAGCTGAAGGTCTGGAATGATTCCCAGGTGAGGATTTTGTGCCTGTGAATCCGGATCTAGGATCAGCACTCAGTGGGGAAAAACACTCAGAGCATGAACTTTGCACAACATGGTACCAGCATCATTGTCATGTATGGAGAACAGCCCATTCTGGAGGGAGGCCACAGGAGCTATGGGGAAATTACACTGACCTTTTTTCACAAATGAATAGGCTCAAAATTAGATTCTTACACTGAATGACTAACAGGAAAGCTATTAAACTGTCAGACAAGAGCTCTCCCTGGTTTTTATGAATTACCATGATTCATTGTTCCAGGGGAAGGAGCTGAGCAAGAATCATTTCCGCTGCTTCTTAGGAGTTTCTGAAGGATCACACACTAGAGCGTGAAAGCAGGAAGACTGATTCATAATGACAGCATCAAAGATCAAATCAAACATCTAAACACAAAGTGTGCATGGTTGATATGTAATTATCAGCCATGTCATGAGGTTTTTAATCAATCAACTTGATTTTTCCGCTTAGTATTATACATGCCCTTTCATCTGAAGGTAGGGATGCTAGAGGTACAGAAGATAGCCACACATAACACAAAATCTTTCTAATTAAACGTAGTTGACACCAATTATGACAGCCTCACGTAGTAACATGCTTCATGTGATTAAGGAAGTTTTTATATTACATGGTACATTTGAGAAAATGGACAGTAAAATACAGCACATCTTGCACAGAGTTTTTTTAAACATTTGCATTTGAATACCCTTAGAGCAAGCATCTTTCAGTTCACAGCCACAAACATGCTTAATTCTCTCATTTATTTATATTGTTGCCTGACTTCTGAGTTGGGAATTCTGAAGAAGAACCACCAAGAATGCTGAGATGGGGCCAGACACGATGGTTCATGACTGCAATCCCAGCACTTTGGGAGGGCCCAGGCGGGCGGATCATCTGAGGTCAACATGGTGAAACCCCGTCTCTACTAAAAATGCAAAAATTAGCTGGGCATGGTTGCATACACCTGTAATCCCAGCTACCGGGAGGCTGAGGCAGGAGAATGGCTTGAACCCGGGAGGCAGAGGTTGTAATGAGCCCAGATTGTGCCACTGCACTCCAGCCTGGGCGACAGAGTGAGACTCCATCTCAAAAAAAAAAAAAAAAAAAAAAAAAATTTTTAAAGTGAGTGAAGGTGGGTATCTTTAAGAGCAATTAATACAAGTCACTGAGCTAATGTCAAAGGAGACAGAAACAGAGGAGGGTCGCCCTGCAGCTTAGGATATGCATCATCCGCTTGAAGCCATGCCGGCCCTTATCCATATTATTCCCCTTTATGGCTCTTAAGATGAAATCCCTAAGAAGATTTATGAGGCCCGCCCAGATGCGGTGGCTCACTCCTGTAATCCCAGCACTTTGGGACGTCGAGGCAGGCGGATCACCTGGGGTCGGGAGTTCAAGACCAGCCTGACCAGCATGGAGAAACCCTCTCTCTACTAAAAACTCAAAAAAGTAGCCGGGCGTGGTGGTGCGCGCCTGTAATCCCAGCTACCCGGGGGCTGAGAGAAGAGAATCGCTTGAACCCGGGAAGCGGAAGTTGCGGTGAGCCGAGATCCCGCCATTGCATTCCAACCTGGGCAACAAGAGCAAAGCTCCGTCTCAAAAAAAATAAATAAAAGAAACCTTACAAGGCCCTGTCTGTGTGGATCCTGCTCCCACTTCCAGACTCTTGTCCCACCACTCACTCACCTTCCAGCTCCGACCTCCATTCCGACAGTCCCACAGGTCAGGAAGCAGGCGAGCCCTCTGTGGCATCCCACCCAGCTCCCCCTTCAAGCCCAAGGCACTCATTTCCCCCAGCTGCTGGGAGTTTAAGCTGCTTAGCTCACACCTGAGTCCCACTGTGGGAACTGCCCTCACCTGGTTCTCCCAAGATCATGCCCCCACCTCAGGACAGAAGATTGGTCCATAAGTAGCTACAGAGGCCTCAGTTTTAGGCAGCTTAAAGGACACCCCAACTCCAGAGCTCCCTCACTTCCTTACAGGGGTTATTCATGAAAGCACACCCGATAAACACCTGGCCACAAATCTCTATTTCAGAGTCTGTTTCCAGGGAGTCCACGCCAGGACCCAAGCCCTCCTCATGCCTGTCCCAAAGCCTTCCTTTCTGTTCTTTCACTGTCTGAAACATTCATCAGCCATCCTCCCTTCCCTCTTCCCCCGAGTGTCTCACCTACTCCTCTTTCTTAACTCTGGGGTCACTTTTCCAATAATGTCTTCCCTGAAAGTACAGTCTAATTCAGGTCCCACTATTCTATGCTTTTGTAGAAACCAGTTCTCTTCCTTTATAGGACTTCCAATTGCAATATGCAGACATTAATTTGCATGTCTGCCTTACCTACCCCAGTAAACTCCATGAGAGAAGGAGCTCTACTCTTTCTTACGCTGGTGTTCCAGCATCCAGCAATGAATCTGGCTCAGGTTTGGTATTCCATGAATGGACATTAAATTGTGTGGTGGATTGATTGATTGGTGAGTGAATGGCCTCTGCCATCGAAGTCCTTTCTTTTTCTGACTCATCTTCCTGATAACAGGGAGCGCCATTTTCTGGTGACCGTTCCTCATTGTGAGATTTTTAAAGTGCAACCATGTGATAAGCTGTGATTATTGTCTTTACCAAGGTCATCCTAGGCATTGTATGTTTCATCTGTCAAAAGCTAATCACGTAAGAATGTCGAGGCTGAAAACAAGAGAAATGTATGCCTCTTCAGCACTGTACTTTCATGGTAGGAATTCCAAATAGTTAATGGACAACAATAAAAAAAATAGCTCAGGATTTAAATCAGGATCAGTATTTCACCAGTCTTCTAAAGTGTTTGTAGTAAAGTTGTGGGGGATTGAGCTCTAAAATGCGGAGGAAAAGAGCTCTTTTGCTTCTATTTTCACAGGCTTTTGTTCTAGAAATTATTTTTAGTGTTGGTAAATTATGCTAATTAAGACAACTAAACTGAAAAAGTAGTATATTTAGAACCAAGAGAACATATTTTACTAATGGTTTATGATTTCCCAAGCAGATTTAAAATTAGATTTATGTTATTTTAAGATATTTTTGTTTATCCAGCCAAATGTCACCCTAAAGTCAAGCTGGCCAGAGAAATAGGAGAAATTATTCTCCGACCAGTATTTGCTAAGCACATTCACTGAGCAAGGAATTCAAGGCCACGGTCATTGGTGTCGGGAGAGATGTAGTCTCTGAGGTTGCTGAATGATACTAAAATCTTGTTAAGGATCTGAAAAAGAGAAGAGAAAAACCAGATCTTGACAGGCAGGAGCTGGCCTGGTGCTATCAGTAAAACCTTGGGGTTGTTAGATACTGGCCTGACACTCAGAGCTAGGTTGTGGTGCTGTCCTGCTGAACACAATTTCACAGAACACTCACATCAGTCAAGCACCCTGTACTACTTTGATGGATCATGACAAAATCAAGACACTTCCAGAAATCTGAACCTGGACAAAAACAAGAATATTGTCCAAACCACGCAAATTATTAAGCATCCCCTACCTTAGCTGATATGAAAGCTGCTTCTTTATCAATTATAGCTTTAGCCTCACTTCATTTCTCCTGCCATATAGATAAAATTTATTAAAGATATCCAATCATAGAATTGCTTCCTGACAACATCCAATCTGGAGCAAAGCCTACTTCCTTGAACCTAGAACTCTGCAGGTGATACAGCTTTGCAAGGCCACAGGCATCCTGCTTTCCTGCATATGCCTTTACCTAAACAGTCCATGCTTTCTTCTCTATTGTAGAATGTGTTATTCACTTACTTAAATTTCATCTGATTTCGTTTAATGATACATGGAGACTTTTTTTTGTCTTTATGTATCTATAAAGGCACTGTCATCCAAGTCTCAGATTTCTCAGTCTTAAGTTTTACCCCCCAAAATTTAGAATAATCTAAGGAAAATGTTCTTATGTGACATATTTTCAAGCAAACAGATATCAGAGGAGAATCTGAAGTAATAATAAATCCATGTATCTTTCTATAATGGTATATTAATCTGAGAACATCAGAGCATTGTAACAAGGACATTCCATGCTACAGTTAGAGATACTCACAATCTAAGAGGGGTCAGCCCTAACCAAACAGGCACAGTGAGGATGGTTTGCTCCAAATGATAGTTCCAAGTAGTAGCTTCTTGTTTTTAAAGTTTATTTTAATTTTGATTTTTCACAATGTCAAGTAAAATGTTACATAAAAACATGTATTACCAGGTAATATAGTGTGGAGATTAAGAGCATAGACTACATTTAGACAGACTGGGTTTTAAACTTGACTCTATTGCTTTTACAGAAGGTGACTGCTGTAACTTGGATGTGTCTCCCAAAGTTTACGTGTTGGAAAAGTTTCCAGTGCAACAGTTTTGGGAAGTGAGATCTAATAAGAGGTAATTAGATCAAGAGAGCTCTTCCCTCATGAATGGATTAACATCATTATCAAAGGAGGAAGATAGTTATTGCCAGAGAGGGTTTACTATACAGGCAAGTTTGGCCCCCTCTTGGTCTCTGGCTCTCTCTTACTCTCTTGCTTAATTACACTCTCTCGCCCTTCCAGCCTTCTGCCATAGGAAGATATAGCACAAAGGCCCTTGTCAGATGGGAGCACCATGCTTTTGGACTTCACAGCCTCCAGAACTGTGGGCCAAATAAACTTTATTGTTGATTAATCACTCAGTCTGTGGTATTCTGTTATAGCAGCAGAAAACAGACGAAAACAGTGACCTTCGGCAAGTTACTTGAAACTCTCAAAACATGTTTCCTTATCAGTGAAATGGAGATAGTATCTAGACAAGAGAGTTCTTACTGAATTCAATGGCATGGTGCTTGTAAATGTTCAGCTCAGTGTCTGGCACATAGTAAGTTCTACAATTACTGTTGTGATTGTGTTGATAGTCACCTGTATTCAATCAAGTACAGAAATCTTCAATCTGAAAAAAGGATTTTGAAGATTCAAACTGTATTACCTTTGTGAAGAAAACATATTTTTAAATATATTAAATAGGTTTTAACATTAGGCTTGGAACTCTGATAGAAGAGTTTAATCCAGCACTTGAAAAACATTCAGTATGTATTTGCTTAGCCTTATGCTTTATATCTGGGCAGGTGAAGGGTTAGAGAAGAGAATGCAAAATAAGATATGATTTAGATTCAGATATGTTCACAATTAACAGTTAAATATGGCTGACTTTGATAAGTACTATAATCAATTTCCAACAATGACATCCTAGGAAAAGAAAAGTTCAGTTACGAATAAGACAATCTAGGAAGCCGTATGGAGGTGGTGATATTGAAACAAGAGTAGGATTTCCTCAGGCAAAAATTGGGATTGTGGGTCTGGAATATGAATAGGCAAATTAAGATTTAAAAAGAAAGGAACAGAAGTAGAAAGGTATAGGGTATGTCAAGAGAATTGGGTATAGAACGATAGACTTGCTGGGTGTGTAGGGAATGGCCAAGGAACTCAGGAAGCCTCTATCATGAAATGCTTTTTGTGGGCCCTGTTAAAGAGTTTAGATCTAGTTTCAGCTGTAGTTTCCCTAACAAAATACCATAGACCAACACAAATTGTTGGGAAACTAGAGTTTAACCAACAAGAATTTATTTCTCACAGTTCTGGAGGTCAGAAAGTCTAAAATCAAAGTACAAGTTGATTAAGTTTCTGATGAGGCCCTCTTCCTGGTTTGTAGACATACACCTTCTTACTGTGTCTTCACATGGCAAAGACACACAAACACACACACACACACACACTCACACACACACACACAGAGAGATCGATCTGACCTCTCTTCTTCTTATGAGGACACTAATCCTGTCATAGGGGATCCACCCTCAAGACATCATCTAATTGTAATTACCTCCCAAACTGCCACCTCCAAATATCATCATGTTAGGGATTAGGGCCTCCACATGTGAATTTGGGGGAGCACAAACATTCATAACATCTTGACCTATACTCAAAGAAGAAACATTGACAATTTTGAGAAGGCAAATAAAATCATGTGATTGCTTAGGAAGGTTAATCTGGTGTGAATCAGTGAGAAAATTGAAAGGAGACAAAGAGACCAGCTAAAATATTGCTGTAATAGTTCAATGTAGAAGCACCATATTTTATAAAACCTATAACATCATTAGACACATCTTTTTTTTATTCTAAAGAAGAAAGTATTTCCACTGAATTACAGCATACCATTTTTACTGAATAGAATTTTAATTTTATATTTATTGAAAGAACCATTTGAGAGGTTTTTAGGCATCCTTGTGTTTTATATGTCACTCTTTGTATTAACAGAAAATCTGAGGGAAGTACAGTAGTTAAGGTATTTCTGAAACTCACATTCACAATCTACTTCTCAATCACTTTTTGATTTAGTCATTATGGGGTATATTGTTATAGAGTTCATTCATATTTACATAAAGTGATGATTTTTAAAATAATCACATTTTATATTTTATTTTGTCACCTTTTTTTTACTTAACATATCTGGGACATCTTTGCAGTTAATTAACTATAGCTTGATACTATCACTTAGTTTCATTCAACAAATGATTACTGAGCATCTAGGCCTTATACGAGGAACTAGAGAAACACTGAGGAGTAAAAGTAGGCACGTGTGTCACTCTGATGGAGTGTGACCAAAGGAAAGAATTTCCTGGTGGCATACATTTTATTTCTTTCTAGATTTTGAGGTTTATAAAATTATAATATTGTGATCAATTTCCTTATTAGTCTATCTCCTTATAAATCCCTAGGTAAGCTTCCTTGTAGTCCTAGCTAATCAAGAGGCTGAGGCAGGAGGATCACTTGACCCAAGGAGGTAGAGGCTGCAGCGAGCCAAGATTGTGCCACTGCACTCCAGCCTGGGTAACAGAGTGAGACTCCATCTTAAAAAGAAAAACACCTCCCAAAGTATAACGTCTGGGCCAAGTGGCTTGCCTGTATTACATCTGTTTAAGGATTGTGATACTTATTGTCAGTGTTCCCTTCAAATATGCAGCAATTTATATTCTTCCCAATAACATTCCCATCCTGTGCCTGTTTCCTCACAACTCTCCCACCCTGGGTTTTACTCTTTTTCATCTTGGCTAATCAAGAGGTAAATACTGATATTTTATCATTATAAATTGCATTTCTTGATTACTGTTGATGTCAAATATATGTTTATATTTATTAGCTAAATACATTTTTATATAATGTTTATATTCTATATAATATACTAATACACCAATTTTTATATAATATACCTATTATATGAATATACATTTTTGCCATTTGTAGATATTTACATAGAGAAAGAGTGTATGTATACACACATACACATATACTGGTTTTTATGATTTGCCCATTTTTCTTTTGGTATATTTATTCAAGTGATTTTTAAACAATCATTTCCCCCTTTGAGTTCCAATGTTAGTATTTTAGAAACATACAGAAATTCAAAAGCATAGTAATTGGCACTTTATATTATAAGCATAGTTTCCTGCAATAAAGTGTGATTTGTTAATTCATCTGTGAAAATGTCTATGTGATATTGTCCTCAAAACATAATGCTTCTATTAGTTTTAACTATTTGAATCTATTTTAATAAATCTGAAGACATCTTATGCAAACAGTAAAACAGGTTGTGCAGTTTCCATAGAAACAGAAGCTAATATTATTAAAAAGGAATGAGCCAGGTTGGAACTTTTCTCCTCAGGGACCCTCATTTGCCACCAGTTCCTTGAATAAGTCATACATGTGAATTATGCCACCTGATGCTAGTTAACATTAGCGATACCTGATAAAGACTTCACTTGGCATCTGATCATCACAAGGGAAAGATTGATGTAAATTATATCGTTGGCTAACTAATTGGGGATTTTATTTTAAATTGAAATTTAAAAGTAAAACCATTTCATTTTTATTTCCTAGGGAGAGTGGTTCATTTCCATGCTAAAATTGAAATAACAATAATGTGAGTGTCTGATTTCTTTTTCAACTTTGAAAATTTTGGTTATAAAGCAAACTTTTTCTACTGAATCAATAATTTTTATTAGCCTATATTATCAAAAAGGAACAAGACAAATGTTATACACAAAAGCACTAAAACCCTTTTAAAAGAATATGAAATAATTATATGACTCAGACTATCAGAGTTTATAATTACCACTCAAAATGGAAAAATTTCCTATCCTAAAGAATATCACCATGGGTCCGAGTCACCTAGAGAAAGATGTGTCATATGTGTTACTTAGTTCCACAAATAAAGTCTATAATTCAGGGTTTAGCCCAAAATTTCCGTATAAGGGTGTTACCTTTCCTGTATACTCTAAGAAGTCACGTGTCTGTGAAACATCTCAGCTTAGTGCTGGGAGTGAGTCTGGATGTGTATGTTCCTCTTTCATACAGCAGAAAGAGGATTACTTCTCTTACTGTCAAACAGGGGATAAGATATTTAAAGATTATGAACATGAAAGTAATTTTCATGTTTATAAAAATCACGCCTTCACTTTTTAAAAAAACAATTGAAAGCTGTGCACTATCTCATGTGACCTTCACAACTGTGATACTGACATTTGTATGATCACCTTGTAGACAAGGAATCTAAGATTCCAAGAGCCAAAGAAACTTGCCCAAATGTCACAGTTAACGAGAGGAAGAACTGGAACTGAAACACATGTCCTCAGTCTCCAAACCCTGGGAAGCTTCCGCTGAGCCACACTACCACCCCGACATAACAACTTCTAAGGGTTTCCTTCAAGCAGGGACTGAACTGAGTAGCCTGTCAGAGAAGCAATGATGTCCTTCACAGGAAGGAGTGGAGGACATGCTCCCCGACACTGGTCTCTGGGGACCGTGTGTGCGCTGCACGTTGCTGCTGTTTTATTGATCTTGCTGCCTGGCACGCTATCAGTGGTGGCTGTGGAGTTGGCCCTGGTGGTGGCATTAAGATCATGGCCCTCAAGGCTTCACTTGATCAGGCCTCCAGCCTCACTTCATTTTTCTCTCCTCTGTGTTCACTATGCTCTACATAATAAATTGATTTGTTTCTTTCTATCATTTCTATACCAGGCACAAAAGGAAATAACAGGAAGAAATGGCAATGTAGCTAAGGGGTTGGATTCTAACGTGAGATTGCCTGGGTTTGAATCCTGGCTTTGCCATTTGCTGTGTGTGACTTCAGACTAAATTTAATGGATTCTGTTGCTCACTTTTCTATGTCTCTGTTGCCTCACTGCAAAACCGGTAAAATACTAGGTCCTACCCGATGGCGTTCAAAGACAGTCCATGTAAAGCATTTATCTGGCAATAGAAAGGACTCCTGACGTAAGCAGTCAGCATCAAAATTGATCAATATATGGTGAGAAATCACAGTGTTTGCTCAGGAAAGGTCTTGAGCTATGCATACAGAATGTTACACCACGTGCAATATATGCAATATGTTATGTGTGTGTTTGTATTGCATGCATACGTGATACAAAATGTCATACATTCAATATATTTTAATAGAAAGGTTTGATTTAGCTTGGCAGAGAGAAAGGAAGGGTCAAGCTCGAGAAAGGGCATCCCCTGAATAGGAACAAGGGAGCAGTGGGAATGCACACAGCCTGCTGTGAGGATAAAGGGGCTGAGCTCATGAATACGAAAGGCTCTTACAAACTGATTCTAAGAGATGAGGCTGGACAGGAAAGATGGGACCAAGTAAAAGAAGATTTTTAATTCCAGAGTAAGAATTTGAGAATTAACTCAATAGGCAATGAATATCTTCAGTAGGGAAACTATTACAGAGTCTTGCACAGGAAAACTTAACGTAAAAGAAAAACAAACTTGGTCTTCCTGGATGCCTTTCAAAGTTAACTGAGTCGAGACTGACCAGAGCCCTCTGATAAGAGTTCCTGTTGATGGCAGTCAGGATGCCAGGCCTTGTCTCATTCTAACAAGAATCCTGCAGGATTAATACGGTTTCCACATCTCCTGAGGAAGGCTCAGAAAGGTTAGAAAAATGTCCAAGGTCCTGTGACTAATAAATATCAGAGTCAGCACCTACACACAGTCCTTTGCATTTCTAAAACCTGTGTTTTCACTAACCTATCCTGGCTAAATGGTTTTTTAAAAGGTGAGAGAGGTTAGTAAATGAGAGAAGAAACAGAAATTAGGAAAAATGAGCAAGATCATAAAAGGAATCACTTCCATATTACTTAAAGGATCTAAATATTCTGAACAGAAGACTTCCTCAGAACAATTAGAATGCAACATGTCTCTGGAAATGGCTGGTGAAACTACAGTAAGGTTATGGGTGTTGAATAGGAATGTTTGTTGCAAAAACAAGTTATCCTGTCCAGTGTAGGCAGAAAACAACTTCTTTAAATGACCTTTAGCTACTCAGAGAAATCCCAGGTGAGTCAGAAAAGCCAAGCATTTAGGAAAGTCCCAAACAGTTGCAGGAGTAAGGACACCACAGCTAACCCATGTCCAGATGACACAGGGGACTGGGAACCAGGAGGTCCGCCCTGATGAGCTAAAGTCTTCACCACCATGCTTGCTACATGTGTGTCCTCACGCAAGGGTGCTTTTCCACATTGCTCATTTCCAAATCCAAGCCTGGATTAGTATGGTCTGATTAGTAGAATGTAAGCTACATGCCTGTTTCAAGCTTCAAGGAAATCTAGGTTTGGGATTCTTTATGGCCTTTTTTAAAAGGGGGGTTTATAGCTAAAACTCATAATCTAGAAATTCCCAAAGTATAAGCTTTGGAGCAGTCATAATAACCAATGTCCATTCCTATTAGGTAAGAGTTAGGGCAAGTGAAGAACCCCGCAGGATGTATCTAGCACTCCTCATGGGAGAGGTATGCTTTCTGAAATGGGCATTTCATTCTGCTTGACAGGTTCAACGTATTATTATAGAAAGAGAAGGATGACTCACTAAATTTAATAAAAATGTCCGTGAAGGCTGTCCAGCTCCCTTGGGGTTTGATTCATATTCACCCAGTAATTTTTTGTAGCCATTAAATTTCCCAAGCAAATTTATCTAATGGAGAGAGAGTGAGCTTACCAACTGCCAAGAAGAATATTCTGGTCTCTCTTGTAGTGACATTTCATTATGGGTTAATAAGTTCATTCACCAGACAAGGTGCCAGGCATTGAATTAGTCATTGCATTTTGAATGACAATCAAATCCCATCTTTTCCCATGAAGATTTCACAACCTGTGAGGAAAACAAACATGAAGATAGAAAGTTATGGAGTGACGTGATGAATGTAACCCTGATAAAAATGACAGGAGAAGCGAGGAGGTGAATCCCTGCTCATCCCAGGTGACAAAAAGGACACGGCTTAATGAAGTCTTCACAAATAAGAGTAAACCAGATGGAGGTTGGGGGAGAGGCAGGCGAGGCTGAGGAAAAGCACAAATTTAAGGAACATTGATTATTTTTGTTCATTCAACCAATATTTGCTTTGTTCCAAGTATTGGGATATAGAACATGGGAGAGTGGCTGGGGAAAAGGTGGGGAGGGGGACATACCATAACAGTGAGGCTGAGGGGCAGATGGACTTGGCCCAATAGAGACATGTATGCCATGGCAAGACATTTAGAATTTACCTTGTACTTTATCTTTTTAAATTGATCTCTCTGGAGACTGTGTAGAGAATAAATCCAGATTTTAAGTGTCTCCCTCTGGAGTCTAAACATGTTACTTACCACCCTATGCTGTGCACCTAAGTCTTTTCTTGTGTGTTAGCAGATGGTTTATTTAATTTGTGTGGCTCAGGATGGGTACAGCAATCTGGATTATCTTTATCTCTTTTGGCAATGAGGTGTGGTCTCCCTGAGAAGATAAGCACAAAAAAAGGAAAGACCCTGCTGGTGACTCAATTCACAAGAGAAGGTATCAAAGATGGGCATTTGAACAGTGCTTCCTGGAGACGAACCAGGTCTTCTGGTACCTCCCTGTGAAACACCTGGGTAGCTGCCATTTGACTTTCTGGAAAGGGTAGCATGCACAATAATTACACATTGGCATTTGCATAAAGATAATGGGACATTGATAGGACAGAAGCAAATTAGATGTAAAGCCATGTATGTATCCTTAATAGAAAGATAGAGAAAAGCGGAGACAATAGCAAAAGAAAAAAGAAATAACTCACATATTTGTGCATTTTAAACGCTGTATTTAGGTACAAGCTACCATTAGGAAACCCATCGCCTGCCAGCTGCACTCAACAGGGGATGGGATACACAGAGCTTAGAGAAAGTGCTGCCTGCTAACTCTACATTTTCGTCTTATCTCCTTATCGTTGTGGAAAGAGGCAGAGAAGAAAGGGAAGTTATGATAGCAGGAACAGTCACTGAAGTACAGACTCACTGTGCAATCATGACAAGGTAAATGAGTTCTACAGTCTATAAGGTCAAGACAGCAGAGCCTTGCCAGTGAAATACATTACGTGTGTATGTAATGTGAATAGTTGATTGAAACTAAAGGACAGATCTCTCAAATAAAAGAATGCCTTCGGGGCTCACAGTCATTGACTGTTGGGAACTGACAAGAAGGAGGGGAGGAGGCAAGCAGGTAAGCATGCAGAATGCTGCCTGTGGTCACACAGTTCTGGCCCACAGCATCTCCAGTCCTGACACTTCATTGTCAACTTGACCAGGAGTGAGCCAGGTTCCCCGTGGAGAAATTCACGTGAGGCTGCCTTGTAAATCAGGTTGTCAGTGTGTTACTTTACTGTGAGCTTGATCTGATTTCAGGATAACCTTCTTGTCCTCTATGCTACATACTTCCCTGGGTAGGTAATTTTAGCCAGAAATGCAAATCATTCCTTGCCAAGGGTTTAAGTAGGAAGTCAGGAAATAAGTAGTTGGATGATTTCAAAGTAACAGTTCTCAAATTTGTATTACCATAACACATATAACATCTGACAGTTATTTCACAGACTCCCCAGAATATAGCAAGAACTTGACATAAAATAAGCCCTCAATGTAATGAGTGAATAATGTATTTAGAAAACAGATACTTCCAGATGTCCACCAAAATGTGCTCCTTAGAGTCTTCTACAGCAAAAGAGTTATACCCAGACACATGGTTGAAATACACTTCCCAGACTCCCTTGCAGAGTGTGGCCATGTGACATTTCTCACCAGTGGAATACGAGGGGAAATGCTATGGGCCTCGGGGCCAGAGAGTGGGCATGCATTTCCGAGGACTTGTCCTCTTTCCTACTGTATCATTTTTTGAGGAAAACAGGAATAAATACAACTAACAAATATTCTCACTACTGAACAAATCTGTATGCCACGATAGACTGGATAGGGAAAATGTGGCACATATACACCATGGAATATTATACAGCCATCAAAAACGATGAGTTTGGGTCCTTTGTAGGGACATGGATGAACCTGGAAACCATTATTCTCAGCAAACTGACAGAAGAGCAGAAGATCAAACACCGCATGTTCTCACTCATAGGCGGGTGTTGAACAATGAGAACACATGGACACAGGGAGGGGAGCACTACACACTGGGGTCAGTTGGGGGGAAATAGCGGAGGGACGGTGGGGGGTGGGAAGCTGGGGAGGGATAGCAGGGGGAGAAATGCCAGATGTAGGTGATGGGGAGGAAGGCAGCAGATCACACTGCCACGTGTGTTCCTTTGCAACAATTTTGCATGTTCTTCACATGTACCCCAAAACCTAAAATGCAATAAAATAAATAAATGGGGGAAAAAAAAAGAAAATGTATATTGCCATATAACTCTTTAAAAATAAACATAAAAAATAAAAAATAAAAAAAAACCAACAAGTGTTCCCCTTGGACAATCTCTCTGCTCATCTGTACCCCTGTTTTCCTGTGTTTTCATTTCCAATTGGAGTCATCCTTGACACTGCTCTTCTCTTTCTCTCAGAGATACCTCTTTCACCATGTCCTAACACCTGCATCACATATCCTGGTTCAAACCACCATAATTCCTTATAATCTTTTGTCCTCCTCAGGTCTGTCTTCCACATGGCAGTCCATGAAATCCTCTTAGGGTGAAAACAGGATAATGCCACTCCTTTCTCAATTGAGAAGAGTTTTAGATTTTTATTGGAAAATGTTAGGGAATGAATTGGCAACTCTGAAAATGTACTAGGTATGTAAGCACTTAAAAATATGAGGCAATTTTCTATGTAACCAAACATGCATGTTCTGCACATGAACTCCAGAACTTAAAGTACAATAAAAACCCCCACAAAACTATGATTAATGCTGAAACTGGTAGAAAAAAAATAATTCTTAAATTTGAAATATACAATGTTTAGATATTTTTAAATCAAGTTATGTTTGAGATAAGATATAAAAGTTTTTTATTGAGAATATTAGTAACTAAACAAGAATATATACATAATAACCCTATATTAAAATGGATGGTTCTAAATGAAAATAAACTATAAAAATATTTTTAAACACACGAGACAATTTTTAACTATACGAAAAAATGTTTTAAGTAGTTTAAGAAATTATATGTAATTGTAATACATTTCCACTTATAACGCAAGTCCACTCTCCAGAGTTCTAACTTAATTTTACAATATGGCTGCCAAATATTTTTCCCCCAAAGTGTTTCCCATGGCCTATAGGATAATGTACAAACGCATTAACCAAAAATTACAAGCCTTCCTGACCTGGCCTAATCCACCTTCTTTTCCTTGGATCTTACTACTTTCTCACACAAACCTTTTGCTGCAGCCAAACTATATTCTTCAGTATTCCTTGGATATACTTGCCACTCTCCATTGCTTCTGTTCAGGCCATTCCCTTGGAGCCATCCTCACTCTACACTGTCCATTTGGACCTTTGTCCCTTAGAGACCCAACTCAAACTCACCTCATCCAGAAAACCTTTCTTGGCCTTCCAGCTGAAAGTAATACTCTGACTTGTCTGTCTACAAGGGAATATCCCTAAATAAATTTTGTCTTCTTTTTCTCTGTACAGCTAAATCCCACTTACTCCTCAAGACATGGCTCCTGTGTCAGCTCTTCAACAAATCCTTTCCTCATTTCCTGGGCTCACCAGGAACTCTCCACACTGGGCCTCCAAAGGCATCCTATGAATACTTGGAGAATTTCACTTTGCCCTACACCCATCTCTCCACGTTCTCTTCTAGGCTTATAAGCATATGAGAGCAAGGAATGTGACTTTCATTTTAATTAACTGTTGTACGCATGGAAAAGACAGCAATTTATTATGTCTTATGATTGCCCTTAAATCTAAATTTTGGAATCATTGTTATCTAAACTTTTTATTATTTTGTCTTTTATAGGCTTGTAGCTTATCTTTCCATGTAGGTTAAAATCCCTTGAGGGTAGGAAATATTTTATTCTTTATATTCTTGCCAACTGCCCAAATCAAACTCTAAAATATAGTGAGAGATCTCAAAATATCTGTTGCTTATCTCATAGCAATATTTGTACCAAGATATGTATACATAAACGTTCATTTCAGAGCTACTTGTAATGGCAAAAATTAGAAACAACTACAGAAAGTCTGTCTTAGTTCATTGGTGCTATTATAATAAAATACCATATACTGGGTAATTTATAAATAATAGAAGTGTATTTTTCTCTGTTCTGAAGGCTGAGAAATCCCAGATCACGGCGCTGGCAGGGTTGGGGTCTGGTGGAAGGCTGCTCACTCTGCTTCCAGCATGACACCTTGTTGCTGAGTCCTCTGGAGGGGGCAAACACTGTGTCAGAAGGTGGAAAGGCAGAAGGGAGGAATATTGTGTCCTCACGTGACAGAAGGCAAAAGGGCAAAAGGGCCTTGCTGATTCCCAGCTATTTTATAAGGCACTAATTCATTCATGAGGGCAAAGCCTCCATGACTTAATCACTTCCTCAGAGGCCTCATCACTAAATAGCACCACAATGGAGATTAAGTTTCCACATAAATTTTGGAGGAAACATAAACCTTCCACCTAGGGATTGTCCATGAGTAGAAGGAATGGTTAAATCAATCACGGTTCACTCACACTTTGGAACATACTGGAATAATTTTTTTAAAGAAAAGTAAATAGACCCATTTAATCTGTCATGAAGGTATATTCGAGGTATATTCTTAAATTTAAAAATCTAGTTGTGGAACAATCCATTTGGTGTGTCAGTGATGTAAAATTATATCTTATGCTGTGTGTACATGTGTACATATATGAATGTTATTGTACATAAAAATGGGTAAATTTATGATTTAAAAAAAAATTTCAGAGTGGTTACCTTGGTGAGAGGATTGGATTGACAGGGACTGGAAGAAAGGGAATATTTTTGTTTATTCAACAAATATTAAGAGGCTATATCTGCTTCATGCGTGGCAGGCTGGGTCTCACCACCAGCAGCACAGGCAGCCCTCCATGACAACTGTTTCGGCCCTGGCTGAGTGGTTAGGTTGAATATTAAAGGCCAAGAGAGCCAGCGGCCTTACGCAAAGGCTGGGATGTAACTAAAGCCCACCAAGAGTCTTGCCTAGGACTTTCCTGGGCCTTGAAGCATGACAAGATAATGGAGGAATTCTTAACAGGATCTGTTTAGGATTAAACCATTTTTATTGGGGGATCTGAAGAAACTCCCTAGGCCTCCACAAACAAGTTTATTATGGGTCCAAAGGAACACCCCAAACCTCCCTGATTTTAGCAGGAGACAAGATAAGGGTGATCACCCCTGGTACCTGCACCCATCTAGATTAAGTAAATGTACTGAGACTCCACAGGGAGGTCTTCAGGACTCAGACTTCAGTTATAGACTAGAAGAAGTTAATCACTTATGTCTTTAGAGGAATGCACACTTACACATAGCACATACAGTGCACTGGAAAACTTTGTAATTTTGAGTTGGTCTGGCAATATTTTCCCGGCCTTCTCCCTGTACCCGGTTATAGAAATAAACTCTCCTCTTTTGCAGTTTATCTGCATCTCATTACTGGGTCACGAGATTAAGCAGCCCAACCCTGGGTTTGGTCCAGGAACACTGAGACTGGAGTGTTTTTGAGCAGAAGCTGCTCAAATTTTCATGAAAAGATAGTTATTAAAACAGAAATACTTTCTTAATAAGGTAGAGAAAATATTTTTAAATGACCAAGTTTTTATAAAATTTGTTCCATTCAATATATATTGATTGATTTTAGATCCCTTCTTAAGCAAATTTTCTTTTTCTTACTGTAAAATATATAAAATATTTTAGCAATTAGTGTATAGTGGTCATATTCGAATTAAACTTTTCTTTCCTCTAAGAACATGTGCCTTTGAAAGTCTGCAGCTTCTTCATGAACAGCAGTGAGCCTTAGTTTCGTCATCAATAACAACAGGCTAATGACACTGAAGAACTGTGGTAAGGATTAAATGAGACAAGGCAAAAATTATGTGACACGGGAGCCAGAACACCACGAGGAGTCAGTCAGTGGTGGGTGCTGCCCATTTGCACTAATCGAGTATCTACTCTGAATAAGGAGATTCCCTTCCTCCAGTTGCCTTGAGCTATAACACCTGGAGGGAATCATTCAGCTCTTTTCAGAGAATACTTTAAAGTTTTGGGATGAAGATATTCCTGGCAGGGGATTCAGAAAGAGAAATGCAACAAGAATTTTATATTAGAAAACATCTAAATAATTCAGTTGTTTAGGAAGACTGAAACACCACTTGTTTCACTGTTTATGTTGCTGATTCTCCATTAAGATTTACCTGTTAGCTTGGAACAGCCTTTCAAGAGAATGATTCATCAAATTTAACTTTTTCATCTACAACAGGCTGGAGTTAAATGCTCATATATCCACAAGATTTGTTTTGGCATTGGCAGCAATTCCAATTCATGCAATGGCATTTTGTAAAATATTCTGATCATGGAAGATTATTAAGGTTTTCCTATTCTTTTTTTTTTTTTAAGACGGAGTCTTGCTTTGTCGCCCAGGCTGCAGTGCAATGAGTGGTGCCATCTTGGCTCACTGTAACCTCTGCCTCCCGGGTTCAAGCTATTCTCCTGTCTCAACCTCCCGAGTAGTTGGGATTACAGATGCCCACCATGCCAGGCTAATTTTGTATTTTTAATAGAGACTGAGTTTCACCATGTTGGTCAGGCTGACATCAAGTGATCCACCTGCCTTGGCCTCCCAGTGTGCTGGGATTACAGGCATGAGCCACCATGCCCAACTGGTTTTCTTACTCTTATTTTAAGATGAAGCACTCTAAAAATAAAATCTTCATAAGCATTTAATAAAGTAATTCAAAGCATGACTATTGTATTTCTCAGAAAGGTCATAAGAAGAAAGCTTCATAAATTGTTCCTGATATGATCAAACTCAGCTTTAAAGTAACACCAAGCAACCAGAACTCTTTGATATGTATGTCAGGGTGTGAGGTTGAGATTTCATTTCAAAATCTGAGTCATTTAAGAACACATGTGCAAAAAGAAGAATAAAGTAATGTTTACCAAAATGACTGCGGCAGATTTAATTATTTTTATATATTAAATACAGACCACATGCCTAGCCTAGGGTCACTAGAATTCAAAGAGAGCACATCGTGAAATTCTTAGCCTCTGAAAGTTTGCAATCTAACCAAGAACACAAATTACATTCTCATAAAATAGAGAATAAAAGCCTAGAGTTATAGGAGCTATTAAGCTACAAACATTTGCATTAAATAATTTTATTTTTCATATTAATAGAGGACTAATTACTTTAAAATAAAGCATTGCTTAAAGCCATTAAAATCACCTATTAATTAGTTGTAGTCAGTTTTTCTGGCAAGTAATTTGACTATCATTATCTGGACTTTTGCCAGTGCTTAGAGATACCCACGACTTTAAGATGCTTAAAATCCTCCTTCTGAGATGGTATGGCTTGAACAACTTTCACTTGTCTAAATAACTATGTCAGAGACACATAATTATGTCATTTCTTTGTATATAGTTTCAGATGATTCTGTTAATATCTACAATAAAGGATCATAGTTTATCAGATCTTTAACAAGACAGAAAAATATCTAGCCTGGTAGCCACCATCTGAAACCCTGTTTTTAGATCCTGTTTCTCCTGATTCAGGGAACATGCCTTCTTTCACAAGTTTATTATCGTGGTAGAGAAAGAGCAAAGGCTTTTGAAATATGAAAATCTTGTCTTGGAATCTGTCTGATTTATCTGACATTCAGCAAATTACTTAACTTCTCTTATCCTCAGCCTCCTTATTTACAAAATGAGATAAATTAGTCCGCACATTCAAAGCTGCTTTGAGGGTTAGGTGGAACGTATGTGAAATGACTAATAGAAAATTATAGACACACTGTAAGGGAGAGCTAATATAATTTTCACTTGCTGGTGTATACTTTTTCTGTCATTATTGAACCTGTTATTATGAGCCTCATCAACCAAGCTATGCATATATTTTTTTTCTTATACCATCTCTAATACCATGTTGAGAATTCTTAAATCCAAAAATTCTGAGAGATCTGTAAGACTGTTGTTTTTTACTTCCAATCTTTGGGTGGTAAAACTTAACCTGAACTAATGTATATTATTTATAACTTCTATTTTATTCCATTTAGCATGAATGCTTACATGTTTTGCTGCAGAAATAGTAAAATATTTGATAAAGGACATTGCTGTAGAACCTAGTAAGGGTGGAACATATAACATGGCATATGCACCACAGTGTCTTTCCAATATTTGAACGCATCTGCTCCAAAGGTTTCACAGAACAAACTATAGAATTCTAGTATTTTCCATTAACTTTGTCTTACATTACTACAATTCAGCTGGCTTTCATTCATTAAATATTTGTGTTTAACTCAAATTTAT
Source organism: Sapajus apella (assembly GCF_009761245.1). Lineage (NCBI taxonomy): Eukaryota > Metazoa > Chordata > Mammalia > Primates > Cebidae > Sapajus > Sapajus apella. Next base: position 19,430,318 of record NW_022436946.1, on the reverse strand, counting down.
TATTACTTTGTTAAATACAAATATATAATGAATGAAAGCCAGCTGTTGTATATACATATATATATATATTTTGAGATGGAGTCTCGCACTGTCACTCAGGCTGGAGAGCAATGGTGGATCTCGGATCACTGCAATCTCTACCTCCTGGGTTCAAGCAATTCTCCTGCTTCAGCCTCCCGAGTAGCTGGGACTACAAGTGTGCGCCACCATGCCCAGCTAATTTTTTTCTATCTTTGGTAGAGATGGGGTTTCACCATGTTGTCCAGGATGGTCTCAATCTCCTGACCTCATGATCCACCCACCTCGGCCTCTCAAAGTGCTGGGATTACAGGCATGAGCCACTGTGCCTGGTCCTGTTGTACTTTTTAAACCACTTATTGAAATATGATTGATATACAAAAAGTTGTACATGTTTGTTTAATAAATCTGATGGGTTTAGAGATAATATACAACTATGAAATCGTCACCACAATCTATGCTGTGAACATATTCATCATCTCCAAAAGTTTTTATGTCTGTCTGTCTGTATATATTTTTATAAAAACATTCAACATAGGATCTACTCTCCTAGAAAATTTTTACATGTACAATAAAGTATTATTAACTATTGGTATTATACTATTCAGTGTATCTCTAGGACTTATTCATCTTGCATAGCTGAAACTTTGTGCCCTTTGACTAAAATCTCCCCATTTCCCTCTCTCCATACCCCCTGGAAACCACCTTGCTACTCTCTGCTCTATGAGTTTGATTATTTTAGATTCCTCATCTAAGTGGTATCATGTAGTATTTGTTCTTCTGTGCCTGGCTTATTTCACTTAGCATAATGTCCTCTATGTTCATTCATGTTGTTGCAGAGAGCAAGATTTTCTTAAGACTGAAAATATTTCATTTTATGTAAAAACCATATTGTCTTTATTCATGTATCTGCTTGGACATTAAGGAGGTTTCCATATCTTGCTACTGGGAATAATGCTGCCATGAACATGGGAATGCAGTTATTTCTTCGAGATCCTTATTTCAATTCCTTTGAATATATTCCCAGCAGTGAGATTGCTGCATGGTAGTTTTGTTTGTTTTTCCCAAGGAATCTCCATACTGTTTCTGTAATGGCTGCACCGGTATATATTCCTGCCAATAGTATATAAGGATTTCCCTTTTTACCACATAGTTACTAACACTTGATTTCTTTTGTGTTTTTTGGGGGGAGTGTTGTTGTTGTTACTGTTTGCAATAGCAGTCATAATGTGTGTGGTGATATCTCATTGTGGTTTTGATTTACATTTTCCTGATCAGTGGTGTTAACCATTTTTTTTTTCCTATACCTGTTGGTCATTTCTCCTCTGGAGAAACGTCTATTCAGATCTTTTGCCCACTTTTAATTGGATTATTTTTATCTTTCTACTGAGTTTGACTTTCTTATATATTTGGATATTAATCCTTTTTCAGATATATGGTTGCAAATATTTTCTCCCCTTCTGTAGGTTGTCTTTTCATTTTGTTGATTGTTTCCTTTGTTGTGAAGAGCTTTCTAGTTTGATGTAGTCCTTATCTGTTTCAGCTTTTATTGCCTCTGCTTTTGGTGTCATATTTAAGAAAACATTGTCAAGACCAATGTCATGGAGCTTTTCCCTTACGTTTTCTTCTAATAGCTTTGTTGTTTCAGGTCTTAAGTTTAAGTCTTCAGTTCATTTTGAGTTGAGTTTTGTGGGTATTGTAAGTCCAATTTCATTCTTTTGCATGTGTTGATCCAGTTTTTCCAACAGCAATTATTGAAAAGACTATCCCTTCCTCATTGTGTATTTTGGCACCCTTGTTGAAAATCAGCTGATGGTATATGCTTCAGTTTATTTCTGCATTTCCTGTTCTGTTCCAATTGATCTATTTGTCTGTTTTTATGCCAGTACCATATTGTTTTGATTACTGTAGCTTTGGGATATATTTTGAAGTCAGGAAATACAATGCCTCCAACTCTGCCCTTCTTGCTGAAAATTCCTCTGGCTATTTAGGGTCATGTGTTTCCACATGAACTTTAGGATTGTTTTCCCATTTGGTTGAAAAATGCCATTGGGATTTTAATAGAGATTGCATTGAATCTATAAATCACTTCAAGTAGACAGACATTTTAACATTAATTCTTCCAATCCATGAACATGGGATGTCTCTCAATTTATTTGTGTATGCCTTAATTTCTTTCATCAATGTTTTCTAAATTTCAGTGTACAAGTCTTTCACCTCCTTGGCTAAGTTCATTCCTGAGTCCTTTCCATAGCTATTGTAAATGAGGTTGTTTCCTTAATTTCTTTAATTACCCAGAGATGTTTGGATTGCAAACAGATAATTTCACCAACTATAGAAAATCTATAAGTGCTGACTTTCAAATTTATTTTCCAAGTATCCTTTGAAAGAGAAAAATAGCATTTTGTACAGATCCCACCAAAAATGATAATTTCATTTTCATATTTTAAGTCACTTTAAATTCAATCTTGAGCTTAGAAAAACTAGAGTATTAATCTGCTTTAACTCCCACACTCCTGTGAACATTGTCAGAGTCAAAATGAGTAACTTGTGTTTAAAATTCTGGCAAATACAGCTGGGCAAGTCCAGAAGGAAGGGTTCTTATGCATAAATAACTAATAGCAACAACTATTACAAAAGACTGCAAAACCACAACTTTGCACAAAGACCATGGCAACCTTACACAAAAATATACTTCTCCAAGGACATCTGCCCAGCAACTACTTGTCCAACCACAGTCCACCAAGGTTATTGACTTTTTTTAGCCAAGGATAATTACCTAAAAACAATATGTAAACTTTCTCATTTTTCTTTTAAAAACCCTTGTCTTCTTTTATCTTACTGAGTATGCACACAGTTTACTGTGGCACACATATTCCCTTTGCAATGCCCTATTTCAAGAAAATAAATATTTTCTTTAACAGAGCATTCCTCTGCTTGTTAAGGTTGATGCTCACTTCTTCTTAAAACAAACCAAAAAGAAAACCTGTTTTTTCTTGCAGACTTTTCTTGAGAGGATGTATAGTCAAAATTCTTTAGTTTTTTGTTGTTATTGTTGTCATTGTTATTGCTGCTTTTAAGGCAACAAATATACCAAAAGCTAGAGCATACTTTCAGCCAACCAATTTTTCATGTCCAACAAGTTGCTGAACCAAGATTGATGAGTAAACTGCTGGAATAATAGGAAGAAAAACCTTTTCCCACCTGTGGAATAAGCTGTTGCTCAGCTGGAAGCAGTTGTCTAACTGCTGAAAGAATAATGGAAACTTCTCTGGAACAACCTTAGGGAATTTAATACCTATAAATGAGTAAGAGGAAAAAGATACAATGTGTACAAACAAGCATATACACATCGCTAAATGAGTTCTAGATCCTGAAGCTTAATCAATTCACAGCTGCTAGTATTCAAATCCTTTGTTTAGAATAATTTAGAGCAAATTTAACCAGTAATTAATAAAATAGATTTTATAGTTTTTGAAGTTAGATAGAAAAGTTGATAATTATTTTGGAGCTTTAGTATCTTTCCACAAACTAGATTTCTAAGAAAATAATATATATATACACATACATATATATTCACATATATATTTATATATTTGATACAGGGTCCTGCTCTGTCACTCAGCTCACTGCAACCTCCACCTCCCAGGCTTAAGCAATCCTAGCAACTCAGCCTCGCAAGTAACTAGAACTACAGGTGCATGCCACTACACCCTGTTAATTTTTGTATTTTTTGTAGAGATAGGTTTTCACTATGTTACCCAGGCTTGTCTCAAACTCCTGGGCTCAAGTAATTCACCTGTCTTGGCCTCCCAAAGTGCTGGGATTTCAGGTGTGAGCCACCATGCCCAGTCCCTGAGAATATTCTTCAGATATTTACAATGGAATAAGTGAGTGATAGGGGATTGCTGAAGATAATGAAGAAAACTCATTGTTTGAAGTTATTAGTAGTTTGGTTTTTTCACAGATAATCTATATTTACCAAAAATCTATATTTACCAAAGTTGTCAATCAAGAATAGAATCAACAAATATATTTATTATTCTGCCACTTTAAGACTACAGCCACATAAAAACAAATAGACTGACTCAAACATTTCATCTCCATAATACCTCAAATCTGACTATTTAAAAGTGGTTGGATAATTAAGTAGACATTTCACTTTTTATACAAGTATTTGGAATCTTTCCATGCCTAAGGTTTATTTTCTTCATTAGAGTGTTATGATTAATGCTACCTACCTTGGAAATAGAATGTGACAGGAAGTTCACCATGAAATGGAGCTGCTGCTACCTGTCTGGGACTTTTTCCTACTCTTGCTCCATCTGTGCACTAGTCATTCTGTAACCTTGGCCCAGAAAGGTCCGATGTTGAGACTTAGCCCTACCACCAAAGAAACACCTCCTGGTCTGAGTCATAGAGTCATAAATTTAGTCACATAAAAGTATCATCTTCAGTGACATTCATCCAACATGTGCCTGGACCTATAAAATTTCCTTTAAATTAATTCCAATTTCCAGGGGAAAATGATTCAGAATGCAAATAATATTACATTCTTTCCACAAATTCAAAATATTTTTGTGAATTTCACCGCTATATACTCAATTATAGCAAAATAAAAACATTTTTCAAATTCTTAAAGCAGCGAGATGCTAATTATTCATTTGTGAAAAGCCAGAAGTCCTTTTTTTAAATAACAGTGCATCAATTTCCAACTTGAAACAGATGTTGGCACCCGGGATGACTCATTATTCTCAACCCCTGTTGGAGCACTTGCCCACTGGATCTCAGATTAAATTTCAGAACACAGGCAGCAGCACTAACTTCTGAAAAGAAAATGTCACTAGAATGTCATTTCATATCAGTGACAGTGGCTTCTTCAGAAAATTAAGCTTCATTTCATGTCTGCAAGAACAGTGACCATTGACCCACCACTCAGTTAGTTCAGCCAATAATAACTAGAGAGCTTCACTCTAAAATCAAGTGCAATAGCTGCAAAACAAGCTGAGAAATAGGATTCAGACAGATCCCCTAATAACTGCCCTCACAGTTCCTTTTCCTAGAAACTCACTGTACTTCTAAAGACCTGTAGAATATGGACATAATTTGGTCCCTTAAAGTCTGAAATAGACAATGTGAATTTGGCTAGATATATAAACACATATTATATATATATTACATTTGAACATTTAATCATAATCATCAAGTGCTATCAGAAATTTAGCATTACATTTTATTTTTTACATAAGCTCAAAGACTTTATTTAAGTTTCCAAATCTGGAAACTTAAATATTTTAAAAGCACATTCCAAATTAAGTTATGGGAGATGGAACCGTTCTATGTAAAATTATAATTTAACTTAATTTTTTAAAAAACTAATATCTGATCTCTAGATCAAGAAGACTCTCTAAACTTGAAAGCATTGGAAGGTATCAGAAAAGAAAATATCAGTGTATTTGCTTTCCTAGAAATGTAAAACGTATGTGTCTAAAAAGTATCATTCAAAAAGTAGGAAACAAATAAAACTGAGTAAATATTTACGATGAATATGGCAAAGGGTTGCATTCTTAATTTAAATTGATAAATGACCACAAAATAACATTATACAAAAGACACGAGCAAGAAATTCACACTTAAGAAAATATAAGTAACAAGTACATTTAAGAAAAAAGTGTTCGACCTATCAATTAAACTGATAAGATGTTATTTTTCTTTTAACAAATTAGCATGTTTTTATAAATATATTATTCTCAATATAACTATCATTTATTCTTAGCATTAGTATTGCTAGTATTATGTTAGTGTTCTCAGTATTACAATTAGTAGTATTACAAATTCGACCAATCTTGCTAGGAAATGCTTTGGCATTTTTTACTTGGAGTCCTAAAAATATGTACATGCTTTAGATCAGGAAAGTTTTACATACGAAGATTATCATTGCTGTTCTTTATAAGAGTAAAATATCTGAACCAACCTAGATGTTCAAAAATAGAGGAATATTTAAATTGATTATGAAATACAAATATCTTATATTACGTACAACTATGTAAGAATTTAAAAGTATGCCTGCAAAATATTTTAATTGTAAAGAAACATATTTATGACATATTATCAAGAAAAATTATATAAATTTTATAAAAAATATAAAATTTAAATATGAAAAATTATATATGAAAAAATATATCCAGAAAAATACTGCAATATAGTTATACAAGTGATGATTACTACTTGGTAATGCATTTTACAAGATAGTCACCCTTCTTTGTACATTCTTATATTTTTAAATTTCCCCACAATATGCACGTGTTACTTTAGTATTCAGGAAAAAAATAAGTGTTAGTTTAAATGTGTATCATAAATACTCACTTTAATTTTAAAAAACACATATTATACTGTGACATTTGCAAAAGTAGTAGCAAAAAATAAATATATGGCTCGAAGAACTATACTTGGATTTAAGAACAGTTTGAACAATGTGTTTATTATATATGGAAAAATATTCATTATGCAGGGTGACCACAAAGCCTAGAAATAAAGATGTATTATTTATCACATATCTTAGTGTAATATCAATAATTCATCAATTGTGTGTTTTTCCAGGTTTCCAGACTTGGTAGCCATCCCGTAATGAGTGATGAGTTGTCAATCAGAAAGGGATGTGTGGCCAATTTAAAAATGAAAAGAACTGAATCCATGACAACTTGTGATTTAAAGATCCCACTAAAACTTCATGGGGTGGGGAAGAGGTTAATAAGAATAACTATAATGTTTTCTTTCTGGGAACCTCCCTATTTAAGAAGGATCAATTAAAAGCCAAGTTAACACACTATTCAGTTGATTAATAAAGTATACAATTTCTATCTGTGATCTTGCTTTAAACATGACAGATTTAATCTTAAAATAATCTGTCTCAAAACTGCTTAACAAGGCCATGCATTTTAATTAATCTTACCTGGACTAATGAAAAAAAAAAAAAAACTACTGAGAAAATATTTTCACAAGAAAATATAAAGTATACTGCTTGAAATTAGCAAGACTCTTGAAAAGGGGTGTAAATGAAAAGCAAATACCTCCTGAAAACCTTTCTCAAAGTTGGGACTCCCTCGGTTTCTTAGTTCAGGACCCAGGGGGCTGCCTTCCACCTCAAGTGTGCACCAGTGTGTACAGGGTCACTGCCCCTCCAGGAACCCTGACACGTCATGCTTCTATTGACGACTTTGTCTCTCATGCCCACTCATATACTGAGGGATTCAGAGATGAATAAAATAATTTTTTTTAACAGAGGGCAAAATGTAGCAATGCCTGTAAGAGAAAGTAGCTAGAATTATAAAGGTGGAAGGAATTGATTTTGGTTGATCAGACAAGGCTGTGAGGAGGACATGGAATTTAAATCCAGCTCTGTTGGATGATAGTCCATGGTGAACCAGGTTTAACTGTGACAGTTAATGGCAAAACCACAATTACTTTTGCACCAACCTAATTTAATGCTTTTTTGAGCATTGTTTCCGATAAGTTGATATTCCTAATTTTGTCCTTTCTGTTACACTCAACTGTCTTCTAGGTGGGAGTTCTTAGTCAATCTGAATGAAAAGTGTGTTAATTAATAGTTTAAATAATACTCTTCTGTTTTCTTTTAAAGATAATTTATGATTTAAAGAACACTTTTCTGTCATATTTTTTAAGATACCTAAATCAAAGGAAAACCTCCTATCATGTGGAAATTTCCCTACTAAAACACTGAGGTGACCTTGGACTTCACATCTATATTTAGGTCCAAGGCAAGGAGAATCGCTATGGCAAACCATAAATTTTTGTACTATTTGTGTTTTACAAAAAGCTGTAGTAGCCAAGAACACCTCAACTGATGTATTGCAATTTGGGACTTGGTAGGCTTGGTTTTGAAACTCCTTTTATGCAAGTAAAGTTGTCAGTGGAATAGATTCTTGTTCCTACAAACTTTTATTTCTTGACAAACACAAAACCATATACTCTGATCTGTGAGACTGAGATACTGAGAAACAGATGAATGAATCATCTTTCCCTAGAACCACAAGATGCTGAAAATGTTGAAGAGATGAAAAATTCTCAAGAAAGGAAGAGGGAACATGGGGGAGAGAGGGAAGGAGGGAGGGAAAATGGAAGGGAAAAGGAAGACAGAAAGAAGAGTGAAGAAGAAAACTGATAGGAAAACACAATCAAGTTTAACAAAGCTTACATGAAGCCAAGTGTCAGGCTAAACTGAATGTTCTTAAGTCTGACATTTTTAAGGTGTCTGTTCTCCTTAATGTCTCAGTTGATCACACAGATTTATAAATATTTGAATTTACTTCAATAAACCAAATAAGTATTTAGTAAATTGTACTTAATTTATAAATATGCAATGTCTATTTATTAATGTTGTAATTCTTTCTTTTTTTATTGCATTTTAGGTTTTGGGGTACATGTGAAGAACATGCAAGATTGTTGCATAGGTACACACATGGCAGTGTGATTTGCTGCCTTCCTCCCCTTCACCTATATCTGGCATTTCTCCCCATGCTGTCTCTCCCCTATTTCTCCCTAACAGACCCCAGTGTGTAGTGCTCCCCTCCCTGTGTCCATGTGTTCTCATTGTTCAACACTCGCCTATGAGTGAGAACATGCAGTGTTTGATTTTCTGCTCTTGTGTCAGTTTGCTGAGAATGATGGTTTCCAGGTTCATCCATGTCCCTACAAAGGACACGAACTCATCGTTTTTGATGGCTGCATAATATTCCATGGTGTATATGTGCCACATTTTCCCTGTCCAGTCTATCATCGATGGGCATTTGGGTTGGTTCCAGGTCTTTGCTATTGTAAACAGTGCTGCAATGAACATTCGTGTGCATGTGTCCTTATAGTAGAATGATTTATAATCCTTTGGATATATACCCAGTAATGGGATTGCTGAGTCAAATGGAATTTCTATTTCTAGGTCCTTAAGGAATCGCCACACTGTCTTCCACAATGGATGAATTAATTTATACTCCCACCAACAGTGTAAAAGTGTTCCTATTTCTCCACATCCTCTCCAGCATCTGTTGTCTCTAGATTTTTTAATGATCGCCATTCAAACTGACGTGAGTTGGTATCTCAAGGTAGTTTTGATTTGCATTTCTCTAATGACCAGTGATGATGAGCATTTGTTCATATGTTTGTTGGCCTTATGTATGTCTTCTTTTGTAAAGTGTCTGTTCATATCCTTCGCCCACTTTTGAATGGGCTTGTTTGTTTTTTTCTTGTAAATCTGTTTTAGTTCTTTGCAAATTCTGGATATCAGCACTTTGTCAGATGGGTAGACTATAAAAATTTTTTCCTATTCTGTTGGTTGCCGATTCACTCTAATGACTGTTTCTTTTGCTGTGCAGAAAAGATTAGGTCCCATTTATCTATTTTGGCTTTTGTTGCCAATGCTGTTGGTGTTTTGGTCATGAAGCCCTTGCCTACGCCTATGTCCTGAATGGTTTTGCCTAGATTTTCTTCTAGGGTTATTATTGTGTTAGGTCTTATGTTTAAGTCTTTAATCCATCTGTAGTTAATTTTAGTGCAAGGTATCAGGAAGGAATCCAGTTTCTGCTTTCTGCACATGGCTAGCCAGTTTTCCCAAGACCATTTATTAAACAGGGAATCCTTCCCCCATTGCTTGTTTTTCTCAGGTTTGTGAGAGATCAGATGATAGCAAAAAGAACAAAGTGGGAGGCATCACACTACCGGACTTCAAACTATTGTAATTTTAAATTTATTCCTTTGACCCCAATAAACGCATTCTAAAAATCCTTGTTATTCAAGAGCATACTTTTTACCCAAATGTCTTAAAATATATTGTTGTTTTAATTAACATTACAGATTAGAATTCCAAAGAACATGGGGTACTAGATTCCTTAGTACTGTAATTATTGTTTAAAAGTATAATTTTATCATGTCTTCTTAGTATAGATAATTAAGGTTTCTACTCTAACATATAGTTAAATTCCTTATCTCTAAAGTGTAATTATGTTCTAAATGATAGTAATAAATTCTTAATATAACCAAACACTGATAACAAAATAAAAGCTTGTTTTGAGTAGTTTGATATGTTTAAAAAATCTTGGAATAGCATCTTTTAATTTAGTACTTCTTGGTTAAATCATAAATATACTTCCTGCTTTGGATGAGTAACAGAATTAAGAAAACAATGACCACAGTTTCCTTCACGCATTGTTTGCCTGAATCAAATGTTCTTTATGATACAGAGCTTTGATTCCTTCTATCAGTGTAGCTCTTACACTGATATCTTTGTCTATTTTATTAAAGAAAATATTGGAATTCAAACTAGCTCTCCTTGCTCCTCAGCCTGCAGACAGCCAGCCTATTGTGGGACCTTGTGGTTATGTGAGTCAATACTGAAAAAAAACTCATATATATGACATTTACTTGTGTGTGTGTGTGTGTGTGTGTGTGTATGGATTTCTGTGTGTGTGTATATATATATATATATATATAC
>NW_022436946.1:19390338-19419699 GCF_009761245.1 Sapajus apella | reverse complement strand
ATTAGTTCTGTGCCTCCAGAGAACCCTGACTATTACAGATAGAAATCGTTTTTAATTGATGACTTTAAAAAGCAACAGGAAAGCCACTTTTTGAAAACTTAAGAATATTTTGAACATTTGAAAGAAAAGACTGTTAAAAACAGAACTTACATTATAAAATGACCAGTTCCTGTATATACATGAATCAAAAATATAAACCCAAAATATAGAGAGAATGATAATGTGATTTCTGGTGTGTGTGTGTGTGTGTGTGTGTGTGTGTGTGTGTGTGTGTGTGTTGAATGGACTAACAATTGCTCCTTCTTAAGGCCCTGGAATACTCTTCTGAAAAGGGTCTCTTCCATTTCCTTTTTTGCTGTATGCATCCTGCTCCATTGATCTGCTTCTATGTTTGACACATGAGCCAGTGCCCACATTGGACGAGTCATTTCTTGAGTTGCCCTCTATCGAGATGTTAATTGTGCAGCATTCTCAGTCTGCTTTGAGATGCTCAAATTGTGGTTTTCAGCAGACAGGTTCATCAGTTGTAGATGTTTCTTGAGCAGAGCACAAACAAGCACTCAAAATGAAGCACTCCAGTTCTGCACCTGTGTCACCCAGGAATGGCCGGAAACACTTTCATCCTCCATGTGTTCTTTTGTAAATATTGGGAGCATTTCTGTCTTTGAGAAGAAGAGATGGAAAGACTCTCTTCTGGACTGGGAGTCCTTAACTTCTTTTATTCTGTGTTCCCTTTGCCTCACCATGAAATATCCCCACCCTCAAGCCTGCGATGCATTTGGAACTGTTTCCATGAGGGTCACATTTTGTTTATTGAGCTGAGTGCCAGTTATCAAGGTCAGTTTGTGAAATTCATTAAGCTGTATACTTGTGATGGCTGGATTATTTAAAAGCTTATTTTCAATGAAAAGTACAAAAAAAAAAATACTGCCTTGCGCCCTGCCAGGATTTTTCTGGTTACTAGATTCGTATATATTATACTGTAGCAGAAAAAAATATGGTCTCTAAGACATTCACATGTTACTTTCCCCAGACATTTGCAGACATAGGTAAGATACATATTCAGCTTTAAAAATTTATTTCCCTTTAATCTGCCATAACTCATCTTAATCAAAGTAAATGAGTTATGTTACTAATATATTTGTGGAAAGTAGTGGAGAATGCAAAGTGCCCTCCCCCGAAGGCTATGCATCCACACTTCCCTGCATGACTGTTCATTTCAGTTGGTCTCAGCGATGGACAGCAGGCCTTGGCATGTTATGTAACAACTTAACTAACGGCTGCCATGCACAACACAGCAAACCATCCTGTTGCCTAGTGACCATTATCCAAGGCAATTAAAGTAAACAGCAAATACCACAGATATTTTTGAACAGCTGTTTGTTGACCCAGATACAATATTTATATGGCTCACAGTTTCTCGGACAGAATTGGACCCTATCACACCCTGCAGAACAGAAATTTGTTTTTCTTAATTATCCATCACTCTTCCTGGAAATATTTTTTTTTAATGAGGAACCTTTGAGAAGGAGTGATAATATGCTCCAGCAGGAAATTCACAAGTCCCTCAAGTTTTATTTTTAGTTCACATTTAATAGAAAGCTCTCCTGCAGATGAGCCTGCAAACTCCTAACAACCACTAGATTTCGTTAACACTCCTTCCTGCGTTTAGCAGTATTTACGTGTGACATTTATTGGGTGGTTAGAATTATCATAAATTGGGGCAAAAGCATATTCACTTAAGTCCTTTCTGGTCATTATGCTGGGCACATTGTGCCCTGGAAAGGTCATCCTAGACATTCCTCAAGGCTCAGAAGAGAAACTGCCCCTGGAGGGGCCTTCCCAATACCACAGGACGACGTTCCAAGTGCCCTTCTCCACGCGCACCTTGTCAAGTTGATTGCTGAATGAATGCACAGCTTTCTTATACTTGTTAACACACTGTGTTGCAATTGTTGGTATATTTTGTGTTGCCACAAAGACCAGGAGTTACTTGTCAAAGGGAATTGACAGATTCATTTTTGGAGCATCTTGACTGGAATGTAATATGTGACCAATAGATTTTGAAGGGATGAAATAAGGCCTTTTTTCTGCTTGAACATATCTGATAACTTTGATTTAATGCCTCTTAGAAATTAATACAGACTGAGCCGGGTGCAGTGGCGCATGCCTGTAAGCCCAGCACTTTGGAAGGCTGGGATGGATGGACCACGAGGTCAGGAGAGCGAGACCATCCTGGCCAACATGATGAAACCCCATTTCTACTTAAAAAGTACAAAAAATTATCCAGGCATGGTGGCACGCACCCATAGTCCCAGCTACTAGAGAGGCTGAGGCAGGGTAATTGCTTGAACCTGGAAGGTGGAGATTGCCATGAGCCAAGATAGTGCCACTACACTCCAGCCTGGGGACAGATCAAGACATCATCTGGGAAAAAAAAAAAAAAAAAAGGAATGAATACAGACTGGGAACATTGGTATTTCCCCAAAAATCTTATGTTGAAGCGCTACCTTCCAATGGGGTAGGGCCTTTTGGAGTTAATTAGGTTTCAATGAGGTCATAGCATGAGGCCCCATGATGGAATTAGTGTCCTTATAAAAAACGAGGAGACCAGAACATAGCAAAAAGGTGGCTGTCTTCAAGCCAAGAAGAGAGACTTCACCAGAACCTAAGCAGGCTGCCATCCTTAGCTCACATTTCCAGCCTCCGCAAGTGTAAGAGATAAATTCCTGTTGTTTAAGCCACCAACTCTATGATATTTTGTTATGGCATCCCAAGAAGACTAAAACAAAAATCCATTTTTAAAAGTCCAGGCCAAATCATTCATTTTTAGAAACTGATAATGTCATTTTAACAGAATGGAGAAAACATGAAAAATTCAACAAATTATGTAGAACAACTAGTCAGCTATTTAAGGAAAAACATGAATCCCTGCCTTACTTTTTATGTCAAAATATATTCCAGGTGAGATAAATATTTAAATATTAGAATGAAGTTTAAAAAGGAAGGAGAAAGGAAGGAAGGGAAAGAGGGAAGCAAGTCATAGGAGACCCAGAGACCAAAAATGGTAAATGCATTTATATATTTTTGAATGGAAGAAGGTTTTTTAGGTATAATATGAAATGCAAAAACTCTAAAGGAAGATTTGTTATGTCAACATTTTTTTAAAAGTTGATCTGAGAATAGCACCATACACAAAATATTTAAGCAGTACAATTTAACAAAGTATGGCAACCATTATGACAAAGGCCTAATTTCTCTGGCATAAAAGGAGGTCTCACAAATCAATTTGAAAATGATCAAAAAGAGAATAGTGAACAAAGGATACAAAAATCTATTTTACAGGGAAATAAACACATACGGTCAACAAGTACATAGAAAGATGTTTAATGTCACTAAAAATTACGCAAATGTAAATTAAAACCACAAAATGCCATTTTCATCCACTACAGTGAAAAAGATAACTAGTACACTTTTGCTTGTTAGGAAGTGGAAAAAACAATCCTCTTATAAACTTTTGATAGCACATAAATTAGTGTTAGGAAGCTATCTGTCAAGATCTTCCAAACTTTTAAATGCAGATAAACCTTGACACTGCAATTCTAGGAACTGATAGTTTATTTTTTTACTGTCATAAGTATATGTCTACTAATAGAAGAGCATACGGTTACCAATCAGTGGGAAAAAAATGAGCATGTTTATTCTTATACTTAAAAAAGTGTATATAGAGATAAAGTATATATACATGTAATTTGCTATAGTTGCATCTGATTAAGGGAATATCGGGAAGAGATGTGAAATTTTACATTTTATTTTATAATCTTTGGTACCCTTTTTAAAGAAAGCTATACATTTGTATTCTTTTATAATAAAAAAAAGTAATTAAAAGTATAGGAGAGTATTGCCATTCTACAACTCAATAGAAATTAACAAAAGTGTGCAATCGCTAAGTTATACAAAAAACAAATTATCAAAGGAGGACAAGAGAATGATCCAAAATAAAATAATTTTGACAAAAATAAAAAACTTGAAATTAAAGTGCTCAGGAAACAAATTGCACATGTCAGGCAGTTGACAGCCCCATCTATAAAGCAGGAACAGACAGCCTGACGCCCAGGCCACAGCTGTCACTCAAGCCCCCTTTCAATCACAAAAAGGCTTGTGTGGGGGGATGTGGAACAAATGATGAGTGTGCACATCAGTCAAAGGGAGAGAGAAGCATTTCCTAAAGACAAGGGGTGGGAGTAGAATGGTTTCAGAGGGGGAAAAAATTACTTTTGTGCAGTTTAAATGAGATAAAGAACAGGGTATGACCTCCAGTAAAGATTTCAAAAATAAATTCTTCATTTCAGAAAATTATCAGACCAAACCTTCTGTGTTTTCTTATTTTAAATTTAGGCTCCATAAATAAGCAACAGATGTATTTACACTTGTAGTGTCTGCAAGTAGATGACGTTGGAATCGTGATGCCAAATTGGACCAAATATCCCAAATGGAATTTTCCGCACCAGCTGTAGAGCTATAGCATTTCCTAAGGTCACACATTTTCTGTCTTCACCTTGGACAGTTTTCTCACAAGTAAAGGTTGTTCGTTCCAAGGGAAAAAGTGTATTTCATTTGAGACCATAATGTGTCCCATGAGAAAAACTTATATCTCAGTCATATTTGGCTTAGGTTGATCTTAACCTCTCTAAAATGAAAGCTGCCTCTAACTATTGATTCTTTTTTATAAGAAGCTCCCTCCATGTGGCACCCTTCCTGAAGGAGGAGATATGAAAAATTACAGCTTTTTTGTCTTCATGGGCCAAATACAACTAGAAATTGCTGCTACTGATTGAGGTGAACCAAACTCAGGATCCAAATGAAGTCCTTCTTTATTAGAGATGAACAAAATAAAATACCTTGTAATTTATAAAGTTACATGTTTTGATTTTTTCTTGTTTTCTCCTTTCTTCCTCTCAGGTCTCCTAATGGTCACCTGCCTACCTTTTCTCTATCACATCATACATACATATCCACACATGCACTCATACAGTATTTAGTAAAAACATCTACCAAGACTTTGGTATGGTGTCTCACAATCTGGGGTAACGTATCTAGCAAATAATGTATTTCTAATAATAGACTAGAAAAAATCTGAGTAAATTTGCCATATAAATCAGCTGGTGGTTTTTGCCATCTGCCTAGGGACCAATATGCCTATAACAGTAATAATTTCCCTGTCCATGAAATTCAGCTATATCAACTCCTAACTACCCATAAGGGTAACAACCAACGAAACTTTCATCACATGAGAAAAGGCATGCCAAATTGGATAAAGAGTCAAGACCCATCAGTGTGCTGTATTCAGGAGACCCAACTCACAAGCAAAGACACACATAAGCTCAAAATCAAGAGATGGAGGAATATTTACCAAACAAATGGATAGCAAAAAAAAAAAAAAAGAAGAAGCAGAAGTTGCAATCCTAGTCTCTGATAAAACAGACTTTAAACCAACAAATATCAAAAAGACAAAGAAGGGCATTACATAATAGTTAAAAGTTCAATGCAACAAGAGGTAACTATCCTAAATATATATGCATCCAATCCAGAAGCACCCGGATTCATAAAACAAGTTCTTAGAGACCTACAAAGAGACTTAGACCCCCAGACAATAATAGTGAGAGACTTTTAACACCCCACTGTCAATATTAGATCAACCAGACAGAAAATTAGCAAGGATATTCATGACTTGAACCCAGCTCTGGACCAAGTGGACCTAATAGACACCTACAGAACTCTCCACCCCAAATCAACAGAATATACATTCTTCTCAGCGCCACAGAGTACTTATTCTAAAATGAACCACATAATTAGAAGTAAAACAGTCCTCAGCAAACGCAAAAGAACAGAAATCATAACAAACAGTCTCTCAGACTACAGTGTAATTAAATTAGAACTCAGGATTAAGAAACTCACTCAAAACCACACAACTACATGGAAACAGAACAATCTGTTCCTGAATGATTACTGGGTAACTAATGGAATTAAGACAGAAATAAAGAAGTTCTTTGAACCCAAAGAGAACAAAGAGACAACATACCAGAATGTCTGGGACACAGCTAAAGCACTGTTAAGAGGAAAATTTATAGCAGAAATGCCCACATTGGAAAGGGGGTAAGATCTGAAATTGACACCCTAACATCACAATTAAAAGAACTAGAGAACAAGAGCAAAAAAATTCAAAAGCTAGCAGAATACAAGAAATAACTAAGATCAGAGCAGAACTGAATGAGACAGAAACACAAAAAAACCCTTCAAAAAATCAATGAATCCAGGAGCTGTTTTTTTTTAAGATTAAGAAAATAGACCACTAGCCAGACTAATCAAAAAGAGAGAAGAATCAGATAGACACAATAAAAAATCATATTGCCACTTATCCCACAGAAATACAAATCACCAGAGAAAAGAATCTCATACACACAATAAAAAACAATAAAAGGGATATTGCCACTGATCACACAGAAATAAGAAAGAACACAAACAGATACAGAAACATTCCATGTTCACGGTTAGGAAGAATCAATACCATGAAAATGGCCATACTACCCAAAGTAATTTACAGATTAAATGTTATGCCCATCAAGCTACCAATGAGCTTCTTCACAGAATTGGAAAAACCCACCTTAAACTTCATATGAAACCAAAAGAGAGCCCGCATAGCCAAGTCAATTCTAAGCAAAAAAAAAAAAAAAAAAAAAAAAAGCGGGAGGCATCACACTACTGGACTGCAAACTATACTACAAGGCTACAGTAATCAAAACAGCATAGTACTGGTACCAAAGCAGAGATATAGACCATTGGAACAGAACAGAGGCCTCGGAGGCAACACCACACATCTACAACCATCCGATCTTTGACAAATCAGACAAAAACAAGCAATGGGGAAAGGATTCCCTGTTTAATAAACGGTGTTGGGAAAACTGGCTAGCCATGTGCAGAAAGCAGAAACTGGATTCCTTCCTGACACCTTGCACTAAAATTAACTCCCGATGGATTAAAGACTTAAACATAAGACCTAACATCAAAAAAACCCTAGAAGAAAACCTAGGCAAAACCATTCAGGATATAGGCATAGGCAAGGACTTCATGACCAAAACACCAAAAGCATTGGCAACAAAAGCCAAAATAGACAAATGGGACCTAATGAAACTCCAGAGCTTCTGCACAGCAAAAGAAAGAAGTCATTAGAGTGAATTGGCAACCAACAGAATGGGAAAACATTTTTGCAATCTACACATCTGACAAAGGGCTAATATCCAGAATCTACAAAGAACTAAAACAGATTTACAAGAAAAAAAAACAAATAAGCCCATTCAAAAGTGGGAAAAGGGCATGAACAGACACTTTACAAAAGAAGACATACATGAGGCCAACAAACATATGAAAAAATGCTCATCATCACTGGTCATTAGAGAAATGCAAATGAAAACTACATTGAGATACCTTCTCATGACACTTTGAATGGTGATCATTAAAAAATCTGAAGACAACAGATGCTAGACAGGATGTGGAGAAACAGGAATGCTTTTACACTGTTGGTGTGGGAGTGTAAATTAGTTCAACCATTGTGGAAGACAGTGTGGTGATTCCTCAAGGACCTAAAAATAGAAATTCCATGTGACCCAGCAATCCCATTACTGGATATATGTCCAAAGGATTATAAATTGTTCTACTATAAGGACATGTGCACACGAATGTTCATTGCAGCACTGTTTACAATAGCAAAGACCTGGAACCAACCCAAATGCCCATCGATGATAGACTGGACAGGGAAAATGTGGCACATATACACCATGGAATATTATGCAGCCATCAAAAACAATGAGTTCATGTCCTTTGTAGGGACAGGGATGAACCTGGAAACCATCATTCTCAGCAAACTGACACAAGAGCAGAAAATCAAACACCACATGTTCTCACTTATAGGTGGGTGTTGAACAATGAGAACACATGGACACAGGGAGGGGAGCTTCACACACTAGGGTCTGTGGGGGGTAAATTGGGGAGGGACAGTGGGGGCTGGGGAGTTGGGAGAGATATCATGTGGAGAAATGCCAGATATAGGTGATGGGGAGGAAGGCAGCACATCACATTGCCATGTGTGTACCTATGCAACAATTTTGCATGTTCTTCACATGTACGCCAAATCCTAAAATGCAATAAAAACAAAGCAATACAAACAACCATCAGAGAATACTGTAATCACCTCTACACAAATTAACTGGAAAATCTGAAAGAAATGGATAAATTCCTGGACACATATACCCTCCCAAGACTAAAGGAAGAAGTCGAGTCCATGAATAGACCAATAACAACTTCTGAAATTGAGGCAGTAATTAATAGCCTACCAATTGAATAAAAGCCCAGGAGCAGACGGTTTCACACCAAAACTCTATCAGAGGTGCAAAGAGGAAATGGTACCATTCCCTCTGAAACTGTTCCAAACAATAAAAAAAAAAAAAAACCAGGAACTCTTCCCTAACACTTTTTATGAGGACAGCATCATCCTGATACCAAAACCTAGAATAAACACACACACACAAAAAGAAAATTTCAGGCAAATATCCCTGATGAACATCAACACGAAAATCCTCAATAACATATTGGCAAACTGAATCCAGCAGTACATAAAAAAGCTTATCTGCCATGATCAAGTTGGCTTGGGATGCTAGGCTAGTTCAACATAAGCAAATCAATAAACATAATCCATCACATAAACAGAACCAATGACAAAAACCACGAATGTCTCAATAGATACAGAAAAGGCCTTTGATAAAATTCAACAACGCTCATGCTAAAAACTCAATAAACTAGGTATTGATGGAACATATCTCAAAATAATAAGAGCTATTTATAAAAAAACCCATAGCCAACATCATACATAATGGGCAAAAGCTGGAAGCATTCCCTTGAAAACCAGCACAAGACAAGGATGCCCTCTCTCACCACTCCTATTCAACATAGTATTGAAAGTTCTGGTCAGGGCAATCAGGGAAGAGAAAGAAATAAAGGGTATTCAAATAGGAAGAGAAAGTCAAATTGTCTCTCTGTTTGCAAATGATGTGATTAAATATTTAGAAAACCCCATCGTCTCAGCCCAAAAACTCTGTAAGCTAATAAGCAACTTCAGCAAAATCTCAGGATACAAAATCAATGTACAAAAATTACAAGCATTCCTATACATCAATAGACAAGCAGAGAGCCAAATCATGAGTGAACTCCCGTATACAATTGCCACAAAGAGAATAAAATACCTAGAAATACACCTTACAAGGGACATTGAAGGACCTCTTTAAAGAGAACTACAAACCACTGCTCCAAGAAATAAGAGAGGACACAAACAAATGGAAAAACATTTTATGCTCATGGATAGGAAGAATCAGTATCATGAAAATGGCCATACTGCCCAAAGTAATTTATAGATTCAATACTATTCCCATTGAGCTACCAGTGACTTTCTTTACAGAATTAGAAAAAACTACTTTAAATTTCAAATGGAACTAAAAAAAAGCCCATGTAGCCAAGACAATTCTAAGCAAAAAGAACAACACTAGAGGCATTACTCTACCTGACTTCAAACTATATTACAAGGCTATAGTGACCAAAACAGCATGGTACTGATAACAAAAAAGATATATAAACCAATGGAACAAAACAGAGGCCTCAGAAATAACACCACAAATCTAAAACCATCTGATCTTTGACAAACCTGACAAAAACAAGCTGTGGGGAAAGGAGTCTCTATTTAATAAATGGTGCAGGGAAAACTGCAGAACCTGAAAATTGATCCCACCTTGTGACTTATACAAAAATTAACTCAAGATGGATTAAAGACTTAAACGTAAAACCTAAAACCATAAAAACCCTAGAAGAAAACCTAGGCAATGTCATTCAGGACATAGGCATGGGCAAAGTCTTCATGACTAAAACACCAAAGCAATTGCAACAAAAGTCAAAATTGACAAATGGGATCTAATTAAACTAAGGGCTTTTACACAGCAAAAGAAACTATTGTCAGAGTGAACAGGCAACCTACAGAACGGGAGAAAATTTTTGCAATGTATCCATCTGAAAAAGGGCTAATATCCAGAATCTATAAGGAACTTGAACAAATTTACAAGACAAAAGCAACCCCATCAAAAAGTTGGCAAAGGATATGAACAGACACTTCTCAAAAGTAGACATTTACACAGCCAACATCATATGAAAAAAATAAAAGCTCATCATCACTGGTCATTAGAGAAATGCAAATCAAAACCAAAATGAGATACCATCTCACACCATTTAGAATGGTGGTCATTAAAAAGTCAGCAAACAACAGATGCTGGGGAGAATATGGAGAAATAGGAATGATTTTTTTTACACTGTTGGTGGGAATGTAAATTAGTTCAACTAGTGTGGAAGACAGTGTGGTGGTTTCTCAAGTATCTAGAACCAGAAATACCATTTGACCCAGCAATCCCATTCCTGGATATATACCCAAAGGATTATAAATTATTCTGCTATAAAGACACACTCACATATATGTTTATTGCAGAACTATTTACAATAGGAAAGAGTTGGAACCAACTCAAATGTCCATCAATGATAGACTGGATAAAGAAAATACGGCACATATATACTATGGAATATTACGCAGCCATAAAAAAGAATGAATTCATGTTCTTTGCATGGACATGGATCAAGGTGAAAACTGTCATTCTCAGCAAACTAACACAGGAAGAGAAAAACAAACACTGCATGTTCTCACTCATAAGTGGGAGTTGAACAATGAGAACACATGAACAAAGGGAGAGGAACATCATACGCCAGGGTCTGTTCTGGGGTGGGGGACAAGGGCTGGGAGAACATTAGCACCAACACCTAATGCATGTCGGGCTTAAAATCTAGATGACGGGTTGACAGGTGCTGCAAACCACCATGGCACACATATATCTATGTAACAAACCTGCATATTCTGCACGTGTATCTCAGACCTTAAAGTAAAATTTAAAATAATAATAAAACAAAATAAAATTACAAGATGCATTTTTAAAAAGTACCTGCCATCCCTTGAAAACATGTAAAATGGGAATAATTATTCCTAACCTAAATATCTTCATTGCTACATATGGTACAGAGTTATATAAATATCACATTTTTGAGATGTTCACTAACAAACATTATGCAAATGTGAGATATGGTAACTGCTATGTCATACCCAGAGATTATATCATATTATTTTTTATAATTATATATGTTCTATTATATTATACAATAGGTTTAAAATGACTTTCTCCTACTTAATTAAGAGAGGTGTTGATCTGCCTACTTTGCATTTATAATCACTATAAACTTCCTTCACTCCTTGTTTAAAATTACTTGATTTTTATTGTTCATTATCTGTAGGAGCTTGAACACTGGCTTTACTCTTGAGCCAAGTACTCTAAAGTCACAAAATAAAACAATTTCTTTCAAGGAGGTGGTTCAACTCTGGAGATTTAACTATAATACCATGGTAGGTTGTGCACCAATTCAGCCTGTTGTAGGCTTATAGGGTTTCAAGGTAATCAGAGAACATGGTCTTTCACTTTCTACCAACCATTCAGTACTTTGGGGATTCTGTTCTTATGACTGAACACCTGAAATGTTTTTAAAAGCAGGCAGTGTTTAAATAATTAATAAATAACAATAATTTATTATTAAGGAATAAGCTGCTATTTCTTTAATTAATTTGTGAATACACACACACACACACACACACACACACATACACATATATGCAAGTAGAGGTACATGTATTCGTAAGAAATAATTTGAAAGAATACACACTAAAAAGGTAGTGTCTCTTGGAGATATTTTTGTTTGTTTTTTTGAGCCATCTAGCTTTTCTGCAGACTCATTTTACTTCTATTATCATAAACAATTTAACTGCTAAAGATTTTTTGAAACATCCTTGTGTTGGTTGTAGATGCTAATTTTTATGTTTCATAGTTTCAATCATGAGTGGTGACACAATACATTTTATAAAACATAACACTGAGCCTTGTGAAAATAAAATTCTAGCTTCAATAATTTCAGGATTTTTTCTAATTATCTTTTTAAAAGGAATTTGATAATGTGCTCTGGTCATAAAAAATGGAATTTTGAAAGCTATAGACTGCTTAAAGATAAAAGTAATTAAAGTAAAAGCATACGTCACTAAGAGAACATGTTAAGCAAATTCACATGTGACAATGGCGTGACCAAACCAGAAGTTCTTTCTTCAAAGTAAGAAAAGAAACAGCTTAGGAAATACTATAGAGTGAAATCAAAAGAACAAGTTACACATATATTACTTTTATTTTCTCTTGGGTGTATTAGTTGCAGTATTTGATCTTTAGTGGGCACATACAGGGAAAGAGAGTCTAATTAATCCATAGATGTTAATTACAATCCTCTGATATGAATGTTAGTTTTGGTAGTAATGGAAGCTCCTTTAATTAGAGCCTTTCTGTAATTGCATGGCAAGTCTCTAAGTGTGGAATGGATGAGATCATAAAATACAAGCCAAAACCAAGCAAAGACACTTCTAGCAAATTAGTTATAACTTTTTCATGAACGTAATATTATTTTGATGGTTCCACTGAAAACTGTGATTTATTTGGAACACAGTACCACATGTGTTTTGCTTTTAAAGAGTTGCATTTTCAGCTTGTCATCATATTCTGTCAAGAAACATGTTGGTACAATTGATTAGAAATCCCCTAACATTGCTTCTCTCTGTACTACTCCATTTTCGCACTGCTATAAAGACATACCTGAGACTGGGTAATTTATGAAGGAAAGAGGTTTAATTGATTTGCAGCTCCACATGGCCGGGGTAGCCTCAGAAAACTTACAATCATGGAGGAAGGGGAAGGAGGCACCTTCTTCACAAGGTGGCAGGAAAAAGAAAGAGAGCAAGCAAAGTGGGAAGAGCCTCTTATAGAACCATTAGATCTCATAAGAACTCATTCACTATCATGAGAACAGCATGGGGAGAACTGCCCCCATTGGCCAATCACCTCCCACCAGGTCCATCCTTGACACACGGGGATTACAGTTTGAGATGAGATTTGGGTGGGGACATGGAGCCAAATCATATCAACTCCACAACCATACTTGGCATGGGGGAAATTAAAGAACTCAGTGGAAACACCGCCAAAACAGTAGGGAGTACTACCTGCCCTAGTCCCAGCAGTTGAAGCATTTTAAAAACTGAATCAGAATTTCTGTCTCATGTACCTGACTTTTCTCAGTTAACATTTTATTGTGAAATAAAATACATATACCAAAAAATTCACAACAAAGACATGTATAATGCTTTGATCTATCACAAAGTAAACACTCTAATAATCTCTAGAAAAAATAAAATATTACCTGTGATTCAGAAGCCCATGCATGATTCTTCCTAATTACCATCCTTACCTTTCTTACCCCTCAAAGGTAATCAATTATCTTGACATTTAAATCAATAATTCACTTCCTTTTAATAATATAATTTTAATGCCTAAGCAGATATCCTTAAATGCTACGGTTCAATTTTGCCTTGTTTTGAACTTTATGTAAGTGAAATCGTACAGAATGTATCCTTGTGTGTCTAGATTCTTTTGCTCAACATTGTGTTGTATGATACCCACTTAATTGCATTGAGCTGAGGTCTTTTAGTTTTACTGCTTTTATAGTGTTTTGTTATACATGTATATCGCAATTTATTTTTACCTTCAACTGTTGGTGAACTTTACAAATCACATTGCTATGAATATTCTTGAAGGTGTGTCTCACTACACTTAAACACTCATTTCTAAAAGTGGAATTTGCTGGTCACAGGGAATGCATGCCTGCACCATAACTTGTTGTGCCAAACAGTCTTCCAAAGCAGTTGCTCCAATTTACACCTCCAGGAGCAATGTGTGGGAGCCCCATGGCTTCACATCCTCACCCACATTTGATATTGTAGCATCTGTAGTAGTCCTGTAAATGTTCTGGGTCACAGCACTTTGTTGGTGATGTATGTTGATAGCACTTTTACCCACTTTATGGATTGCTTTTTCACTCACTTGATAGTGTCTTTTATGGAGCCAAAGATCTTAATTTTATTGTAGTAAAGTTTATCAATTTTTTATAGTTAAAATTTTTTGTGTCCTCTTTTCAAAAAAATCTGTTCCTACCCTTGTATAATGAAGATTATATGTCTTCACTATACATGTCTTCTACAAGGTTTATTATTTTGCTTTTCATATTCACATCTACAACACGGATAAAATTGATTTTTGTGTATGGTTTGAAATAGAATCCAACTTCTCTTTTTATCTGAGTGGATGTAGATTCATTCCAGCATCATTTATTGAAAAGACTATTCATTCTCCACTCCTCTACAATGGCACTTATATTAGTTTCCTCGGGCTTCTGAAACAAAGTACCAAAAACAGAATGGCTTAAGACAACAAGTATTTATTTTCTTTTAGTTCTGAGGTGAGAAATGGGAAAGCAAGCTGCTGGCAGTGCTGTGCTGTCTCTGCAGGCTCTAGGGGAGAATCCTGCTTTTCTTGCAGCTTCTGGCAGGGGCTGGAAATCCATGGTGCTCCTTGGCTTGCAGCTGCTGCACTCCAAACTCTGCTTCTGCCCATCACATGATGACCTACCTGTGTGTCTCAATCTCTATCCAAATTTCCCTCTACCTCCAAGAACACTAGTTGTATTGGACTTAGGGCCCACCCTAATCCAGTATGACCTCATCACAACTAAGACTCTATTTGCAAATAAGGTCCCATTCATAGATAATGAGATTATGTGATAATCACTGGGGGCCACCCTAGAGGCTAGCTGCCATAATCATGTAGCTTGGTACCTTGGTACATGAATGGCACATGAACATAAACACATATATGGCCATTCTCAAAAGACATGAAGGTAAGTATTCATCATACGTGTTAAAATATATAGTTTTAAAATTTATATTTCTTGTAAACCCATCTTTTGTTTATACATAAATGCATAAATGTGAAAGATTTTTTAGAATGAATTACTTTAGAAATAGTCTCCCGTATTTTAGAATTTCTTTAATGTGTGAAAATATTGCTTATTTTTAGATAATGCTCTTTTTAATTTACTTTCTTTTTTATGTAACAGAAGAAAATAATTGAATTGCTACACATACACATAAACATTCATACATTCCCCCCAAAATATATCCTCTTCCTGGGGGAAATCACATGCCTGAATTAATATGTTCCTTAAAATGTAAGCAGTCATTTAAAACTCTGGGTAGAAAAGGATGTTAGACATGAAACTTTAATATTTTCATTTTTAGAGTTGGGAAAGACCCAGAAAGGTAAGGTGATTTGCCTACCATCACAGAGCTGGTAGCAGAGCCAGAGGTGAACCTAGGGCTGGACACCTAAAAGTCAAGTAAGTGTAAGTATGCCAACTGCATAATATTCAATGAATGGCTTTCCTAGCAGTGCAAAATGTTTGATGAATAAAATACTTTTTGGTGAATAACTTCCTTTACTTATTTCTTGAGAATGAGATCTTGCTTCTTCATCCAGGCTGGATTCCTGGACTCAAGGAATGCCTCCATCTCAGCCTCCTTAGTAGCTAAGACTACAGATACTAGCCACCATGCCTGCCTTCTATATTTATTTTAACAATGAATATCTTATCAATTACATTTTCTATGAACAGAAGCATTTGTTGACCTATTGACATTCTTTTTCCCAGGAGGAAAAGCCCTCATCTGAGGATTTCTTGAATGCTGTTACATTGACTGCTCCCTTCTTTCTCAATAAAGAAAAATGAGACCACGCACTGTCTTAGGCTATTAGCTTTCTCATTCACACTGCAAATTTATAGTTTTGAAAAGGATTGGGAAGGTTTAGGCTTAAAGAAGCAAGTGAATTTGAGTATGTGTCGGTCCCCAAATTTCTATGTATACACCTCTAGAGCATTTCTGAAGCAATCTGTCATCCTGGCATTTTGGGTAATAGGTTTCACTCCTACCAAGCGACATTGGTGTTCACTGTAGAGCAGTGAATGAAATGTCCTGTTGTCAGAGACTGAGCACTGCTGGGTTCGACTTGCCTAGCAACAGGGCTTTAATGTGACTTTTTATTTTGTAAAATTCAGGCCACTAAAATACTTCATGGCATTTGGAAACCTTGTGTCTGTCTTACTGTGCACTGTATGATCAACACCATATGCTGACGGATGAGAATGGAAGCTATTATGTGTTGAAGTACATTGAATCTAGGGTAAAACTGGTATAGAACATAAAAGATTCATTTTATACTCTCTCAGGTAGATAAAAATTTGAGTAATATTTGCCAATAGAAGAGTAGAAGTCTATAAATGTGTTCATCACAAAAGAAGCAGAAACAGGAATACCCAGAGTCGGTTATAAAAAGGAAAAACCTAACAAGTTTGAAATAATCTTTTTCTTTGAATTTCTCCTACCTAACCTTCTACACGTTCTCAGAATCAGTTCATTTCGTTCATCCTGTATTATTTATCTTTTGTTCAGCTTTAATCTTGAAAATTAACCCAGGGAAGGATTTTTGAGGTGCATTTATTTATTTTTTTATTGCATTTTAGGTTTTGGGGTACATGTGAAGAACATGCAAGATTGTTGCATAGGTACACACGTGGCAGTGTGATTTGCTGCCTTCCTCCCCTTCACCTATATCTGGCATTTCTCCCCATGCTATCTCTCCCCAGCTCTCCACTGTCCCTCCCCATTTCCCCCCAACAGACCCCAGTGTGTAGTGCTCCCCTCCCTGTGTCCATGTGTTCTCATTGTTCAACACCCACCTATGAGTGAGAACATGTGGTGTTTGATCTTCTGCTCTTCTGTCAGTTTGCTGAGAATGATGGTTTCCAGGTTCATCCATGTCCCCTACAAAGAACACGAACTCACCGTTTTTGATGGCTGCATAATATTCCATGGTGTATATGTGCCACATTTTCCCTGTCCAGTCTATTATCAATGGGCATTTGGGTTGGTTCCAGGTCTTTGCTATTGTAAACAGTGCTGCAATGAACATTCGTGTGCACGTGTCCTTATAGTAGAACGATTTATAATCCTTTGGATATATACCCAGTAATGGGATTGCTGGGTCAAATGGAATTTTTATTTCTAGGTCCTTGAGGAATCGCCACACTGTCTTCGCAATGGTTGAACTAATTTACACTCCCACCAACAGTGTAAAAGTGTTGCTATTTCAGAAGTTCTAGCCAGAGCAATCAGGCAAGAAAAAGAAATAAAGGGTATTCAAATAGGAAAGGAGGAAGTCAAATTGTCTCTATTTGCAGACAACATGATTGTATATATAGAAGACCCCATCGTCTCAGCCCAAAATCTTGTGAAACTGATAAGCAACTTCAGCAAACTCTCAGCATACAAAATCAATGTGCAAAAATCACATGCATTCCTATACACCAATAACAGACTTAAAGAGAGCCAAATCAAGAATGAACTGCCATTCACAATTGCCACAAAGAGAATAAAATACCTAGGAATACAACTAACAAGGAAAATAAAGGACCTCTTCTAGGAGAACTACAAGCCACTGCTCAATGAAATAAGAGAGGACACAAACAGGCGGAGAAGCATTCCATGTTCATGGTTAGGAAGAATCAATATCATGAAAATGGCCATACTGCCCAAAGTAATTTACAGATTCAATGCTATCCCCATCAAGCTACCAATGACCTTCTTCACAGAACAGGAAAAAACCACCTTAAACTTTATATGGAACCAAAAGAGAGCCCGCATAGCCAAGTCAATTCTAAGCAAAAAGAACAAAGCAGGAGGCATCACACTACCGGACTTCAAACTATTCTACAAGGCTACAGTAATCAAAACAGCACGGTACTGGTACCAAAACAGAGATATAGACCAATGGAACAGAACAGAGGCCTCGGAGGCAACACAACATATCTACAACAATCTGATCTTTGACAAACCTGACAAAAACAAGCAATGGGGAAAGGATTCCCTGTTTAATAAACGGTGTTGGGAAAACTGGCTAGCCATGTGCAGAAAGCAGAAACTGGACCCCTTCCTGACACCTTACACTAAAATTAACTCCAGATGGATTAAAGACTTAAACATAAGACATAACACCATAAAAACCCTAGAAGCAAACCTAGGCAAAACCATTCAGGACATAGGCGTAGGCAAGGGCTTCATGACCAAAACACCAAAAGCATTGGCAACAAAAGCCAAAATAGACAAATGGGACCTAATCAAACTCCACAGCTTCTGCATGGCAAAAGAAACAGTCATTAGAATGAATTGAGGTGCATTTATTTCCCCTCTGAGTTGTGGTTTGATTAGTTTGGAGACTTACTAGCTTTTAGGCATTTGCCCTTTCAAATTTCACATTTGTTCCTTTTTTTCCCCTTCAGTGTTTCTACATTCTTCTGGAATGCTTTTATTTTTAGAAATCAAAATAGAATCAAAACATAATATTCTTCTATCAGTCAGCTTAAATTAATGCTTCCAAAATTATTCTACATTCTTTTAAAAACCATGATTCACTTATAGAAACCCACTTAATTTTCGGCTATGGTAAACATCAGCAGGAAGAGGAAAAGAGACAGAAATGATAAAATAAAATAGAATGATAAGTTAGGAAAAGAAAGCATTGTGTAGTTGACTTGGGTCAGAGCAATGAAAGTGTGCTGCTAAATTCTTTTTGATTTTTTAAGGCTCTACTGCTAAATATTCTGAAAAGTCAATCTATTTATATTAATTTTGTGTTGGCGTGTTCTGTATATATATATATGTATATGTGTGTGTGTGTGTGTGTGTGTGTCTATATACACATATATATATATATAACTATGTAACAATTTGGCAATATTAAAATCTATTGCAAGTAATTTTGCACCAGACAATATATTGCCACCTATATTAGGTACTTATTTGATGTTACATTTTACACTATATTATTAAAAAAACCTTGAAGTCTTTTAGTCTCTGAAATAAAAACCTGTACTTGTTGGGCTGGACACGGTGGCTCAAGCCTGTAATCCCAGCACTTTGGGAGGCCGAGGCAGGTGGATCACGATGTTAAGAGATCGAGACCATCCTGGTCAACATGGTGAAACCCTGTCTCTACTAAAAATACAAAAAAAATCAGCTGGGCATCATGGCGCATGCCTGTAATCCCAGCTACTCAGGAGGCTGAGGCAGGAGAATTGCCTGAACCCAGGAGGCCGAGGTTGCGGTCAGCCGAGATCACGCCATTGCACTCCAGCCTGGGCAACAAGAGTGAAACTCCTTCTCAAAAAAAAAAAAAAAAAAAAAAAAAAAAAAAAAAAAAAAAAAACCTGCTCTTGTTTAATCCTATTTTATGGATATATCAACAGACAGATCCGTGGGGTATTTTATTTCTTTGATTTCTGTCTTTGTTTGTTTTGTTTGTTTGAGACAGTTTCGCTCTTGTTACCCAGGCTGGAGTGCAATGGCACGATCTCGGCTTACCTCAACCTCCGCCTCCTGGACTCAGGCAGTTCTCATGCCTCAGCCTCCCGAGTAACTGGGACTACAGGCACATGCCACCATGCCCAGCTAATTTTTGTATTTTTAGTAGAGACAGGGTTTCACCATGTTGACCAGGATGGTCTCGATCTCTTGACCTCATGATCCACCCACCTCGGCCTCCCAAAGTACTGGGATTATAGGCATGAGCCACCTTGCCCTACCTGATTGCTGTCTTTCAATGAATATCTTTCTATTAATCTGCTCTTCAGTGTCAGAGTCCACAGATAAATGCAGATTTTATAAACTGTTCAATGCAACATAATTTTTACTTTAGAACTTTATAAAATGTACATTATTTTAGAACATTTGTAAAAGTGCACATTGTATTTAAGACTTGCAGTGATATGCATGCGTAATATGTATAGGTCTGGGGTACGGCCAGGCTGGCGTTAGGATATGCACATCCTCACACATTAACTTAGGCTTCCCAAGCAAATAAGCAGGTAGCAGGCTCCAGTCTCTTTGCCAAAGTGATTTCGTAAGCCACAATAATAGCTACTGTTTTTGAGCTACGCGAATTGTGATACTTTACATTTATTACTTTACATTTAATTAATTAATTAATAGATGCTTTACATTTATTACTTCGAATCCTTATATGAAATGTGAAAAATTACCTCTCTTTTATATGTGAGGAAATGGTCTCAGAGGTTTTGCTACTCACCTAATAAGTCCCAGAAGAAGTGCCTCTGGCCACAAAGCCTATTCCATCCAGTAAGGTAAATCAAAATTCACTGAAAAATAACAAGGCAAAAGAAAGATGTGAGCATGAGTGTTCTTAACACAACATAGGAGGAGCAGCTTTTCTAACATCTAACTCAGGTTTTAAATAAGTATAACGTGTTCCTAATCACTCAATGTTGAAATTAATATAATCGACCATCACGGATTTATGCTTCTAGCAGCAAAAATTAGCCAAGATAAAAAGAATGTAGGTTTTCAACTGACTTTACAGTTTTACATCTCAATTCCGCTATTTAACTAGATGTGCAGAATTAAATGAGATGCATGACATTCTAAGTCTGGCTTTCCTTAACTGTAAAATGGGGATAGCTCTATACATGCTTCATAAGCTAGCTATGCTTCGCTAGAAAATGTATTATAATTACTGTGATGCAAAAGGCTCTCACTAAGCGAGAGCAGGTATTTTTTCTGAGACCACGCTTCCTAATATGTTAAAATTATTTTGGTGAATGTTAGTTGAACCGGAGAAGTAAATACAGATCCCAACACATGTCGCAATAACTGTTGCAGTTATTTTCAAAAAGAAGTTTATTACAGCAGTTTCTAGAGATTGTCAGTACTACTATCACTGATTTTACCTTGTCTTAGGATTTCATCCTCATAAAAATATAAGTTTATAGTAATGACTTTGGCAGCCACTTATTTTCCTAACCTTGTTTATTCAACCTCTGGACCCAGAAAGAGGAAAGCCAGTACTACTGCAGCCGACTCCTGCTTCAGGCCTCATAGAGCTGGGTGCATCATTTCATTTGTGGGTAAATCTTAATGATAAGCATTTAAATGATCACATGCTTTGCCCTGAATAGCATTGATCTCCAGTGAATCTTTTGAAAAGACCATATCATTTGTCATCTTATCTCAGAATAAGTACAGGCGAAGTCATCAATGTTAAGACTATAATTAGTCCCAGAAAAGTACTTGGGACAGTGGTCCAGCACTTGACCATCCAGCCTCTTGAGCTACCACCTATGCTTATAATATGGCATAAAAATATGTGAATCCTCTGAAGCTTTGCCTCCCCTCCCCTCCCTCATTGCCTGCTATAACCCTACCCCTCAGTATCTCTCCTTCTTTCATCCCTAACAAGGGTCCTCCCTACGTTAGCAGATCAAAGTACACTAGGCTTTTGTATTGTAAGAACAGATGAATGTGGGGAAACAGGGTGGGCAACAGGGTAAAATGTGTAATTGATGGTTGGAGGATGTTATAGGGGGAAGAAGGGCAGGTACTAAAGAGAGAGGCAGGAAAGAAACATAGAAGAAACTGTAATTAAAATGTAGATTTTTGAGAAATATCCTTGGGTCTGCTCAAGTAAAGGGCTAGTCATTTTGAAATGACTACTGATTGCATGGATGGTTCTTTTTGCCCATGGCCACATGCTGGAACGGACCCTGTGAATCATGGATTCATAGGTTTTAAACTTGCTTCTCCTGCCACTGCTAGCCATGGAAAACACAGTGTAACTGAAGTTTACCAAAACTAGCTGTTGTGTCTTTCATTTGCCCTCCAGACCTGCTCTTGCCTCTTCTCCCTGCTGTGCCCTTTTCCACGGAGCCTGTAAACTGCATTGACAGACTTCCACACTTTCTGGCTTCTGCCTTGATTTATGCATTGGAGAACACTAGTAAAAACTGGAGGAAAGGAGGAGAATGAAGTCACGGTAGTTATTACCCTGACTCCCTTCATTCAAGACCCCCACAGGATGGCTATGTCCTTGGACAAAAGATCACTATTGTCCTCAAAGGGACCAACTCTGTATCACTTTCTCTCCTCTGGCTTCCGGTAACCACTCTATCCCATCATGCCTTCAAGCCTAGAGGATCAGTCCCTCTTCCCCCAAGCCCCATGTACTTGCACTAAGCCTAGGGTTCCCCTATACCCCACCTAGACCTTTGTAATTGCCCTCTTTATTAATAGATTCTCCTTAAATTGTCTTAATTTCAGTGTGTCATTGGCTTCCTGGTGGGACCCTGATCAACATGCCAC
This sequence comes from Sapajus apella, assembly GCF_009761245.1. Classification (NCBI taxonomy): domain Eukaryota; kingdom Metazoa; phylum Chordata; class Mammalia; order Primates; family Cebidae; genus Sapajus; species Sapajus apella. The sequence continues at coordinate 19,397,378 of NW_022436946.1, read as the reverse complement.
TCAAATTTGTTCTATATTCTTTTTTTTTTTTTTTTTTTTTGTGAGAGTGTCTCTCTGCCGCCAGGCATCAGGCTGGAGTGCAGTGGCGCCATCTCAGCTCACTGCAACTTCCGCCTCCGGGGTTCAAGCAATTCTCCTGCTTAGCCTCCCGAGTAGCTGGGACTACAGGCACACGCCACCATGCCCAGCTACTTTTTGCATTTTTAGTAGAGACGGGTTTTCACTATGTTGGCCAGGATGGTCTCGATCTCTTGACCTTGTGATCTGCCTGCCTTGGCCTCCCAAGGTGCTGTTCTATATTCTTACATCAAAACCCCTAGAAAGCTAGCATGATGAAGTCAAAATGAGTAGCAAGAGGAAGGGTCTCGCTACTCAACATCTTTAAATCCTTAGAAGATGGAATTATATAATTCAGGAACACAGAATCTGTTTGTTTGGGAAGAGTCCAAAACCTCAATTCAATCTGTTTCTAGTTTCATTATCTCCCCTGTCCCAGCTTCTCTGCTATAGAAACTACTTTGCTGCCCAATGTGGCTTTATCATTACCACCTTGAGTTCCTGCTGCTTCTGCTTCACGAACTGTTGAAGAGATGAAACCAGATGGTCTGTCCTGGTGTGCCAGTCTGGACCAGTGTCTCAGCTCATTTTGTGTTGCTATAAAGGAATACCCAAGGCTGGGTAAGTTAGGGAGAAAGAAAAGTTTATTTAGTTTATGATTCTGATGGCTGAAAAGATCAAGATTGGGCGTTTGGTGAGGGCTTCAGTTTGCTTTCACTCATGCAGAAAGAGAAGAGGAGCTAGGTGTGCAGAAATCACATGGTTAAAGAAGCAGCATGGGAAGGGGGAGGCATGAGGCTCTTTTTGGCAACCAGCTCTTGTGTGGGAACTAACAGAGTGAGAATTCACTCATACTGGAGGGAGGGCATTAATCTATTCATGAGGGATCCACCTTCATGACCTAAATACCTCCCATTAGCCCCCACCTCCAACACTGGGAATCAAACTTCAACACGTGGTTTAGAGAGGAAGAACATCCAAATTGTGGCAACCAGAGTTTCTTGAGGGCATGGACTCTATGTTTAGAAGCCACAGGTGGGGTGCAGTGGCTCACACCTGTAATCCCAGAGCTTTGGGAGGCCGAGGCAGGCAGATCACAAGTTTAGGAGTTTGAGACCAGCCTGACCACCATGGTAAAATCTCAACCCTACTAAAAACATAAAAACTAGCCAGGCATGGTGGTGTGCACCTGTAATCCCAGCTACTCAGGAGACTGAGGCAGGAGAATTGCTTGAACCCGGGAGGCAGAGGTTACAGTGAGCCAAGATCACACCACTGCACTCTAGCCTGGGTGACAGAGTGAGACTCTTTTCAAAAAAAAAAAAAAAATACCACAAAGATGGGAGAAGTCCCTGGATGGGGGAGGGGTCAGTCCTGAGCAGGAGAGGATCACCTCTTTGATCAGCTCCATGATCTTTTAGAAGTTCTAGGCTTCTAGAATTGCACAAAGCATGACACAAACATTCTTCTGGGTTTACTTTGTATGAAAATTGTTCTCTAAAGACGGTCACCCTGAGAAATCAACCTCAGATATTACAGCAGAAGACATCTTGGCTGCAGCGTATACTGGGCACAGGCCACTGCCTCCGTTTGTCCTCCTTCTGAATTAGCTCTTTGAGACCAGTGAGAGAGACTCAGTCACTTTTAAATTCTGAGGGTCTAGCACTATATCTCTTTGGAAGCTGGGCTAAATATTTCCCTAGATGAATGAGTGGATGAATGAATGAACAACTGAATGAATATTCATGTAGTAAATGATTACTCTGGCTCCTCCTCATGACTTTCTCCCTCTTTAGAGGCCAGGAACAATGTTTTATTTTACCTACATTTCACAGCTTTTCAGAGAGCCTCATCAGAACAAATTTCCTCTTCATGAAAGCCTCTTCATATTGATATTTTGTCAGGTGTCTTGTTTAAAGACCTCTTTATTCTATTTATTGCAGTCTTTTAACAGTTGATATGTGCTTTCGATGACATTTCCTAGTTATCAAAAACTGATAACTAGACATTCATTACTTGATCAGACTTAAAGAAACAGTCTTTCCTGAGAAGTTTTGAGAGGATGGTCCTCACTTTTCTCCCAGCACAGCATCACTGCCACTATCTCACCATGGCCCTCTGAAAACAAGTAGATGAGGGTGAATCACAAGAAACTTGAACACGACTCACTGGCTTTAAAATGTGCCTGTGTGTTAGCGACTGAGTATCTAAGGGCATCTCTATCTGAGACATAATGCACACAGTTAATGTAAGACATCCCATGTGTCTGGAATTTATAAAGTGCCAGGCACTGATCTAAACCTTTATGTGTTTAAAGTCATTTAAAATTTACAACAACCTTATGAGGTAGACAGAAACTGAGGGCGGAAGGTGTTAAATAGCATACTGAAGGGCAGACAGCAATGAAACAAGCTTTGAACACATGCCCTCTGGGCCTGTGAGCTATCCAGGACCCACTGCATTATACCGTGTGGCATTGAAAGAAGCAGCAATTCCTCGTCTTCTCAAACCAACAGTCTCCAAACCCAAAGACGCACCTCCAGCCATAAAGATCTTCAATGGAGAATATACAACCAAGAATATTAAAGCAGTAAGTTTAGAGGTCAGGCTTTGACTAGCGCAAAGACTTCCAAAGGCAATAAAAAGTAAAGACCTTTCGTCTAAGGAAAATTCCCAGTGGCTCTTGGGCTCCACTGAAGGAACTCCAACAGGCTTATTTGAGACTGCCGCATGACCTTTAAGGGTTAAGGAAAGTCACAGAAAAGAAATCACATTCCCTGGGCAGTTGGACACACATAATGATGCTTAAAGGATGTGTCTGCTGAGCACACACAGGAGGCAGTTAGGAGGGCGGGGGTCAAGCTGAGGTGGTATTTCAGTGAATGGACTCCCTAGAAACTCTGAAAAAATCAATAGTAAATAAGAGTCAAAACACGGTCGCTTTTCTTTCCTGTATGTATTTCTGTGTTCCATCTCCTCTTCTTATAAAGACACCCGTTATTGAATTTAGGACCCACTCTAATCCATTATGACCTCATCTTAACTACTTACATCCACAAAGATGCTATTTCCAAATAAGGTCACATTCTGAGGTTCCTGGTGGACACAAATTTTGGGAGACCGCTATTCAACTATAAGCATTAATAGTAGGTATCCTTAGTTTGCCACAAACAACAAAAGGAGAGGTTCTGATCTGAATTTTATATTGGAAATTCAGAACATAAATGTATGCTTCATCTTCCAATAGAAAAGTATAAAATACATTGTACTATGGTGTCTTTTGGGAGATTTTAAAAAACAGAAAATAGTTTTGTATGCAAATACAAAAGTTGTAATGTTTCTGTCTCGGCTTCCAGCAAAATCATGCATTAAATAGGAAGCTAAAATGGTCATCTAATGGTCTTCAATTGAAGTAGCTGACTATATTGAGAATAAATGCCGTACCAGCTAAACATGTAATGGAATACATTTGGGGCATCTAGATTCAGCCCTATAATGCTGTTCTGATTTTTCTCTCCTGGTAGTAAGGACGTGATTTTGTACTGCTTGATTTCGTTTTCCAAAGAGCACCCTTAGACTCTTTGTATACTGATAACGGGAGATGACTTGGTTGATTTCTGTAGGTAGTCTATTTACTCAATGAAACTAGAATATCATTGAGTCAAAGACTCATCTAATTAGCTAGTATAATAAATCAAATACAACTAAATTGGTTGTTCTCAATGCCACAGCACTTTTTAAAGGTCACTTCCAAGGTGTATACAATTAGCAGCTTGTCTCCCTGAAGAAATAGTCTGGCCAGACTAAATTGCTCCATGGTGGGAGAAGTAATTTGGCAACAACCTGCTGTGTTGTTATAATAAACAGCCTAGCTATCATCCTCCATTTTTTTGCTGCCTAAATTATTTCTCTTTCTCTCTTTTCTTCTTTTTTGTTCTTAAAGCAGTTCTTTGATTCAAAGAAATGTGTCTTTTTATCTATTTCAGTTATGTATTTGAAACATTAATCAACACTGTAGCTATAAAAAATTTAAAAAAATAAGGATTATTTAGAGCGTAGCTTTAATTTTTATACATTTAAAGTTCTTAGATACATGTTAATTTGGGGAGGAAACGAACTGAAATCCCAAACTGATTAGTGGTTCATGAATTATTTTGTCTTAAATAAAGGCAATAATACTCAACACTCCTCATGCAGAGAGAATCCTTCTTTGGAAACTTGCTGCTGCTTCTTTTGTTCCATGACAACCTTTCCCTGGTTCTCCTACTGACTCTCCCCTGACCTCTCTCTCATAATCTTTCTCAGGTTCCTGGTTTCCTCTTTCCCTTTGAGGGATTTTACTCTCAGTTTTTCTATCCATGGTTTCCTCAAGGGACATCATCCCATCCCAGGGTGTCATTCACCGACGACTCACAAATAAACTCCAAAATAACATCTCTTCTATGAAACGAGTCCCTCTTTCCTTTATACACAAAAAACGGCCCATATACACTGAAGAGCTAAAGTATATATAATCAAGTGTGATACATGGAAAATGTTTGCTAAAAATACTCAGGAAAAGGAGCAATTCTTTTTGTCTTGAGTTCCTGGAAAGAGCCACAAGAAGACAGTGCTAAAAAATCGCCAGTGTATGATTTTTGCAGGAACAATAAGAGAAAAAAACATTTGAGACCATGAGAACCCCATGAACTATGCAGGAGAGTGGAAATGAGAAGGAGCATGTGGAAGTTTGTAAGGAGACCATCCCAGCTGGCATAGCAAGCATGTGTTAGGCATCAGGAGGTCAAGCTGGGGAGATAAAGACCAGACTGTACAGAAGAGTGAATGCCAGGGTGAGATCTTTGGAGGTCATCTCTGAAAGGTTCTGGAGGTCCTGGCAGGGCATAATGAACATGATGGTTTGGGTGGATCAGCCCGGTGGACAGGTGTACCATGAATAGCACCCAGGGAAACTAGTTAGAGGCCAGTTGTGGCAATTAAAGCATGAAATGAGGAAGATGTGGCAGAGAGTGAAGAAAGACTGACTCTGAGAGGTAATTGCAAAGAAGGATCAACAGTTCCCCATGGCAGACTTAATGTGGGAGATAAACAAGCAGGAGACAGACAGAGGTGCAATGTGACCAAGAACTAAGTGCGGAAACCAGGGGTGAGTTCATTACCAGCCCTGTCACTGAATAGCTATTTGAACTTGAATAACTGTCTTAGCCTCCCTGAGCATCAACAAAACGAGGGAGTTAGACTAGACAACTTTTAAGGTTTTTCCTCACCTCAGTTTTAATGTCCAATGATGCCCAAGTGCAGGCTTAGATTTAGGCTTAGATTTATTATCTCTGCCTCTCTGGTCATTTAACTGTACATGATCATATTTTCCTTATTGAGGTATAGAGAATTTTTGTTTCTGAAATAAACTGTGGGGTGAGTGATTCGTATTAAAAACATAACCGCAAATACCTTTGTTACCACAGTCATCTTCTCTTCAGCATCTTTGGCATTTTAATGGTGAGGAAGGGCAGGACAAGAGAGGAATGTTTTCCCCAAATGTTTGTTTGATGACTGAGAGACCTTGCAAGCCAATTCTTAAGTGTAAAGCTTCAGGATTCCTGTATATATCAAAGATGGCTAAAGAAAACTGATCTAAAATTTTTAAACTGCCATAATTTGAATATCCAAATAGGTGGTTTGCTTAAGAGGCTATATCTGTGGTCCAAATTCCATCACCTGAAGTCAAGTTAAAACAATGAAAGGCTCCTGCAAAGTGACTCTCAAAATTGTTTCCTCTTTGATTCGCCCCAAAGCAAAGAGAAGACAGGAGCTACCTCCCCTTCACTGCTCTGTACGCCATTGTGAGAAAGAATGAATAAGACCTAGATTTTGATAGCACAAGAGGGTGACTATAGTCAATAATATTTTAAATGTACATTTTAAAACAACTAAAATCCCATTACTGGGTATATGTCTAAAGGATTATAAATTGTTCTATTATAAAGACACCTGCACATGTATGTTCATTGCAGCACTGTTTACAATAGCAAAGGCCTGGAACCAACCCAAATGCCCATCGATGATAGACTGGACTAGGAAAATGTGCCACATATACACCATGGAATACTATGCAGCCATAAAAAAACGATGAGTTTGTGTCCTTTGTAGGGACATGGATGAACCTGGAAACCATCATTCTCAGCAAACTGACACAAGAACAGAAAACCAAACACCACATGTTCTCACTCATAGGTGGGTGTTGAACAATAAGAACATATGGACACAGGGAGGGGAGCATCACACTGGGGTATGTGGGGGGAACTAGGGAAGGGACAGTAGGGGTAGGGAGGTTGGGGAGGGATAACATGGGGAGAAATGCCAGATATAGGTGATGGGGGGATGGAGGCAGCAAACCACATTGCCATGTATGTGCCTATGCAACCCTGCATGATCTGCACATGTACCTCAGAACCTAAAGTGCAATAATATACATATATATAATATTTACTTATTATATAGGTTCTATTATATACATAAATATATATAATATATATAATATATATTATATTCATTTTTATATATAAATATATTATATGTTATATATTATATATAATAAATATATTATTATATAATAATATGATATATATAACATACATTATTCTATAATATATATAATAAATATATAACATATATATTTATTATATTTATTATAATATATATATATATTATTGCACTTTAGGTTCTAGGGTACATGTGCAGATCATGCACGGTTGTTGCATAGGTACACACATGGCAATGTGGTTTGCTGCCTCCATCCCCCCGTCATCTATATCTGGCATTTCTCCCCATGTTATCCTTCCCCAACCTAAAACTAAAAGAGTATAACTGGATTGTTTGTAACACAAAAAAATAAATGCTTGAGGGGATGAATACCCCATTCTCCATGATGTGATTATTATACATTATATGCTTAGAACAAAACATCTCATGTATCCCATAAA